>NC_138196.1:87391422-87797275 GCF_964194105.1 Spermophilus citellus | reverse complement strand
TGAAAAGCTAAAGGATTGTTATTGTATTGGTTTTCAGTGCAAGTGTATGATTATCACATTAATATGAAAGACCACAGAGCAGCTATAATATCAGACTGATACTGTAGTATGAATACAATACTATTAAAAGACAGGACAGCTACTAAGTTTAGTGTAGATGCACTAGTATGGATGTTATATTAATACCAAAGGCAATTGAACAAATGTTACATCAGTTTTAGATGCTATAGTACAGTGCACAGGGCAGATAGGGTTTTAGATGCAATAGTGTGGATATTATAGTAATACTGAAGTTTCAGGGTGGCTATTCTTCCAGTTTGATGTAGGAAAGATGTTACATTAATACTGAAGGACACAGGGCAGCGATTACATCAGTTTTAGAAGCCAGATTATGGACATAGTAGTAAAGGCCACAGGATGGCTCTCATTGTAGTTTAAGATTCCATAGTATACATATTATGTTAGTATTGAAGGCCAAAAGTCAACATTTTTAAAACTTTTGATACTGTAGCATGGATATCATATTAATATTAATGGCTATAGTTCGACTAATATATCAGATGTCAGATGCTACACTGTGGATATTAGTAATAAAGGACTCAGAGAAGGTATTACATTTGTTTCAGAGGCTGAAATATATATATTTCACATTAAAAGGTTAATATTATATTAATCTTTAATTAATATATAAAATATATTAATATATTTTTCTATATTAATAAATATATCAATATATTACTATATTCATTATATGTTAATATATAAAATATATATATTTCACAAAAGATTAAAGTTCATCTAATTTGCAATAGATGCTGTAATATGGATATTACATTAACATGAAAGGCCACAAGGCAGCTATTAGAACAGTTTAACATGCTGAAATAAATATGTTTTACAAGTAGTACACACCAGAGACTCACCATTATATTAGTTTAAGAGACTTTAGTATGGATAGTATGACTATTTCATAATTATTCAAGGTCACAGGGCAGATATTATATCAGCTTTAGTTGCTACAGTATGAATATATAACTATTAAAATCACAGTAAACTTGATATATTAATATCTGATTCTATAATATGGATACCATATTGGTGTTAAAGTACACAGGACTGCAAGTAGTTTTAGGTGCTACAGTTTGCACATTGTGTTAATCTTAAATTCTTCAGAGCAGCAATTATATCAATTTTAGATACTATAGTATGGAAATCATATTAGTTATAAAGGCCACAGAGCAGCTATTATATCAGTTTTAGATACTACAGTATGGATTCTGTAATTGTATTAAAAGAACAAAGGACAGCTATTATTTCAGATTCATAAGCCAAGTATGGATGTTATATCAATATTAAAGGCCATGGTGCAGCTATTATCAATTTTAGATGCTAGTATACTCACATCATATGATTATTAAAAGCTGAAGGGTAGCTATTATTTTATCGGCTAAAGTATGAATACTGCATTAGTATTCAAGGCACAAGGCAGTGGTTGTGTCGGTTTCAGATAATATGATGTGAATATAATGTTAGTATTAGAAAACACAGAGCAGCTATTACATTATCTTTAAATGATATAGTGTAAATATCATATTAATAGTAAAGGCATAGGGTAGTTATTATATCAGTTTCACATATTCTGATATGTACATTATATTAGTATTAAAGGCCATAGGGAAACTATTATGTCCATTTCAGATGCTATATTTTGGATTTTAAGTTAGTAATACAGGTCATAAATATGAGTATATACATACCCACCCAGTCACATTTAATACCAATGGAATAGCTGAACTGTGGCCTTCAATATTACTATAACACACATAATGTGATCTTTAATACCAATGGAATATTGTATTAGTATTAAAGGTAAGAGGGCATATTAGTTCTAGATGTTCTGGTATGGATATCCTATTAATATTAAATGGCACAGGGCAACAATTATGTAAGCTTCAAATGCTATAGTTTGGATATCTTCTTAGTTAAAGACCACAAAGCAGCTATTATATTTGTTTTATATGCTATAGTACAGATTATATATTAATATTGAAGGTCACAGGGCAGCTAGTATATTTGTTTTATAGTTCATAATATGGATGTTATATTAATATTGAAGGCTACCTATTATATTCGTACTAGAAGCCACAGGATACTTATTTTATTAATATTAATGCCACAACAAGCTATTTTTAAGGAGTTACAAGCTAAGTTTAAGGAGTTATAGAATGGAGTTTGAGTTAATAATAAAAGCCACTTTGCAGCTCTTACATTACAGTTATACACTATTTTATGGATATTATATTAGTAGTAATTAGATATTATTATATATTATATTAGGAGTAAAGGCCACAAGACAATTATTATATCAGATTTAGATGCTATGGGATGAGTACTATATTAGTAATAAATGAGGCAGTGCAGCTATTCATTTTACATACTATAATATGAATATCTTATTATTAAAAGCTTCATGGCATACATTATCTTAGGTTTTGATACAATAATATGCATATCATATTAGAATTAAAAAACACAGACAGTTACTATATTCAATTTTGAAGCTATAATGTGAATATCATGTCAGTATTTAAGCCCACAGGACAGCTATAATATTAATTTTAGGTTCTATTGTATGGATATCTTATTAGTATTAAAGATCACAAGACAGATATTATATTAGATTAAGGTTCTATAATATGAATATTATATTAGTACTAAAATCCACAGGGAACCTATTATATTGGTTTTAGATGCTATAATAAGGATGCTATAGTAAGGATAAATTACCTACCACAGGCAGATAATTTATCAATTTTCAAAGCTATCATATGAATAATGTTAGTATTAAAGGTCACAGGGCAGCTGTTGTATCAGTTTTACATGCCATAATGAGGCTATCATGTTTCTGTTATAGCATCTATTCTGTGCAACCATTTTGTCAGCATTATCTAATAATATGAATATGATAGTATTTAAGGCCACATGGCAGCTATTCTATTTGTTTTAGATGCTGTAGTACTATATTACATTATTATTAAAGACTCCAGGGAAGCTATTTTGTTATATTTAGATGGTAGAGTATGGATATCATGTTAGTATAGTATTAAAGGCTGCAAGAAAACTATTATTCCACTTTTAATAGCTATAGTAAAGGCCATAGAAGAGATCTTCAGTTTTAGATACTATAACAAGGATGTCATATTAATAATTAATAATAATATAATAATAATATAATGATTATATTAATATAATATACATGAATTTACAATATTAGTTTTATGGGTTACTCTATGGATGTTATATTATTATTAAAAGTCACAGGGTAGTTGGGCTGGGGTTGTGGCTCATTTGTAGAGTGCCTGCCTAGCACATGTGAGGCACTGAGTTCAATCCTCAGCACCACATTTAAAAAAAAAAAAAAAGGTATTGTTTCCATATACAACTAAAACAATATTTTAAAAAAATTCAGTGTAGCTATTATATTAGTTTTATATGTCACAGTATATTATATTAATATTTAAGACCATAGGGAAGCTAATATATTGTTTTTAGATGGTATCTATGAATATATATATTTAATATATATATATATATTTAAATATATTAAATTTTAAAAAGTATTAAAGCCCACAGGAAAATATTTTATTAGTTTTAGGTGCTAGTTTATCAATATCATATTAATATTAAGGGACCTTGGCAAATGTTATAATATGGATATCATATTAGTACTAATAGCCATAGGACAGCTATTATATTAGTTTTAGATGCTATAATATGGACATTGCATTAATATGAAAGGCCACAGGAAAGGTATGTTATTAGTTTTAGTTCCACAGTATGGATATAATACTAAATTACACATTTCAGCTACTATGTCAGTTTTTGATGCCATAATATGGATACCATATTAGTTATAAAGTTCACAGGGGAGCTATTATATCCATTACAATTTCATAGTATGGATGATATGTTTGTATTAAAAGGTCACAGGCAGCTCTTCAGTTTTAAAACTAATATTATATCCACATTATAGCATGTAAAACTGATATAACAGCTTTCCTTTGGCCTTAAAGCTTCCCTTTGGCCCACAAGGGTTCTGTGTTTGGGAATGGGGTCTCTGATGGCTTCATGAATGTGGCATGCTTGGTGGCTAGGAAGTTTCTGTGCCAAGACGAGGAATGCCTGGATGCTAGGAAAACTTCTGTGCAAAGACACAGGATGCCTACCTGCTGTAGCAATGCCCTGAATTAGAAGGCTTTCTGCTAGAGTCCTATCAGCTTTGACCTTGATTGCAGGCACACAGCTCCTGGGAATAAAGAAACACTCTTGTTATACAATAAAAATGTTTCACCAAGCTCCCATGCTCATGGACCTGTCCACCTAACAGTAACTGTAAACAATAAACTTTCTTGATAGCTACACAAAGCTTCTAGCATTGCATATTGTAACTGTAGAATATAACTGTAGAATATAACGTTGCTAACTCTATAACCTTCCAAATGACACAAGAAACAATAGTATATTACTGATGCCAATGACCAAATGCAACCTATTGATATAAATAAAGCTGGCAGCTTGACCATTCTGCCATTCTGTCATTCTGACTCTGCATCTTCTCTGTCTCTTTTTATTTTCCTTACATTTAATATTAATATCCATACAGTTATCTATAAAGCTAATATAATAGCTACCCTGTGACCACATTATTGATATTACATTAATATTAAAGGCCACAGGGAAGCTATAATATTAGTTTTAGTTGTAATATCATGGATATCATAGTAGTATTAAAAGCCATTGAAGGTATTATCTTAGTTTTGGATGCTATAATATTTATATCATAATTTGATTAAACACTGCAGGGTAACTATTAATTTTAGATGCTATATTATTGATATAAGAGGCCAAAGGGCCACTATTATTAGATAGTACAGTATTGTTTTAGTAAGCTTTTTTGTCATTGTGTCTAAAATTCCTGACAAGAACAATTTTTAGAGAATGAAAATTTTATTTGACACTTATATTTTCCAGATCTCAGTCCATAGAAGACCAACTCCATGGCTCTTGCCCAAATGGTACAGAGGTAGGAAGCAAATCAAGACATGGCAAAGAGGAAGCAGATAGAGAGTTCTGCTCACCAGAGACAAATATACACTCCAAAGAAATGCCAGCAGTGACCCACCTTCTCCAGCTACACACTACCTTCCTACAGTTACCATCCAGTTAAACACTATCAGTGGATTAATGCACTCACTAGGTTAAGGCTCTCATAACCAAATAATTTCAACTTTAAATCTTTCTTACCTTTTCTCATACATGAGCTTTAGAGTAACACTTCATATCTAAACCATAACATTGTGCCCTTGGCCCCCCAAAAGTTCATGTCCATCTCATGATGCAAAATACATTGAGTTCATATCCAGGAGTCCACATGTTCTTAACAGTTCCAGTATTCCCCAAAAGTCAAAGTCCAAAACCTCTTCTGAAACTTAAGGAAAAGTCAGCATGAGACCCCATAAAAATCACAGCAAGCTACATAATCCAATATATAATGGCATAGATTAAACATTTCCATTCTACAAGTGATAAATAGGGGCATAAAAAGAAGAGATGGGACCAAAACAAGACCAAAATCCAGCTGGGAAAACAAGATCTGTAGTTCCATATCAAGCATGCCAGGCAAGTGCATTACTGCTTGAGCCACATCCCCAGCCCAACAGATTACTATTAAATGTCAGAGGTCAGCTATTATGATAACTTTATATGCTATCATATGGATATGCTATATTATAGGGTTTATTGCTATCATATGGATATTTTACTTAAAATGACAAGGGGGCTATTTTATTAGTTTCAGAGGGCATAATATGGATAAAATATTAATATTAAATGCCACAGTCTAGCTATTATATTAGTTCTAGGAGATATAGTTTGTGTATCATATTACCTATAAGTGCCACAGGGCTAATATTTTATCAGTTTTAGATGCTATTATGGGTATCATATAAATATTAAGGCCAAAGAGCAACTATTATATCAAGTTAAGATGCTATAATAAGGATGTCTATTGGGCTGGGAATGTGGCTCAGGCGGTAGCACGCTCGTCTGGCATGCGTGCGGCCCGGGTTCGATCCTCAGCACCACATACCAACAAAGATGTTGTGTCCACCGAGAACTAAAAAATAAATATTTTTTAAAAAAAGGATGTCTATTGATATTAAAGGATACAGAACAGCTATTATATCAATTTTAGATGCAATAGTATGTATTACATTAGCTTTATGGGCCACAGGGAAGATATTATATTAGCTTGAAATGCTATAGTATGGATATTACTTTAGTATAAAAGGCTATAGGGAGCCTATAATGTTAGTTTGGGATGTTATGGCATGAATATTATATTAACATTAAATGTCACAGGGAAACTATTATATATCACTTTTAGATGTTACACTCTTAATAGCATATTAGTATTAAAGGCATCAGGGCAACTATTGTATTTGTTTTAGATCTATGTCATGTATGTTATTGTTTCAGTCATCTTTTTCACTGCTTTAACCAAAGGATCTGACAAGAACAATTTTAAAGGAGGAAAAGTTCATTTAGGGGCTCACAGTTTCAGAGAACTCAGCCAATAGATGGCCAACTCCATTCCTTGGGGCTTAAGGTGGGTCAGAAGAGTGTGGTGAAGGAAAGTGGTGATCAGGAAGCAGAGAACCTAGGCATAGCTCACCAAATAAGTACCCCAAAGGCACAGCCTCAATGACCCACCTCCTCCAGCTACACACTATTAGCCTGCAGTTTCCACTCAGTTAATTCCTGTCAGAGGATTACTAATTTGGGTTAAGGCTCTCATAACCCATCATTTCACCTTTAAACTTTCTTACATTGTCTCACACATGAGCATATCCAAACCAATTATATGATATTAAGGCCACAGTGCATCTATTATTTTATTTTATTTATTTTATATTTTTTATTTTTTTTTAAAGAGAGTGAGAGAGGAGAGAGAGAGGAGAGAGAGAGAGAGAGAGAGAGAGAGAGAGAGAGAGAGAGAGAGAGAATTTTTAATATTTATTTTCTAGTTCTCGGCGAACACAACATCTTTGTTGGTATGTGGTGCTGAGGATCGAACCCGGGCCGCACGCATGCCAGGCGAGCGCGCTACCGCTTGAGCCACATCCCCAGCCCCATCTATTATTTTAAATGCTGCAGTATGGATATTATGTTAATATTAAAGGCCACAGGGTAGCTAATATATTTTATTAGCTTTGGATATTATAGGATGGATATCATATAAATATCAAAGGCCACAGGGCAACTATTGCATCAGTTTCAGATGTTCCAATATGAAAATCATATTAGAATTAAACACTCCAGGTCAATAATTATGTACTATTAGATTCTCAAGTATGGATATCATGTTAGCATTAAAGTCAACATGGAAGTTTATTGGTTTTAATACTATCCTATAAATATCATATTAGTTTAATGGCCACAAAGCTGACATTATATTAGTTTAAGGTGATACAATATCATATTAATACTATAGGACCTATTTACCAGTTTTATATGGAGCACCTGTTTATCAGTTTTAGATTTATATTATGGATATTAAATGAATATTAAATTTCATAAGATACTTATTAAATTGGTTTCACAGGTTATAGGAATGATGTAACATTAATATTAAAGGCCACAGGACATCTGTTACATCAGTTTTGGAGACTATAATATTAGTATCAAAAGCTACAGGGTAGCTATTAGTTTAACATGCTTTAGCATGGATGTCACTTAGTATTAAATTCTATTGCACAGCTACTTACTTGTTTTAGATATTATAGTTTGCATCTATTAGTAATAAAGACCTCTGATATCAGTTTTTTTTGCTATAATATGGAAATCATATTAATATTAAAGGCCACAGAACAGTTATTTAATCAGTTTTCCATGCTATAGTATGAATAACATACCAATAATAAAGGCCACAAGACAGCTATTGTATTAAATTTAGAGACCACAGTATGAATATTATGATATTAAAGTCTAGAGGGCAGCTATCATATTAGTTTTGGATGCTACACTATCAATATTAAAGGACACAAGGAAGTTATTACATTAGTTTTACATGGTATATTATAAATATTATATTAGCACTAAAGACCACAGAGCAGTTATTACTTTAGTTTTAAAGAGCACAATATGTTTATCATATTACATATCATATTAAAGGGCCCAGGCAGCTACTATATTAAGTTTAGGAGCTACAGTATGGGTAGCGTATTAGTATTAAAGTCCACAAGGTATCTATTATGCTAGTTTTAAATCCAACAGTATGGATATAATATTTGTCCTAAAGAGACAGGACATATGTAATATTAATTTAAGATGCTATATTATGAATATAATATTAATATTTAAAGCCAGAAATCATCTATTATGTAATATATGCTATTATATAGATATTATAGTAAGATTAAAGGACACAAATCATCTATTATGTTAGCTTGAGTTGCAGTAGCATGGATATCATATTAGTATTTAAAGCCACAGTGACACTATTTTATTAGTATTGGATATACTGTAGCACAGATACCATATTAATATAAAAGCCACTGGGAAGCTATTATATTAATTTTGATGCTATACTATAAAAATTGTAATAGTTTTAAAGTTACAGGGCAGCTACTATATTACTTTTAGATGATAAATTAGCTATTATATCAGTTTCAGAGGCTACAGTACAAATATCATGTTAGTATTAAAGTGAACAGGTTAGATACTATATTGGCATATAAATGTCATAGGGAAGCTACTACATTAGTTCAATATGCTATAATATTGACATTGCATTGATATGGAAGACCACAATTCAGCTATTATATCAGCTTTAAATACTGTAGTATGAATACCTATTAGCATTAAAGGCCACAGGGCACTATTATTCTAGTTTTAGAAGCTTTGGTATGGATATACCATATCCATATCAAAGCTGCTATAGTACTTTAGGATGCTATAGTATGCATATTACATTAATATTAAAAACCAAAGTCAACTACTGTTACTTTTAGATTGCATATTACAGATATCATATGATCATGAAAAGACACAAAACAGCTCTTATATTAAGTTTATGTGCTTCTCTGTGGAGATTTTATTATTACTGGAATTCACTGGGAAGATAGTATATTAGTCTTAGATGCTATAATCTAGATATTACATTATAGTATCAATAGTATGGGTAAATATTAAAGGTTACAGGGAAGATATTATTATATTAGCATTAGATGCTACAATATGGATATCATGTTGGCATGAAGTTCACAGGACAGCTAATATATTAGTATAAAATACTTTAGAATGGATATAACATCAGTATTAAAGGCTACAGTAGAGCTATCATATTTATTTTACATGGTGTATTAGGATATTATATTAGTATTAAATTCCACAGGGAATCTATTACATTAGTTTGTCATGCTATAGTATTGATACCACATTGATGTTAAATGTCACTTTCCTGCTACAATATTAGCTTTAGATTCTAGAATTAGGATATTACATTAGTATTAATTGACACAGGGAAGCTATTTTATCAATTTTATAATAGTTGGATATAGTGTAAGTACTTAAAGTCACAAGGTAGCATTTATATCACTTACATTTTATAGTATTGATTTTATACTAGTATTAAAGTCCACAGGGCAGTTATTATATCACTTTTTGATGCAATAATATGGGTAAATATTAATATTAAAGGCCAAAGGATTAGGGTTAGCACCCATGGATTCAATGCCCAGTACCCTCCCCCCAAAAAAGATTAAACTACTCTAAAGTAAAACCTTAGGACATGGTTATATTTTCTCAAACACCTACTTATTTAATTATTCATACAGTTAATTACTAGTAACTGACACTCTTAGCTAGTTCTGTATTTTATTATGAACATTTATAACACAAAAATCAAATAGTTCAAACTAATATAAATTTCAAAGTATGTGAGCTGGGGTTGTAGCTCAGTGATACAGAACTCACCTAGCATGTGTGAGGTGCTAGGTTTGAGCCTCAGCACCACATAAAAAGAAATAAATGAAAATGAAGGCATTGTGTCCAACTACAACTAAAATTTTTTTAAACAATTCAAAGTATATGCCTCTTTTACATATTTCATGTTGAAATAATAACATATGTTAACTTATTATATTTTTATGTTGTCACTAGGTTCTAGGTTTTCCTTCTTAAAACGTGATCACTACAGAGGAAAAATATGACATTTTGGAGATTTTATTTTAACTCCTGGTTTAACGTTCCTGAAAGAGTGACTTTATAAAAAAAATGTTCTAATGGCAAACTGACTCACTGTGACTGAATCACTTATCCCAAAAAATCCTTGTCTCTATTTTATTTCTATGAATACATTTTAGCAGCAATATAATCAAATATTTGTCACTGGGACAAATAGTCAAAGAACATCCATTTCCTCCAAGACCTCTACAGGAAGTGGTGAGCCAAGAGAAGCAGAGGTGTCAGATCAGTCCAGGAGTGATATTAGATGCTGCAGTGTTGTAGGAAACTCTACCTTTTAGAAATCACAAGGAGCTATGGATGCCCAAACTCTTGCATGAGTCTAAATCTAGTTGAAATTCTAAGTAATTTTATTGTCACTAGCTCAGCTTGAAGCTAATGACAACTAAAGGATCTATGGGGCTGGGGATGTAGCTCAGTGTTAGAAAGATGTCCTAGCATGCAAGAAGCCCTAGGACCAACCCCCAGAACCACAAAAGGAAAAAAAAAAATTGTGTCTTATTTGTGTAATCAAATAGAAAATGAATAATCATTCCTCTTAAGGAAACATGTTGGACCGAAAACACTTGAGACTCTCAGAATCAAAACACTCTCCTTATAGTGTATTGCATACCTAGACCATCATGAACAGTGGTGTCACATCATAAAGCATGTTCACATTACCATCAAAACAACAAAAAAGGCTTTATTGACTGTTGATAAGAAAAATGAACATAATCTAGCTTAGGAAATTATTAACACAACATTAGGATAACATTCGGATAAAATGTAATCATGGCATTTCCCACATGTAATAACTCTAAATACTAATAAATACATAATTTCAAAAGAAAGTCAAATTTCTAAAATCAAAAGCAAACTGATACATTTTTAAATAATATTTTGAACAGAGGCAAAACAAAGAGTTCTCCCACAAGAATTCCTGACAATATAAAGTATCATGCTCATTAGAAGGCCCATCCCTTTGTATGCAAGGAATAAGAGAACTTTCTGATGAATATAGAACTTTAATAGGACATATGGACATGCTTTCTAAATTTTAAAGAAGAAAAAATATCTTTTTTTTAAAAAAAGCTTATTTTTATTAAATGTATCTGAATTGCAAAAAAGCAGCTACTGACTTGTCTCTTACATTTGGTAATGATTTGCATCTCAGGAGATTTCATCTATAGTGGTTTTAAATATGAAATATCAATAGTTAACATTAAAAATATCATCCCTCTTCTCTTTTAAAACTGATTTGAAATTTTCTTAGAATAATTTCATATGAATTTGGAAGAGGCACTGTGGTATATGTATGTATGTGGGAATACATGACCTTTTTAAAAAAAATCTTTATTTTAGTTGTAGTTGGACACAATACGTTTGTTTTATTTACTTATTTTTATGTGGTGCTGAGGATCGAACCCAGGTCCTTGCATGTGCTAGGTGAGTGCTCTACTACTGAGCCACAACCCCAGCCCCAATACATGATCTTTTTAAAGCATACCTGTCATGCTTGAGTCCTGTCAAAGACATCTTCTCTGTGTGTGTGGTGCTGGGATGGACTCTATGGCCTCTCACATGCCAGGCAAGTGCTCTGCTACTGAGCTGCACATCCACTCTCCAAAGATACCTTAATAAGTGGAAATTAATTAAAATCATTTGATTATGAGCATTTCCAAACAATACAATTCTCCCAAACAAGCCAATTCTCTCAATCAAAAACAAAGTAAGCTAAAAGTAATTTTTAAAATATTCCTTATAAAAAAAATAGAAGTCCACAGAATTAAAAATTCTATAAAGGGCTAGAATGTGGTGCAAAGGCAGAGCATTTGCCTGGCATGTGTCAGGCCCTGGGTTCAATCCTCAGCACCACATATAAATAAACAAAATAAATAAATAAAATAAAAAGATCCACTGACAACTAAAAAAATATATTTTAAAAATTCTGTAGAAAACTGAAAGAATATTAATCAAAAATTGAATTGGAAAAACCTACTGCACAGAACTGGAGACCTGGAGGCCATGGGGAATTACAATACAAAATAACTCTAAAATAAGAAAATGAATCAATTAGAAACAAAAACCTTGGACTGGTACTTAGAGTTCCCCCACTGGGTGGGATGCTGGGATCATCAGGGCTCAAGGCTGACTATCATCTGCCCTTTAACAAATTCTGATTTTATTTAAAATGTTCATGATCTATAGAGAAAATAAAAAGAGAGAAAGGTGACTTTTCTAAAGTTATTTTATGGTATATAAAATTCTGATACAGTCAAGATAATTCATCCAATGCAGGATGTCAGTGTTTATACAACGGACGTTATTTGTGCACCATTACAAATATACTGCCAATTAGCACAGCAGCCAGGGAGCTGCTCATCCTAGACTAGCAGGGACAGATTCTGGAGGAGGTGGAGGGAATGTCAGGAGGAGGAGGGGGCCTGGAAGATGGGTGGGGTCTGGAGAAGAGGCAGGGTCTTAAAGAGGAGGAGGATTGGGCTGGAGTTATGGCTCCCTGGTAGAAGGCTTGCCTAGCATGTGTGAGGCACTGGGTTCAAACCTTAGCACCACATGAAAATAAATAAACAAATTAAAGGCATTGTGTCCATGTGCAATTAAAAAAATTAAAAAGAGGAGGAGGGTGAGGTCTGGAGAAGGGGCAGGACAGGAAGAAGGGAAAGATCTGGAGGAGAAACAGGGTCCGAAGGAGAGGGATAATGAGCCACAAGGGGGCAGGGCCTGGCAGACGGGTGAGACCTGAGGGAGAAACAGGCCCTAGAACATGAGTAGGATATAGAGAAGCAGGGTAGGAAGGAGGGGGAAGGTGGTTCAGGAGGACAGGCAGGGCCAAAGAATATGGGTGGGGTCTGGAGAAGAGGCAGGGTCTGGAGGGGGAGGCCTTAGCAAGAGAGTCCTGGAGGGGTGGCTTCTTGCTAATTAAACTCTCCACCAAAAGAAAAATGTGTGGCAGTGGTAGCTCAGTGGTAGAGTGCTTGACTAGCATGTGTGAGGCACTGGTTTTGATCCTCAGCACCACATAAAAATAAATGAAGTAAATGTATTGTGCCCTTCTACAACTAAAAAATTTTTTTTTGAACAAAACTAAGCAAATATTAAAGAAAAAATGTGGTTCATCATTCAAAATACAGGGGATGTATTTTTAATAAATTCTGGCTTTGTTAGAAGTAATATATTTAAACCTAAGCGGCTCAGAAGGCTGAGGCAGAAGGATCTTGAGTTCAAAACCAGTGTCAACAAAAGCAAGGCACCAAGCAACTCAGTGAAACCCTGTCTCTATAATACAAAATAGGGCTGCCCCACACCAGGCATCTCCCTCAGGCTGCTCTGAGGAGAACTGAACCCTGGGTGTCCCTAGAGACACGACCCACAAGGCTCCCCACACCAGGAGTCTTCCTCAGACAACTCTGAAGAGAAGGAAACCCCAGGCATCACTAGAGAGGTGACCCAAGAGAGTCCCCACACTGGCGTCTCCTCCAGACCGCTCTGAGGAGAAGGAAACCCCAGGCCTACTTAGAGTCATGACCTGTGAGGGTCCCAAACCCTGGCATCTCCCTCAGGAAACCCTGGAAACCCCAGAAACATGCCACATGAGGGTCCCCAAGACAGGCGTCCCCCTCAGGCTGCTCTGAGGACAAAGAAACTCCAGGCATTCCTAGAGCCATGACTCACGAAGTCTCTAAGCGAAGAGTCCGCTGAGGCTGCTCTGAGGAGAAGGGACCTCCAGGAGTCCCTGGAGGCATGGCCCACGAGGGTCCCCAACCTGGGTGTCTCTCTCAATCTGCTCTGAGAAGGGAGCTCTGCCCCTCTCTGTGGAGTGACCCAACACTCCAGTGAACTGGGGTTCTCCCGAGCTGGTCCTGAGTGGGAAACCAGCTCTCCTCACTCTCAGGGAGGCAGCATTAAAGATGGCGGTGAAGCCCTGCCCCTTCTTGACCACGCCCCTTTGACTACGTGCACATGCAGCGAGCTGCTCACCGCTCAGAGGCGGGGCCTCTCCCAGCTACCTGGTGAATGTCAGTGCCTTCTTCCACCCTCAGCAGTTATTGAATAAAATCTGTTCCCACTTCTGTAACTAGGTCTGGCTGTGGCACCATGAGTAGTGGAATCTCAGGAGAGGAGAAATGGAGTCCAGGAGACCCTCTCCCTGCACTCCACCAGGCCAAGGGCTGCAGCAGTCTGAGCCAGGTGGGCAGAGGCACAGAGGGAGGCTTCCACAGGGAGTCTAGACCCTCACTCAGGCGCCCAAGGGCAGAGACCACTTCAAAGGCTTCTGGGACATGTAGTCTTTGAGACAGAGTGACTTAGCCAGGGTCTGCCCCATTTTAGAATCAGGAATTTTAAGAAAATCTGTTAATTCCCAGCCCAGGGTGACCACTGTAGGAGGGTAGAAGAACCTGAGCTCAGACCAAATTCCCAGTAGCCCCTGAGAGCATTCTAGGTCATTCAGTCTGTCTTGTGCTCTGCCCACACCATCTTTGCCCTTCAGGACCATGGAAGCTGTGTGCCATGTGCGGGCCCAGGCAACCTGGAGGACCCTGGCAGTGGACTCTGCTGTTCTACCCATGCAGCCCTCACCCCAGAAGCCAGAGGCTACAAGTAGCACATTTACCCTCATAACCCCAGGATTCTGGGTAGTGCAGTCTTGTATTCTACAATGCAGCCCAGCTGCAGAGGCCTCTGTGAGCTGCAGGCTACTCAGGAACCCCTAGTGATTCTGAACAGTGTAGTCTGGCATTCTGACCATTCAGCCCTCACTTCAGAAGCCTATGGGGGCTTCAAGTAGCACTTTAACCCTCATACACCAACCCAGGATTCTGGGCAGTGTAATCTAGTCCTCTACAATGCAGCTCCCCCTCCAGAGGTCTCTAGAAATTGCAGGCTACACAGTCACTCAGGCATCCCTAGGGATTCTGGACAGAGTAGTCTGGTGTTCTGCCCATGCAGCCATCACTACAGTGGATTCTGGGAGCCCCCAAGGATCATGGGTATTATAGCCTGGTGCTATGTTCAACTGTAAAGTGACTACTTAGAGCTCAGAGCCCCCAGGAATTCTGAGTATTGTAGTCAGTTCTACTCAGCCAGCCCTGACCACACAGGTCTCTGAGAGCTGTGGGCCATTGATTATTCTGGGTTGTGCAGTCCATCCTACCTAAGTGGACTTCACCATCAAAACTCTGGGATCTGTGTAGCACAAGCCTCTCTAGACACCCCTGGGAGTTTGTGTAGTGCAATACAAAGTTTGCCCCGGCAGTGCTCAATAGGTAGGTGTCTGGGAGCTGCAGGCCTCCAGGGATTCTGGGTAGCATAGTCTTGCCCTCTGCCTCCATAGCCCTCACTGTGGAAGCCTCTGAGAGATCCAGGCCACATGGACACGGGGCACCTCCAAGAATTCTAGGTAGTGTAGTTTACCTCCCTACCCTGCAGCCCTCACTATAGCAGATCCTGGGAACTGCAATTCCCCCTGAGGATTCTGGATAAGGTA
Source organism: Spermophilus citellus (assembly GCF_964194105.1). Classification (NCBI taxonomy): domain Eukaryota; kingdom Metazoa; phylum Chordata; class Mammalia; order Rodentia; family Sciuridae; genus Spermophilus; species Spermophilus citellus. Next base: position 87,781,482 of record NC_138196.1, on the reverse strand, counting down.
GTCTAGTGTTTTGCCTGCATTTCCCTACTGCAAGTGCCATGAGAACTGAAGGCCAAATGCTTGCCTTGGTACTGATAGACCTCACTGTGGAAGCCTCCTGGAATTGCAGGCAGCACATTCACAAGTGTATCCCCAGGAATTGTAGGTAGTGTAGTCTGACCTGCATAGTGCACAGCTCTCACTTGGGAGGCCTCTGGGAGTTGCAGGCTGCATACTCACCTGGGCAACACACCGCACCAAGGATTATGGATACTGTAGTTAAGCTCTCAGTCCAACAGTCCTCACAACAGAGGATCCTGAGAGCTGCTGGCACCAAGATTTGTGGGTAATATTGTCCTGTGTTTTTCCTACTCACTGCAGAAAATTCTGAAACTAAAATTCCCCCTTAGGATTGTAGGCAATGCAGTTCAATGGTTTGCCCACTCATCACAGAGGATTCTTGGAGCTGCAGTCCCTGAGGGTTCTGGATAATGCAGTCTAGTGTTTGGCCTGCACAGTCCTGCTGAGGATCACAGGAGCTGAAGACCCCATGCTTTCCCTGGGACCCTGGAGATTCTAGGAAGTGAGCTCTACCAACAAAACCATCACCACCAAATCCTCTGGGACTTACAGGGTTACAGGATATGTATGCATCCCCAGAGATTCTGAGCATTGAAGTCTGGTATTCTGCCCTTAAAATTCTCACCCCCAGAGGCTCCTGGGCAGAGCAGGCACCCAAAAGTAATTGGCAGCATAGTTTGATTTTTTGTCAATACAGCCCTCTCTGCAGAGGTCTCTGCAAGTTGCAGGACACCAAGAATTATGGGTAGCACAGTCTGTCATTTGACCCATGCTGCCTTCACTGCAGAAGGCTCTGGTAACTGCAATGAGGATTCTGCAGTTATCCAGGATTCTGGGTAGCGCGATCCATTATAATTTTTGCATCTCTCACCCTAGAGGCTCCTGAGAGCTTCTTACTGCATTTTCATGAGCCCTTACCCTCAGACTCCAGGCACTGGGCCCTCCCTGCACCATCTTGAGGGGGCATTTGTGTCCTCAGACACTCAAGCCACACAAAATACATTGACATACCATGATAATGAGCAGCAAAAGCCTCAGTAAGAAATACTGTTGTAAAATAAGTTCTGCTAAAATATTACCTGAGAAAGTAAAGAACATGGCAGAACCTCCTTCTCAGCACACCAGGCAGTACACAAGAAGCTTCTTCCTCATGTTTTCCTCGCATGGATCTCAGTCATCCTGATTCCACAGTGGAGTCTCCATGGGTAGGTGTCAGGGAGAAGGAAGCTCTAGTCCTCACCATAGACATATCCACCAGGCATCCCCAGGCCATGGTATCTTTCTAGGTGTGTTCCCAGGATAAAAAAAAAATTCTGGTCTACACCTTATATAAAGCCCCTAGGAGTCCCTAGATGTGGCATCTCTTATATGGGTCCCCAGGAGAAGGAAGTTTGATTAGGGCACAGAACACAGCCCCCAAAAGCAGTTGATCAGAGAAGGTTGTTCTGGGTGTCCCCACTGGCCACTGTGGGCAGTGCAGGATGCTGGGTGCTGGGTGTTCACTGTTCAGAGCTACACCCCCTTGTGCTAGGCACAGTGAAGCTCTGAAATTCATAGTTCTGACTATTCCACATCATGATTTTGGAAATCAAAAAGAAATAGAGCCCAGCATCCTATGTCTTGATCAGAATGGATGGAGATAGCAAGCAGCAAAGTACATGACCCATAGACAAAATTTCATTGATTTCCTATATTTCAGCCATCATGTAGGGGAAACAGTGAAATTTATAAGCTGGAATAAGAAACATTTTAAAGCATTAATATTTAAAATAGAGACCCCAAATTTGAAGTACTTACATGTAAGTCTTAAAGTACAAACATACTTTCAGAAAATTTTGAAATGTTTATAAAGATATCAAATGAAATATAAATAAATGCAGAGATAGTCTTTGCTCAGGTCTCAATAATATAATTAAGATGAAATTATCTCAAACCTTATCTGAAGATTCAGTGCATTCCAGAAATTCCCAAGAAGCTGTTTATAAACCTAGACTAGACAGCACTGACTGCAAAAGAACACACTTCAAGAAGCCACACATATGGATGCCAGAACCTAACAAAATACTCCCTAGACTTGAATTTAAAATGGGAAACTGTAAAACTCCAGAAGATGTGCATGACCACATGTTTCATGATAAGGTTTTATATGTAGCCCCCGCAAAAAAATCCATAAAAGCTGGGGATGTGGCTCAGTGGTTAAGCTCCTCTGGGTTCAATACCAGCTACCAAGCAAACAAACAATAACAACAAGAAATCCATGAAAGAAAACCTGATGTGGACTGTAGTGAATTTCTCTGTAAAAAAAATCATATAAAGAAAATGAAAAGACAAGTCAAACACTGGGGGAATCTTTGGAAGATACATGTCTAAAACAAACTGTGTAAAAAAATGTAGTGAGATATTCAACAATAAGACAACATAATTGGTAAAGACATGAACAGACAACTCACAAGAAATATACGACATGGCAAAGAAGCATAGAAATGATTCTTAGTATCACCTGTCATGAGGAAAGCACAAACTAAGACCCCAAGGTGCACTGCACACCTACCGAGCTGCTAAGGTCTTTACTAAGTGTAGTATCAACCATGAGGATGATGAGCAGCCACAGGCACTCTTGTGCATTGCTGTAAGAGCACACAACAGTTCAACACTATCAAAAAAACTAGGCATTTTCCCTAAAGTTAGACATGGTGTCACCACACAATCCTAAAAATATAGAAAACTTCCTCAAAAATGTATATCTAGGGCTGGGGATGTTGCTCAAGCAGTAGCACGCTCACCTGGCATGCGTGCAGCCTGGGTTCAATCCTCAGCACCACATACAAACAAAGATGTTGTGTCCACCAATAACTAAAAAATAAATATTAAAAAATTATCTCTCTCTCTCTTTAAAAAAATGTATATCTAGATAACAGCATGCAATTACATATAGTAGTTCTATTCACAATGCCCCAATAGCTTAAGCAATCAGGATGTGCTTCAATGGGTAAACAAACAGCATAACTGCTATGAATCTATGCCATGGAGGCCCTGGTGTCTCTGAGCTCCCCCAGGTCTCTACTCTGGTCTGGAAACTGGACTGCCCTTACCTTTGCATACCTCACAGAGGGAAAAGTGAATTCTGAATAGAAAAACCTGTATATGCAGCTGATAAACTCAGGCTCAGTGTGCAGTTGCTGCCTATGGAAAGCGATTTCAAAGTTCTGGATGTGGGTGGTAAACTCAGAAAAATGCAAGCACAACGACCCAGGCCTGCATCTTTGTCCATCCATAGGAGCTTCCAAGGATACAACAAACATGGAGGCAACTCCAGGATCCCCAAAGAACCACATCTAGGGGAGAACCTGGAGGTGACTGCCATTAGGGTACCTATGACCCACTTCTGATTAGCTTAGAGGACATTATGCTATAGCTTCATACCCCCATGCCAACTTTTAATTTCATCTCTTTTCCACAGGTAACAAATGCATCCCGAGCTTGGATTCTGTTGATTGATTAGCTTGTTTAGTGTTGTAGAGAGAGCTGTGCCACTACCTAGTCCTGATGCACAACCTCTGAAATTCACTGTTCTGGTTATTCAACATATATTTGCATATTTAGCTAAAATAGAGCCCATCATTCCATGTTTTGATATAAAAGGATGGTGCTATGGTTTGAATATTTTCCACCCATATTTTATGTCCCCAAAGCCCTGGATCCCAGAAAGTCCAGGGCTGAACAAATCACCCCTCATATTCTCTTTCAGCTCCCCTCTTGCCATCCACACCTTGGAACAGCCAAAATATCTCTTTTAATCTCAGCAGGGAGAGTCCCTCAGGAATGTACAGAAGATGATACTCCACTTGGTCATGGTGTCTCACCTATGCCCACTGGGCCCAGCTGGCCCTTTGACAGAGTGAGCATACAACAAGCTTGGAGTAATCCAAGACAAAGTCAGATAGGTGGAAGGGAAGGGGGGCTGGCAGTCAGTATACTGAGAGTAGACAACTTTCCCAATGGGGCTGAGCACAGAAAATAAGGAGGGGCTTCCTGCCTCCATCCAGATGACCTCTGGACACTGCACAGGTACCCCTTCCCAGGAGGTCCTGTCCTAGTCAAGGGTCAGCTGCAGGTTGGTGCCTGACTCTAATCCCAGCAGCTTAGGAGGCTGAGGCAAGAAGATTGCAAGTTCAAAGTCAGCCTCAGCAATTTAGCAAGGCCCTAAGCAACTCTGTGACATCATGTCTCTAAATAAAATATTTAAAAAGGCTGAGGATGTGACTCAGTGGTTAAGTACCTCTGGGTTCAATTCCTGGTACAAAAAAAAAAGATAAATTAAAACTTTGAGCCTGAAATTGGCGTGGTTTTGCCAATTCCTGAGATGCACTTAAGGCTTATTTCCTATTGTCTCTGGGCAAAGTATTTAGCATCTCTTTAGTGGTCAGAATGTTTTAACAATTACAACTTCCTAAGCTCCAGTTTGACTCACACATTTAGTTTAACTCTGACCAAATTAAAAGGTGTTCTTTCTGCTCTGCTTTATGATCTTTGATTATTATACCAAATTTGGCTAAAAGCTGCCAGCAATAGTCATGTCACTGCCTGAATTCTGTGTTGCCTTGAAATTTCTTCTGCCAGATTAATTACTCTATCACCTTTAAATTTAGCCTCACAGAACATCTCAGAACATAGGCAAACTGTAGACAACTTTTTAGAATATAACAAGAATGGCCTCTCATCCAATTTCCAACAGAGGCCTTTTCCTCTGAAACCTCATGAGCTCAGTCTTTACTATCTACAGCTATTTTATTAGTTTAATGTGTTATAGTAAGGATAAAACATTAAGAGTCAGGTGGCAGCTATTTTATTAATTTTTTTTTTTTGTTTTTTGGAGAGGGTGTAAGAAAGTCCATCATACAGCTATTATATTAGTGTAGAATGCTATACTACAGAAATTATTTTAATGTTAGAAGCCACAGTGCAGCTAATATATCTGTTGTAGATGCTACAGTGTATATATTGATTTTAGATGCTATAGTATGAATATTATATTATTATTATTGATATAATATTAATATTAAACCCTACAGGGCAGCTATCATAATAGTTTTAGATGCTACTTTATGGGTATCATATTAATATTAAAGGCCACAGAGCAACCACCTTGTCAGTTTTAGAAGCTATAGTTTGTGTGTGTGTGTGTGTGTATAGTATTCATTTTAGATGCTGTAAAATAGACAGCATTTTAATATTAAAAGCCACATGGTACCTATACATTAATTTTTAATGCCATAGTATGCATATCATATTAATATTAAGGCTGCAAGGTAAGATGTTATTTTAGTTTTTAATGCTATAGTATGGTTATCTTATTAACAATAAAGCCACAGGGAAGCTATTATGTCACATTTGGATGCTACAAATAGATGTCATATTGGTGTTTAAGGCCACAGAGCAGCTACTCTATTAATTTTAGATTCTATACTATGGATCTCTTATAAGTATTAGGGACAAAAAATGCAGCTATTTTATTAGTTTTAGATGCTATATGTGGATATCATATTCATACCTTAGGCACATTGCCAGCTATTATATTAGTATTAGATGCTATAATATGAATATTGTATTAATATTAAAAGCCACAGGAGAATGATTATATAAGGCCATAGGGAAGCCATTACATTAGTTAAAGATGCTACATTGAGGCTATAATATTAAATTCCAGGGCAAGTAATATCAATTTTTGATGCTATTATATGGATAATATGTAAGTATTAAAGGTCATGGGAAACTATTAGTTTTATACACATTGTATAGCTATTAATGTTAAAGGCAACAGGACAGCTCTTATATCACTTTTAAAAGCTCTTATAGATATCATATTAATATTATAGGCCAAAAAGCAAATATTATGTCACTTTTAAATGTTATAGAATTATATTAGTATTAAAGGCCATAGGGCAGCTGTGCTATCAGTTTCAGTTGCTATAGTAAGGATATTATATTAATATTAAAAGTCACAGGGAGGTAATTTATCAATTTTTGATGCTACATTAAAATTATTAAAAGACACAGGACAGGGCTGGGGTTGTAGCTCAGTGGTAGAGTGCTTGCCTAGCACATGTGAGGCACTGGGTTCGATACTCAACACCACATAAAAATAAACAGATAAAATAAAGGTATTGTGTCCATCTACAAAAGTAAATAAAAACAACTATAACAAATTTTTTTTAAAGTCACAGGGCAGCTATTATATTGGGTTTATAGGTCACTATATGAATATTATACTAATATTAAAGACCAAGGGCAGCTACTATGTTAGTTATAAATATCATAGTATGAATAGTATATTAATATTTAATGCCACATGAAAGATAATATATTGCTTTTAGATGCTATATATGGATATCATATTATTATTAAAAGCCGCAAGAGGGGCTGTTGTTGTGACTCGGTAGTAGAACACTTGCCTATGTGAGGCACTGGGTTTGAACCTCAGCATCACATAAAAAAAAAACAAATAAAATGAAGGCATTGGGTCCATCTATAACTAAAAAAATTTTTTTAAAGCCACAAGATATATTACATCAGTTTTTTAGATGTTATTTAATGAATATCATATTAGTACTAAGAGCACTGGGCACATATATTAGTTTTAGATGTTATAATATAGATATACTATTAATACTAAGAGCCACAGGGTAGTTATTATATTAGTTTTAGATGCTATAATATGAATATTGTATTAATATTAAAGGCTACAGGGCAGTTATTATATTACTTTTAGGTTTACAGGATGGATATAATGTTAACATTAAATTCCACATTTCAGCTAATATATCAATTTTAGATGCCATAATATGGATAGCATATTAGTTATAAAGTTCACAGAGGATCTATTATATCAGTTACAATTCCATAGTATGGATGACATATTAGTATTAAAAGGGCACAAGGCAGCTCTTATTTCAGTTTTAACACTAATATTACGTGCACACTATGGCATACAAAACTGATATGATCACTGCCTTTTGGCCTTTAATATTAATATCCATGCAGTGGCCTATAAAACTAATACAAAAGCTGCCCTGTGACCACATTATGATATCACATTAATATTAAAGGCAACATGACAGCTACTATATTAGTTTTAATTGCTGTATTATGGATATTATAGTAGTATTATTACAGTGGTCCACTTTATACTTTGAATATAGCCCTTTCTGCTCTGCCACTATAAGGTCCTTGCTTAGCATCTGGATGGCCATCTTAAATGACAGCTGCCATTTTAAGGGAAAAGTTTCACTTTCCCACACAAGGCCCTTTCTGAGAAAGGCTCATCACTCCCTCATACCAACCCAAACCTTAACCTGTAGTATTAGAATCCCCCGGGCTCTGAATCCTGTACCTTCCCTATAAAAATCCCAGAATTTAAGCCTGTTTTGCCTCTCTTTCCTACGGAGAGATGGCCATTATTTGTCAGCTCTGACAAACAAACTCTGGGGTATATCTCTGCCTGGTCTCCGTCTTTCATTTCTCGATTACCCATCTCTTGTTCCTTGCTTTCCCTTCATCTGCTGTAACTATCTTTTAATATAGTAGAATATTTTTATTGATTTTTTTTAAAAATAAATGACTAATATAGTAGAATATTGAAATTGAAAGCAGTTGTCTTTTTTAAAAATTTTTTGGTTTGGGTTGTACATGGATACAATACCTGTTATCTTATTTATTTTATGTGTTAGGAAAGTATTCTACCACTGAGCCAAAACTACCACCTCCCCCACCAACTTATTTTTTAAAAGGACATATTTCTTGGGGCTGAGGTTGTGGCTCAATGGTAGAGCACTTGATATATATATATTTCTTTATTTCTCTCTATGCTCCTCCCTAATCTCTCCCCTCCCTCATCACAGGGGAAACAGGATTAACTTTCCCATTTAGGAAGATTTCTCTGTCCTTAAGTATACATCCACCCTAGGAATTAAGTCATACAGAATTTGGGAATGGTACAAGAAGATCTCAGAAATTACTATCTCTGAAATTAACAAGTAGATTACAATTCCAGACAGATAACACATGCAATGTAGCTTTTGAATAATCTCTTTAAAAGGCCTCTGTTCCTGATGGGCAGAATCATAGACTTTGGGACAGGAGTCCCCTGTGTTTCTCCTTTGCTATCAAAGCAATAAACCTTCTTTTTCCTTTTTCTCAAAACTGTGCACTCATTATAGGATTGACATTGAGGATAAGAACTGAGTTGTGGAAACAGTATTAAAGACCAGAGTGCAAGCTTATATTAGTTTTGGATACTATAGTATTGATATCATAATGCTATTAAAGGTTATATGGTAGCTATTAAATTAATTCTAGATGCTATTTATGGATATTACATTAGCATAAAAAGTCAAAGGGCCACTATTATATTATTTCTAGGCAGTATTGTTTTAGTAAGCTTTTTTTTCCACTGTGTCTAAAATTTGTGACAAGAACAATTTTAGAGAATAAAAATTTTGATTTGGCACTCACAGTTTCCAAAGTCTCCATTCACAGAAAGTGGATTCATGTCTCTGGGCCTGAAGTGAGACAGAACACCATCACCTCACCCAAGGGTGTGGAGGAGGAGAGTGGGTCAGAACATGCCAAACAGGAAGGAGAGACCAGGGAAAAAATATATTCCCAAAGGAATGCCTCCAGTGCTCCTCCAACCACACTTTACCTACCTACAATTATTAAGTTTTCCTTACGGGTGAATTAACATGTTGATCAGTTTAAGGCTGTCACTATCCAATCATTTCACCTGCAAACTTTCTTGCATTTTCTCTCACATGAGTTTTCATATCTAAACCATATTATTCTGACCCTGGCCCAGAAAAGCTCAGGTCCACCACTCACAAGGCAAAATATTTTGAGACCATTTCCAAGAAATAAAATATTCTCATATTCTCATTCTCTCCCTCCCTCCTCCCTTCTCCCTTCTCTCTTTCTTTCTCTCTCTCTCTCTCTCTCTCTCTCTCTCTCTCTCTCTCTCTCTCTCTCCCCCTCCCTCCCTCCCTCCCTCTCTCTCCTTTTATTACCAGGGGTCAAACCCAGGGCTTTGTGGATGCAAGGCAGATGCTTTGCCACTGAGCTACATCCCAGCCCAAGAGTCCATATATTCTTAACAACATACTCAAAAGGCCAAGTCCAAAGTCTCTTCTGAGATTTAAGGCAAATTCTCTGCAATGAGCTCCCATAAAAATCAAAAGCAAATTACATAAAAATCAACAAATAACAGCACAGAGTCTTTTAAAGAAGGGGTGGTGTCAAGGAGAGATAGATGAGGATGGTGGAAACATAAGGTTAAGAGAATAATTATATAAAATAAGCGCACTGTACTGACTCCCCACATGCTTTCTTTGCTGAAAAAGCAATCTGCATGCAACCCTGCCTAGCCTGGGGGGACCAGATATATCACATTCCTGCTTCTTCCTGCCCTTAGGCACATATGTGGGGGGTCTGGGGTATATAAAAGAGCAAGACACACCCATACCCACAGACATTCAACTCTGAGCTCCCTTCTCTTTGGAGAAGTCTATCTTCATTTCTTTCTTAAATAAAACTTGGTTTCTATGCTTACCTAAGCATTTCACGGGTGTTAAATCTTCAACATCAGGGAAACAAGGACCTGTTCTTGATCTCCAAGACTGGTATCAGTGGGACCAAACAAACACTAACACTCAATTGGGCACACAAAACCTATAGTTCCACGACCAGCATCTGAGGCACATGGCATGGTGATGTTCTCTCCAAAAGGGCTTGTGCAGCTCTGCCCTATGGCTTTGCTGGTTGCAACCCACAAGACTCTCTCAGCTTATACATCTGTTTGATTCCCACAGCTTTCCTTGGCAGACTCTCCATGGTAATGGAATCTCTTAATCTTGGGGGTCTCCACTACAGTTCCAGCTGCCTTCTCACTTCATACATCACACTCTCAGAGGCTGCCCACAGCAACTAACCATTTTCCTGGCCTCCCAGGTTTTCCTTTGAAATCTCAGTGAAAGCCTCCATAACTCCCTAACTCCAATTTCTCCCAATCAAAAAAAAAAAAAAAAAAAGATAATAGAAAAAGCACCATGTGGTTGATGCCAAGTTCTTTTACCATCTCAACCAGTAGGCAAGATTTCTATGACTATGGCTGTAGTATCCTCTGAGTGCCTGGCATGGTGAAACAACTTCCCAACCCTCTTGTTCAAGCAGGTGCACAAATGGTCTCAAAGAATTTTTACTTTTATAACCTTGAGCCAGAGATAGGTGAGATCTTTTCAATTCCTAAGATGCCCACAAGCCATCTTTTATATTGTCTCTGGGTAAAGTAATTTAGCATCTCTGCAGTGGTGGTAATGTCCTGAACAATAACAACTTCCTTCATCCCAGTTTTACATTTTTCTGGGCAAACTGGAAATTGTTAAAATCTTTCTGCTCTGCTTTCTGATCTGATCCACAGTAAATCTGACTAAAGGTCACCAGCAATATCCATCTCACTACCTGAATGCTGTGTTGCCTTGAAATTTCCTTTGCCAGATTAATTAGTTCATCACCTTTTAATTCAACCTCATAGAATGTCTCAGGACACAGGCAAAATGTAGACAACTTTCTAGCAAGAGTGTAATATGAATGCCCTCTAGTCGTATTTCAATACAGTCCTCTTCCTCTGAAAACTTACAACTCCATTCTTTGTTTTTTACAATCCTATTGGCATTTTAGACTTCTGAGAACCCACCAGAATCCCTCATTAAGCTCCACCTGCAACTTACTAAACCTTTCCCAGCTTTATCTCTAAATATTTCAAACTTTCTCCCCCAACAAACCATCTCTAAAGACTACTGAATCATATAGATTATTCATAGCAAAAACCCACTCACTGATTTAGTCAACTTTTTCACCACTGTGACCAAAAGATCTGACAAGAAAAAATTTAAAAAGGAAAAGCTTATTTGCTGCTCATGGTTTCAGAGGTCTCACTCCAAAGACACACAACTCAATTGCTCATTTAAAAATTTTTTTTTAGTAATCAATGGACTTTTATTTATTTATATGCAGTGCTGAGAATTGAGCCCAGTGCCTCACACATGCTAGGCAAGCACTCTACCACTGAGCTCTTGGTCCAAATTTCAGCAGAACATCATTGCCAAAACTGTAGAGAAGAAAAGCTAGCAAACAAGAAGGGGGGGGGGGGGCACGCGCGCTCTTCTCCCCAGGGACAAACTATTAACCTCAAAGGAATGCCACCATTTACCCACCTTGTCCAGTTACCACCCAGTTAATCCCTATCAGTGGATAATTAGATTAATGCTTTCATTAAGTTGGTGCACTGATGTAGGTTAATGCTCTCAGGATGCAGTCATTACACATTTAAATTTTATCTCATTGACTCACATGAGTTTTTTAAAGGATAACTCACATCTAAACCATAATAGCTATGGATACCATAAAAACATGAAAGGACACAGGGCAGCTATTATATTAGCCTTAGGTGCTACACTATGGATATCATATTAGTATTAAAGATCACAGGGAGATACTATTTTGCTTTAGATGTTATAGTATGTATATTATATTTGGATTAGAGACCACAGGGTAGCTATTATATTAGTTTTTGATGTCATATTATGAATATTATTTTAGTATTAGAGGCCATGATGTGGACATTATATTAATATGGAAGCTGTTATATTAGTGTTCAAGGCTACTCTGTGGACACTATATATGTATTAGAGGCCACATATGGTCACAATAGCATCAAAGGCTACTATGGATAATACATTAGCATTAGAGGCTGCACACAGACAACATGTTAGCATTATCACTCCACTGTAACAGTATTATGACACTGCCATATCCACGAAGGTGGCGCATACCCTCTGGTGGTCATTAGGACCCAGCACAGAATGCTTCAATTCAGTGGTGTATGGGCACCCCATGACATTCCTGAGAAATGGATGAAATTCAGTACTGTATCTAGATTACTCAAGGCCATGATTTTGGAAATTCAAACTAAAATGAAACCCAGTATCCTTGTTTTTTAAGAAATGGTGATTGAACAAATTATTCAAACCTTATTAAGTGAAATGAATGTAGACACAAACAAAAACTCCTACAAAAATTAACTCATAATAGTCCACAACTAAAATGTGATAAAACTAAAAAAAAATCTGGAAAGAAATAAGAAAATCTATGTAATCTTAGATTTAGTAATGGTAGTGTATATTTGTTTGGGGGGGTTTTGAATGTAGGGCCTCACACATGCTGTACAAACTTTCTAATACTGAGCTACTTCGCCAGTCCTTGCTGATGAGTTTTAACTCACAATACCAAATACCAATTGACTGAAAAAAAAATACCAATAACATGGACTTTATAAAGTTCAATTTTTTATGAAGTGCACTGTTGCATGCCAACAACCCCAATTACTGAAAAGGTTGAGGCAAGAAGATTGCAAACTTGAGCCCAGCCAAGGAAATTTTTTAAAGAATGGGATTAGCTCAGTGGTAGAGCACTTGCCTAGTTTATGTGAGCCCTGTGGTACAATCCCCAGCACCACACACACACAACTCACATATGCACACATGCATACACACACACACACACACACACACACACACACACACTTTTTTCCTACTCTGTAAAAGATGGCACACAGTTATACAAAATGATGCTCAGCATCCCATATCATCAAGGAATCATAAATTAAAACAATAGTGAGGTAGTATGGCACAGCTATTAGAACTGCTGATCTCTAAGAAACAGCAGAACTTTAATAGGACATATGGAAATGCTTTCTAAATTTGAAAAAAAGAAAATATCTGTTTTTTAAAAAGCTTACTTTTAGTAAATGTATCTGAATTACAAAAAAGCAGCTACTGACTTGTCTCTTACATTTTGTAATGATTTGCATCTCAGGAGATTTCATCTATAGTGGTTTTAAATATCATGAAATATCAATAGTTAACATTAAAAATATCATCATCCCTCTTTTCTTTTAAAACTGATTTGAAATTTTCTTAGAATAATTTCATATGAATTTGGAAGAGGCACTTTGGTATATGTGTATATGTGTAAATACATGATCTTTTTAAAAAAATGTTTTCTTTTAGTTGTAGTTCAACACAATACCTTTGTTTTATTTACTTATTTTTATGTGGTGCCAGGATCAAACCCATGGCCTCACACATGCTACTCGAGTGCTCTACTGCTGAGTCACAACCCCAGCCCCAATACATGATCTTTTGAAACTATATCTCTCATGCTTGAGTCCTGTCAAAGACATCTTCTGTGTGTGTGGTGCTGGGATGGACTCCATGGCCTCTCACATGCCAGGCAAATGCTCTGCCACTGAGCTGCACACCCAGTCTCAAACATGTCTTAATAAATGGAAATTAATTAAAATAATTTGATTATGAGCCTTTACAAACAAGACAATTCTCTCAAACAAAACAATTCTCTCAATCAAAAACAAAGTAAGCTAAAAGAAATTTTTAAAATATTCCTTATTGGTGTAATCAAATAGAAAATGAATAAAAAATAGAAGTTCACAGAATTAAAAATCTGTGAGTTGTGGTGCAAAGGCAGAGCATTTGCCTGGCATGTGTTAGGCCCTGGGTTCAATCCTCAGGACCACACATAAATAAACAAAATAAATAAATAGAATAAAAAGATCCACTGACAACTAAAAAAATATTTTTAAAATTCTGTAGAAAATTGAAAGAATATTAATTAAAAATTGAATAGCAAAAACCTATTACACAGAACCAAAGACCATGGGGAATTACATAGCAAAATAACTCTAAAATAAGAAAAATGAATGAATCAATTAGCATACAAAAGCTTGGACTGATACTTAGAGTTCTCCCACTGGATGGGATCCTGGGATCATCAGGGCTCAAGGCTGGCTGTCATCTGCCCTTTAACAAATTCTAATTTTATTTCAAATGTTCATGATCTATAGAGAATAAAAGAGAGAGAAAGGTGACTTTTCTAAATTTATTTTATGGTATGTCAAATTTTGATACTAGTCAAGATAATTCATCCAATGCAGGATGTCAGTGTTTATACAAAAGATGTTATTTGTGCACCATTACAAATATAATGCCAATTAGCACAGCAGCCCCGGAGCTGCTCATCCTAGACTAGCAGGGGCAGAGTCTGGAGGAGGGGGACAGGAGGTCAGGAGGAGGGGGGCCTGGAAGATAAGTGGGGTATGGAGAAGAGTCAAGGTGTTAAGGAGGAGGAAGGTTGGGCTGGGGTTATGGCTCAGTGGTAGAGCAGTTGCCTAGCATGTGTGAGGCACTGGTGTGAGGCACTGGGTTCAAACCTAAGCACCACATAAAAATAAATAAACAAAATAAAGGCATTGTGTCCATGTGCAACAGAAAAAAAAATTTTTAAAGAGGAGGGGTGACGTCTGCAGGAGGGGCAGGACAGGAAGAAGGGAAAGATCTGGAGGAGAGACAGGGTTTGAAGGAGGGGGAGAATGAGTGACAAGAGGGCAGGGCTTCACAGAGGGGTGGGACCTGAGGAAGGGACAGGCCCTGGAACATGAGTAGGACCTAGAGGATAGGCAGGGTAGGAAGGAGGGGGAAGGGTGGTTCAGGAGGACAAGCAGGGCCATAGAATATAGGTGGGGTCTAGAGGAGAGGCAGGGTCTGGAGGGGAAGGCCTTAGCAAGAGGGTCCTGGAGGGGTGGCTTCTTGCTAATTAAACTATCCACCAGAAGAAAAACATGTGGCTGTGGTAGCTCAGTGGTAGAGCGCTTGCCTAGCATGTGTGAGGCACTGGTTTTGATCCTCACCACCACATAAAAATAAATAAAATAAATATATTGTGCCCTTCTACAACTAAAAAAATTGAAAAAAAACTAAGCAGAGATTAAAGAAAAAGAAAAATATGGTTCACGAGTTCGGTTCCACAAAAAACATGAGATGTATTTTTAATAAATTCTGGCTTTGTAAGAAGTAATATATTTAAACTCAAGCAGCTCAAAAGGCTGAGGCAGAAGGATCTCAACTTCAAAACCAGCCTCAGCAAAAGCAAGGCATAAAGCACCTCAGTAAAACCCTGTCTCTATAATACAAAATAGGGCTGGAGATATGGCTCAGTGGTCACATGCAACAACAACAACAAAAAAGATAAGTACTGAGTTCAATCCCCAGTACCCAAAAATAAAAATTAAATTTTTTTTTTAAATAACATAGTGGGCTGTTAACATATGTACTTTTCAATTTTTTTTTTTTTTTTTACTATGTAACACTGCAAGAAAAAGCAAACCATTTAAACACTAAGGAAAACAAGGAAGTGGACTGAGGTCCCCTTCCCTTAGGCTGTACATTCCTCCCTCCCTACACATTCCTCCTTCCTCCCTGCCAGGTTCCCTAGAAACCACCCTGAGTCACTATGTTAAGATGATGAGGGTCACAGCCTAAGGAAGGGTCACTGCTGCACAGGGAGCCAGGATGAAATTGTGAAGGACAGAGTGGGGCTGACAGCCAAGGCTGCCCTCAGCTCTAAGGTCCAGGACAGGGTTTGTTCCTCATGCTTCCCACCATCCCCTCACCGGCTGCCAGAGGTGCCAGAAGCTTCTGAGCCACCTCTCTGAGGCTGCTCTGAGGAAAAGGGAATCACAGGTGTCCCTCGAGACATGACCCATGAGGGTCCCCATGCTATGCATCTCCTCAGGCTGCTCTGAGCAGAAAACCCCAGGCTTCTCTAAAAATATAACCCATGAGGGTCCCCAAGCCAGGCATCTCCCCCAGGCTACTCAGAGGAGAAGAAAACTCCAGGCATCAAAGAGACATAAACCACGAGGGTCCACACACCAGGCATCTCCCTCAGGCCACTCTGAGGAGAAGAAAACCCAGGGCCTACATAGAGTTGTGACCCACAAGGCTCCCCACATCTGGCGTCTCCCTCAGGCCAATGTTAGGAGAAGGGAGCGCCAGACATCCCTAAGACATGACTCACAAAAGTCCCTAAGCCAAGAGTCCGCGCTGAGGCTGCTCTGAGGAGAAGTGAGCTCCGTGAGCCCCTGGAGGCATGACCCACGAGAGTCCCCAACCTGGGTCTCTCTCAATCTGCTCTGAGAAGGGAGCTCTGTCCCTCCATGTGGGGTGACCCAACACTCCCAGGAATGGGGCTCTCCCGGGTTGGTCCTGGGGGGCAGCAGGCTCCTCACTTTCAAAAAGGCAGCATTAAAGATGGCAGCGAGGCCCCACCCCTGATTGACCACGCCCACTTTGGCAAAGCACAGCAACCCTGGCAACCGCCCCAGGCAGCTCTGAGGAGAAGGGAACCCAGGGCTACTAAGAGACGTGACCCTCGAGGCTCCCCAGGCCTGGCATATCCCTCAGGCTGCAGTAAGGATGAGGCTGTCCCGCAGTGTCCCTACAATGTGACCCACGAGGGTCCCCAAACCAGGCATCTCCCTCAGGCTGCTCTGAGGAGAATGGAACCCCAGGCATCCATTCACAAAAGTCCCTAAGCCAAGAGTCCACTGAGACTGCTCTGAGGAGAAGGGAGTTCCATGAGTCCCTGGAGGCATGACCCATGAGAGTCCCAACCTGGGTGTCTCTCTCAATCTGCTCTGAGAAGGGAGCTCTGCCACTACCTGTGGAGTGACCCAACACTCTGAGGACTGGGGCTCTCCTAGGTTGGTCCTGAGGGGGAAGCCAGCTCCTCACTCTCAAGGAGGCGACCTTAAAGATGGCGCTGAGGTCCCGCCCCTGGTTGGCCATGCCCCCTTCCGCCATGCACGCACAGCAACCCTGGCGCACAGCACCCTGGCATCTGCCCCAGGCCGCTCTGAAGAGAAGGGAACACCCAGCCTAATTAGAGACGTGACCCACGAGGCTCCCCAGGCTGCTGTAAGGATGAGGGAGCCCACCAGTGTCCCTAGAATGTGACCCAAAATGGCCCCCACACCAGGCACCTACCTCAGGCTGCTCTGAGGAGAACAGAACCCCCGGGCGTCCCTAGAGACATGACCCAAGAGGGTGCCTGCACCAGGCGTCTCCCTCAGGCCACTCTGAATTAAAGGGAACCTCAGGCACCCCTAGAGACGTGGCCCACGAGTGTTCCCACACCAAGTGTCTCTCTCAGGCTGCTGAGGAGAAGGGAACCTCAGGCATCCCTAGAGACACGACTCACGAAAGTCCCTAAGCCAAGAATCAACACTGAGGCTGCTCTGAGGAGAAGGGAGCTCTGTGAGCACCTGGAGGCATGACCCACGAGAGTCCGCAACTTGGATGTCTCTCTCAATCTTCTCTGAGAAGGGAGCTCTGCCACTCCCTGTGGAGTGACCCAACACTCCAGTGAGCTGGGGCTCTCCTAGGTTGGTCCTGAGGGGGAAGCCAGCTCCTCACTCTCAAGGAGGCAGCATTAAAGATGGCGGCAAGGCCCTGCCCCTTATTGACCACGCCCCTTTGGCCATGCGCTGTGCAGGAGCTCCTCCCATCTCAGAGGCGGGGCCTCTCCTGGCTCCCTGGTGAATGTCAGCACCTTCTTCCACCCTCAGCAGTTAATGAATAAAATATGTTCCCACTGCTCTAACAAGGTCTGGCTGTGGCACCTGAGGAGTGGAATCTCAGAAGAGGAGAAATGGAGTCCAGGAGACCCCCTCACTGCACTCCACCAGGCCAAGTGCTGCAGCAGCCTGAGACAGGCAGGCAGAGGCACAGAGGGAGGCAGCTACAGGGAGTCTAGACCCTCAGCCCAAGGACAGAGGCCAGAAACAGACCACCTCAGAGACTTCTGGGACATGTAGTCTTTGAGACAGAGTGACTTAGCCAGGGACTGCTCCAATTCAGAATCAGGGGTTCTAAGAAAATCTGTTAATTCCCAACCCAGGGTGATCACTGTAGGAGGGTAGAAGAACCTGAGCTCAGACCAAATTCCCAATAGCCTATGAGAGCATTCTAGATCATTCAGTCTGTCCTGCCTGTCCAGCTCTCACCATGGATGCCTCTGGGAGCTGCAGGCTACACAGATTCAGGGTTCTCAGGGTTTCTGGACAGTGTAGTCTGGTGCTCTGCTCACAAAGTCTTTGCCCTTCAGGACCATGGAAGCTGTGTGCCATGTGCTGGCCCAGACACCCTGGAGAACCCTGGCAGTGGACTCTGGTGTTCTACCCATGCAGCCCTCACCCAAGAAACTTAGGGGTTGCAAGTAGCACATTCACCCTCATACCACCAGGATTCTGGGTAGTGCAGTCTTGTATTCCACATTGCAGCCCAGCTGCAGATGTCTCTGTGAGCTGCAGGCTACTCAGGCACCCCTAGTGATTCTGAACAGTGTAGCCTAGAATTCTGCCCACTCAGCCCTCACTCCAGAAGTCTATGGGGGCTTCAAGTAGCACATTCAACCTCATACCCCCACCCAGGATTCTGGGTACTGTAATCCAGTCTTTTACAATGCAGCCCCCACTGCAGAGATCTCCAGAAATTGCAGGCTACACAGTCACTCAGGCATCCCTAGGGATTCTAGACAGTGTATTCTGGTGTTCTGCCCATGCAGCATCACTACAGTGGATTCTGGGAGCTGCAAGCCCCCAAGGATCATGGGTATTATAGCCTGGTGCTATGTTCAACTGTACAGTGACTACTTAGAATCAGAGCCTCCAGGAATTCTGAGTATTATAGTCAGTTCTACTCAGTCAGCTCTGACTGCAGAGGTCACTGAGAGCTGTGGGCCATTGATTATTCTGGGTGGTGCAATCCATCCTACCTAAGTGGACTTCACCCCCATCATGGCTCTGGGACCTGTGTAGCATAAGCCTACCTAGATACCCCTGAGGAGTCTGTGTAGTGCAATACAAAGTTTGCCCTGGCAGTATTCAAAAGGAAGATGTCTGGGAGTTGCAGGCCCCCAGGGATTCTGGGTAGTATAGTCTTGCCCTCTACCTCCATAGCCCTCACTGTGGAAGCCTCTGAGAGTTCTAGGCCACATGGACATGGGGCACCTCCAAGAATTCTAGGTAGTATAATTCAGCTCCCTACCCTGATGCCCTCACTATTGCAGATCCTGGGAACTGCAATTCCCACTGAGGATTCTGGATAAGGTAGTCCAGTGTTTTGCCTACATGCCCCTCCTGCAAGGGCGATGAGAACTGAAGGCCACATGCTTGCCTTGGTACTGAAGACCTCACTGTGGAAGCCTCCTGGAATTGCAGGCAGCACACTCACCACTATGTCCCCAGGAATTGTAGATAGTGTAGTCTGACCTGCATAATGCACAGCTATCACTTGGGAGGCCTCTGGGAGTTGCAGGCTGCATACTCACCTGGGCAACACACCCCACCATGGATTATGGATACTGTAGTTAAGCTCTCAGTCCAAGAGTCCTCAAAACAGAGAATCCTGAGAGCTACTGGCACGGAGATTTGTGGGTAATTTAGTCCTGCATTTTTCCTACTCACTGCAGAAAATTCTGAAACTAAATTTCCCCCTTAGGATTGTGGGTAATGCAGTTCAGTGGTTTGCCCACTCACCACAGAGGATTCTGAAAGCTGCAGTCCCTGAGGGTTCTGGATAATGCAATCTAGGGTTTGCCTGCACAGTCCTGCTGAGGATCACAGGAGCTGAAGACCCCATGCTTTCCCTGGGACCTGTCACAATAGGCTCTAGCTCCCTGATGTTTGCACAGAGCTCAGCAGCACTGCATATATCATACTATAGAAACCCAGACAGAAATCCTGGCACTGCAGATAGAGTCAAGTAACCCTGGAAGTTCTTCCATTATAGAAAGAACGGACACTGAATTTCAGAGGGGCCCAGAAGCACTGTCACTATAGAAACCTAGTTTCCTGGATCACCACATGGAACCCAGCAAACTTGGGTGTTGTGATCATATATCCTCAATACAATATACTGCTAAAACAATTTTCTGAAAATCATAAGCCATGGAAATAGGTTTCTTATTTTCAATTTTAAAGTTACTTTTATAGTTACTCAAAATTTTAACAAGAAACAAAGGGGAAAAAAAAACAAGAAAAAGAAGATTGGGGGGCTGGGGATGTGGCTCAAGCGGTAGCGCGCTCGCCTGGCATGCGTGCGGCCCGGGTTCGATCCTCAGCACCACATACCAACAAAGATGTTGTGTCCGCCGAGAACTAAAAAATAAATATTAAAAATTCTCTCTCTCTTTCTCTCTCTCTCTCTCTCTCTCTCTCTCTCTCTCCCCCCCCCCTCACTCTCTCTTTAAAAAAAAAAAAAAAAAGAAGAAGAAGAAGAAGATTGGGTGCCTAGCTTCCCTGAGTGTCAGGCACACTGTCCCAGTGCCTGGAGATGCAGGTCCCTAGGCTAATCTCAGAAATGTGCACAAGGGGCTGCGGAAGTGGCTCAAGCGGTAGCGCGCTCGCCTGGCATGTGCGGCCCCGGTATATGGTACTTTAAAATTAAAAAGAAAAAGAAAAAGAAATGTGCACAAGGACGTGACTTCTGTCCTTCCTCAATAAAGTACCAGGAGTTTAAGTCCCATCAAGGACAACTCTGGCTTTGTAGTTTACGACGAGCTCTGAGGTGCTCTCAGCCACCAAGAGTCCCTCCAGCTAATTACAGCCCTGACCTCTAAGACGCAGGCTCTGGAGCAGCGCAGACCCCTCTGCGTTAAGGATGCGACCATTGCCCGCGTGGTCAGAGGGAGCTGTCGCTCTCCACCTGACCTTCACCTTAGCACCTTGGCGCCTAGAGTTCCAAAGGCGGCTGTGAACGGCGCGTTCCAGGGCACCCCCTCCCCTGCACCGCTATATCCGCAGCGCCCTATAGCAGCCGCAGGAGCCTCCGCACCCGCGGCCCTGCGGTCCCCCAGCAGGCCCCCCATCCCGCCTGCCGCTCTCCGAGGCCACCGCAAGTCGGGAGCCTGCGCTCACCTGGGCGGAGGCAATCACGGGGACAGCAGACCCACAGTAGCGTCCAGGTGAGCTAATGGTGTGCACCGGAGGACCAGCGGAAGAGAGAAGGAAGCGCGCCGCACTGGGCTGCCTGCCATTGCGCTTGGGCTCCGTCTAGCCCCCTGAGCCTCAAGGGCGGGGTCTCTTTCCAGGTCGCGATCTGCGCAGTCGCACAGCTGGAGCTGGGGTTCCCGGGTGAGCGACCCCAGGCCTCTGTTGCTCACTCAAGTCGACTCCAGGAAAGCTAAAGCCAAGGCTGCCCGGTGTCCTTGCAGTGGGAGGTTCCATAGAAAGGAATCGACTTGAGTGAGTCGGTAGACCATGGAGTCGGCTCCTTTGGGTGGTGCTGCTTGCTGCAGACGGTGCCCTCCTGTGAGCCCAAGCAGAGACACACTAGAAACCACTCACTGAGCTTAAGCAAAGTCCAACCCATTGACTGTTGAGCATGAGTTAAGGCTCCAGTGTAACAGTATCGCATCTCAGTGTCACAGGAACTTAATAACCTGTGTTTGCCAAGTACAAGTCCTCCCTAGTAACTTATTACCATGTTGTATTTTATAGAAGTTGACTGTGCTACTATTCTCGTTGTTAAAACAGAGAAATGAGTTTTAAAATTATTTAGAAGTGAGATAATTATGGAGGTCTGTGTTCTGTGTTAGTAATGATATGATACTTGGTTTCACATATCATCCCCTAAAGGCCTCCAGAGCAGCCTCCTGTTTTGTTTGGTAATTTTAGCAGGCCCCCTGTCTTGCAGAGTGATGCGAGTGTGGTGAATTTTCTAACACTCATCCTTGAACTTCTCCATGCCAAAGAGCACTTACCTGGTCCTATAGCCCTGTGCAGTCACAGCCACACCTTCCACCTGAACATCTTTAGCAACCTCTTCAGCTTCAAGAGCTCAACCCTGAACTATTACTTTTTTAATTCCTCATTATGACAAATTTTTTACTCTCACCCTCCATGTGAAAATTATATGTTTTTTTTTTTCTTTTTTGCCACAAAATGTTACCAGCATTCTACTAAAGTAACTTGAAAATTTAAATCATATCTTTCTCCATTTAAAAACATGTGATGAAGGGCTGGGGTTGTGGCTCAATGGTAGAGTGCTTGCCTAGCATGCATGAGGCACTGGATTCGATCCTCAGCACCACCTAAAAATAAAGTAAAGATGTTGTGTCCACCTAAAACTGAAAAAAAATAATAATAATAAAATGTAAAAAATAAATAAATAAATAAAAACATGTGGTGAACCAGTGCTGTAGGGCATACATATAATCCCAGCTACTTGGGAAGCTGAGGCAGGAGGAGTCCTGCACTTGCTTTGCATGCATAAAGAACTGAGTTTGAATCTCAGCAGCACATAAAAAAAGTAAATAAATAAAGATATTGTGTCCATCTGCAACTAAAAAATGAAAATAAGAAACAACATAGTGACACCTTTTCCAATTCATAAAGCTTCTATTGATGTCAGTATAACTTACAGACATTTGGTGACTCAGTGGCCACCATAGGTGGTGAAGCCAGATTTCAAGATAGGTAGTCAGTGTAGTTAGGTAAATGGGGTCTAATATTGAGTAAAATCCAAAATGGAGGCCATGTTGGGAATGAAGTCCGGGAAAAGCAGAACAACTCATGGAATGTTAATGTCCCCAAGGCCCAGAGCCCATCCCAAAGAAGTGTTAATGAAACAGCTACCAGCAAACTTGAAGATGCTGACTCAAAAGTCCTTTCTTACTCCTTTGGCCCACTTGTGCCCCACCCTTGACAGAACAAAGGACAGGAATGTGACAGGAATGCAGGAAAGCTAAAGACCTTAGCTATAAATAGGGGGGACAACCGCCCCTCCACTATTCCATCTCTTGGGTTCTCTTCTTCCTCTGGGAGAAGTCTTTTCTGCTGCCCTTTAATAAAGCCTCTACTTTCCACTCTGATCTTGCCTAGGTGTGCTCCTCTGGTGTTATACTTCAACATTGGGGAAGCAAGGACTCTTCACTGGTAAACAGTGGTAACAGTGGGAGATCAATATGACAACAATAGTTCCAAGGTCATCATCTACTCATACACCTTGTATCTCAGAAAAACTCAAAACATAACCATCAAAAGTATAATCCAGAAGCCCCTATGGAACAAGAGGCTCTTTCAGAGGGTCCATAAAATGAAAACTTTTCATGGTATAATACATTATTTGCCTTTTTATTATCATCATTTCATATTTGTATAGCAGAATTTGGCCAGAGACTACCAGACTTACATTAACCCAAGAAACTGAATGCAGAAGCAAATTTCAAGAATCTGGCATTTAATCAGGCTAGACTTTAAAATATTTGCAAAAGAGTAAAACAATACTGCTCTTCTCACTTTTTTGATTATTATTTATAACAATTTTATGTTTACTTGTAATGCATTTATTACTGTGTGGGTATGTGTATATGTGTGTGTGTGTTTGAGGTACTGAGGTGTGAGCCCAGGGATGTGGGCCACTGAGCTACATCCCCAGGCTTTTGTTTTATTTTGAAACAGGGTCTGGATAAGTGTCCCAGGCTGTCCTCAAACTTTTGATCCACTTGCCTCAACTTCCCAAGTCCCTAAGATTTATGAGTGTGTGCCAATGTGCAATTAATAAATTACTAATTGTGGTAAGCAAAATAATGTTCTTTCAAAGATATATACAGGTTTCATCTGTGGAACCTTTCAATATGTTATCTTAAGTGACAAAGGGGATTTTGTAGATATGATTAAGAATCTTTTGCTGGGCTTGGTGGTGCACATCTGTAATCCCAGGGAGCTGAGGTTGATCTTGGGAGCTAGACATCAAGAGATTGCTGTCTGACATACCTTCATTTTAGCCCTGTGAAACTCATCTTAGACTTCTTACTACAGGAGCCTAGATAATAATTTTTTGTCATTTAAGTCACTATCTGTGGCAACTTCCTTGAGCAGTCATAGGGAATTGACACAGTAACTCAAACTTTACTCAATTTTAATTTCCAAAACAATAAAAACCATTTGATGTCATCTTATGATAAAAGTTCTTCATGATGAACAATGTTTTCCAAAAATGGGATTGTGCTCTGTTGCCCAGTATTTGTCTCAAATTCAAGACCTCTCAAGTGATCCTCCTGCCTCAGCCTCTGAGACAAAAAAATTTAAGAACCACTCCTCTAAATAAATCCTGTGTCTTTATGACTTGCTACCTCTCTTTTCACCTTGGTTCTTGCTGCTCTGAGTGCCTAGAATGTCCTTGCCTTAATTAAAATCCTCACCATTGCTTAGGGTCCATCTTACTGTGTACCTCATCATCACTCCAGCCAGAAGGCTCCCCCAATCCTGTTTTCTGACATTCCATGAGGAGGTAACCATCTCTGCAAATCCTGCTCTCCACAATTCAAGGTCCCTGGCTCTCTACATAGACCCCAGCTATACTGCCATGATAAAATCCCAGGTTCTAGATGCTCCACAAAAGAGCCAAGATTCCCAGTGAGTACTGCTGTCATAGACTCTAATTTACTAGCTCATCATGTAAAGCCCAGCATCACTGTGAGTCCTACCATCAAGAGAACCCCAGTTCCACTTTTTCTAAACATAAAGTTCAGAGGAACTGAGTGCCCTGCTGACACTGCTGAAGCCAGATTTAAAGATAGGTAATTAGGTAAATTGTGTCTAATATAGAGTAAGAAAAAAAAATGGAGACCATAATCGAGAATGCAGTTCAGGAAACCAGAGCAGCACTTGGGTAAATTGAAATGTTAATGTCCCCAATACTGGAACCCATTCTAAGAAACTGTTAGTGAAACAGCTCCCAGCAAACAGGGAGGTGCTAATCAAACCACCCTAGGCCCTTCCTGCCCAGATTACTCCTCCAGTCATCTGGCTCCCACCTTTTGGCCTTCCCACCTACATTTTATCACGGCAGGATAAAGGGAAACAAAGGACAGAAATGGGGATGGAATAAAAGAAGACCTTACCTATAAAAAAGGGAAGACCTCTCTCCTCCATGGATTCCACCTTTTGGGTTCTCTTCTTCCTCCAGGAGGAAGTGTTTTCTGCTATCCTTTAATAAAGCCTTCCACTTTCTACTCTACACTTGCCTCGGCATGCTTCTCTGGTGTTATACTTCAATGATCAGGGAAGTAAACAGCAGTAACACCGCCGGTTATCAGTGAGAGTCCTGCTTCCACATGTTGAAGTTTGAACATTAAAGAAGCACACTGAGGCAAGCATGGGAACCAGAGTTTATTTTAAAAGGGGTAACATAGACTCCTCCAGCAAGGGATAAGGAGGCCATAGCTGATATCCTGGTATCCCAAGAAGCCAGGTGTTCTGTCTTTTTTTGTATGTCCTAGGATTCCTTTGTTCTCCTGCCTTTTCCCCCTTATCTTTCTCCTTCCTGCCTAGTAACTAGGCCCAGGAATGCCCAGTGGGAGGGCCAAAAGATGGGAAATTGGTGTGCTGAAGGGGGAAGGGCAGGGCACAGTAGCCAAGGACACATTAACAACCTTATATCTCCCTATAGGGAGGGGAAATTCCTGGGACAGGTTACTTTGGAGCAGAGGCAGGTTCTTGATAAGATCCCTCAGGGGAAAATATCCAACTGCCCATATTCACTCAAATTGGCCTCCTAGATCTGATCTGACTCAATTTACCTATCTACACTGACTGCCTGTCCAATTCTGGCTTCACTGCTGCCAGAGAAACCCACTTACCTGTCTCTCTTGTAGACTCCAGGAGACTGGGAATTCTTCCACAAATAGAACCTCAGCTTCAATGCTTTCCACATAAATATTAGCAGGACAGATAGTCCTACCATCCTAGAATTGCAGTTTCCTGTAGGGTTTTTGTTGTTGCTGTTGTTGTTGTTTTGGTGATGTGGGTTGAACTCAGGGGCACTTGAACACTGAGCCACATCCCCAGCCCCTTTTTTGTATTTTATTTAGAGACAGAGTCTCACTGAGTTGCCTAGTGCCTCACTGTTGCTGAGGCTGGTTTTGAACTCATGATCCTTCTGCCTCCTGAGCCACTTGGATTACAGATGTGCTCCACTACACCTAGATTTTGAAGAAAAACCCACCCAGAAGCACTGTATATACTGTCATTATAAAAGTCACTTTTGTCTCTCTGCATGGAACCCAGCATCCCTGCCATCACAGAACCCAATTTCCCTGGCTCTCCACATAGACCTCAGCAGGCCTAAGAGTCCTGCCATCATATAACCCAAAGCCCCTACCTCTTAAAGTACTGTGCTTTAGCCTGGGGAGTCTTGTCATGATAAAAACCCAGTTCCTTGGCTCTACAGATAGAGACAAACATCACTACAAATCTTGTCATCATGGAATACCAGTTTCCTGGCTCTCCAGGTGAATTCTCAGAGGCCTGC
This sequence comes from Spermophilus citellus, assembly GCF_964194105.1. NCBI lineage: Eukaryota > Metazoa > Chordata > Mammalia > Rodentia > Sciuridae > Spermophilus > Spermophilus citellus. Next base: position 87,755,143 of record NC_138196.1, on the reverse strand, counting down.
AAGTATTGCAGTGAATAAAATCTGAGTCTAGAAACCAAAATTCTATACTCTCAATGTACACTTCAGCAGACCTATGTATCTTGTCATTATGTAAGGGTCCAGCGAATGTCGGAGGAAGAGAAAACCAAGAGACCAACTCATGCAACAGCAAAAGGGGTTTATTGCAGATCCAGCATGCTGGGGCTCCGTGCTCACTCAAGAAGGGAGAGCAGCCCAGAGCCCCAAGCAGGGGTTGAGCAGTGCTTAAGTACACTTTTTTAGGGAGGGCAGGGACTTTACACACATCACAGTCTCCTTTAACAAATCACCACACACCTCGGGAAAATCAAACAACAACTCTCAAACATGATTAGTATATTCATTGGCGGGAACAGGTCGGGCGGGAGTGATATGTCAGTCCTAAGGAGGGGATATATTCAAACTGATTGGTTTGGGCCCTGAATGCCTACGTGCCAAACTGCACTGGGTCCAGGTTGTTAAACAACTAAGTGGGCAGTACTGGGCATTGTCTTAACTGCCTCAGGAATTTCAGGTTCTGTGTGCAGTTCAGAAACTTTACAATACCTAGTCCTTTACATTTTAACTCAGGCTTTGCAGCTTAGAAACTTTACCCTTTCAATTATAAGCATCATTTTACACCTCTCCATGTACAGCTTAGCAGTCATTCATGCCCTGACATCATAAAAGCAAAGGTCTCTCCTTCTTTATATAGATTCCAGAAGCCCTGTGATTCCTGCCAACATGTAATCCAAGACTTTAGTTCTGCATACAGATACCCAAAGCCTTGCCATCCTGTCATTATAGAAACCAGTTTTCTTCTCCCCATCTCTCATTGTAGAGTCCAGCAGATTCACTGGCCTGTGTGTGCTGCCACAATAGAACCCAAGTTCACCAGCTCTCCACACAGGATATAGCAGTGCTGGGAGACACAAAATTATTGAAATCCCATGATCTTACTCTCCACATAAAGCCTAGCAGCCCTTTGAGACCCACCTTCATAGAACTTCAGTCCCCTGCCATCATAGAACCAAGTTCCCCTCTGTCTACATAGAGCTCAGTTGAATTGTGAATTCTGTTATAAAATCTCAGTTCTCTGGATGTCCACATAGAAGTGTCCAGTAACATTACAAATCCTGCAAGCAATGGAATCCCACTGTACTTTTACTCCACATAAAACCCAGAAGCTCCAGGTTTGCTGTAACCACAGAAACATAGTTTCCTGTCTCTGCACATAGAGCCCATAAGCTTTGGGAGCCACTCCAACAATACAACCCTTTTCCCTTTTTTTTTTTTTACCAAGAGCCCAAAAGTACTGAGATTCCTGGCATCATATAACCCCAGTTCCTTGTGACTTCCATGTAAATTCCACCAGACTTGAATTTCCTGGAAACATTTTAAAAAATAGTGCACTTGCTATATCCATGGAGAACAGCAGTCCTAAGAGTCATTCAATCATAGAAACCATATACAGACCTGCAGAACTGTGAGTTCTGACATGATAGAACCCCATTTCTCTGTCTCCAAGTAAAGCCAACAAAACATGGGAGGCCAATTTATCAAACCTCTGTTCTGTTGCTTTCCACATATCTCATAGCAGCTCTGGTGTTTATACTATCATAGAAAACAGTTTCTTGAGCTGGGTATGTGGCTCAAGTGGTAGCGTGCTCGCCTAGCATGCGTGCAGCCCAGGTTTCCTCAGCACCACACATAAACAAGGATGCTGTGTCCACTGAAAACTAAAAAATAAATATTAAAATTCTCTATCTCTCTCTTAAAAAAAGAAAACAGTTTCTTTTCTCTACATCAAGCTCAGTTGTCCTGCTGTCATAGAACACCAATTTTTCATCTCTCATTGTAGAGTCCAGGAGCCCTGTGCATCGTGTCATAAACAGAAAACCTGTTTTGTTGTTGTTTTGGTTTTTCATGTACAGCTCAGACAGGATGGGATTTCTACCATCGATTTAATTTCATCCCTTTGTTCTCTGCATGTACCACAGTAGCACTTGAGTCCTGTCAACATAAAATCAAGATCTCTCGGGCTGGGGATGTGGCTCAAGCGGTGGCGCGCTCGCCTGGCATGCGTGCGGCCCGGGTTCGATCCTCAGCACCACATACCAACAAAGATGTTGTGTCCGCCGAGAACTAAAAAATAATAAATATTAAAAAATTCTCTCTCCTCTTTCACTCTCTCTTTAAAAAAAAAAAAAAAAAAAAGATCTCTCAAGTTTCACCAGGAGACCAAAAAAAATGTGAATCCTGCCATAATATAACCTCATTTCCCTAGGAAACATAAATCTCAACAACTTTGTGAGTTTCACCATTCTAGTGTCAAATCTCAAGTTATGTCATGATAGAACCTCAAATCCCTGGAACTCCACAAAGAGTCCTGCAGCATGGAGATTCCTATCATCAGTACTCCAGTTCCTTGACTCTCCAAATATGATCATGAAGGCTTAGAATCCCTGCTATTTTTATTTCTCCTGTTCTCTAGCTATCCCTGAAAAACCTAACAGTTGTATAAGTTTTTTTCATCATAGAATTTGTCATTTTTTACTCTCCACAGAGATTCAAGTAGCTTTGGGTGTCCTGTCATCAAAGAAACCCAGTTCTATGACTCCACATTTTTTAAGGCAGCTTTGGGTATTAGGAAATCATAGATTGCAATTGACCAGGCCTCCATGGAGAGCCATGCAGTCCTTGGAGTCAGCCTTAATTTAAACCCTGTTGCCTGGATTTCAAAATAAAGTCCAGCAGCCTTCAAACACCTATCATCATAAAACCCTATTTCCCTGACCCTCAAAGTAGAATCTGGCAGTCTTGCATGTCTTGCCATCCTATAATGCCAGTTACCTGTCTCTATATGTAGACCCAGCAACAATAATCACATTGTCAACAAAAGAAACTCAGATTCCTGGCTGGCCACCACAGAGTTTAGAAGCACTGGGGTACCTACCATCACAGAAACCCATTTTTCTGTCTTCACATACAGTTGAGCACCTCTGTGTGTTATGACATGAGAGAAACCCAGTTCCCTAGCTTTGGACACACAGTAAATCAGTCATTTGACTTCTACCACAATTGAACCCTATTTCACTTGCTTTTCACATGGAGACCAGCATAGCTTTTATAACTGCTATCATAAGACACTACTTATCTGGATTTCCAAGTAAAGTGCAGAAGACCTGGGGATCCTTAGAAAATACAGCACCACTTTTCTGAATCTCTTTGTAGATACAGCAGCTTTGCTTTCCTCCCATCATAGAAACTGGTTCCTTTTTCTACACATAAAGGTCAGCAGATATATGAATCCTGCCATAATGGAAAGCTCTGATATGGCTCCCATAGACCCTAACATTGATATGGTAGGTTTTTCATATAAATCCCAAGAACCATAGGTAGATCTCAACAGTTCTGGGAATTCTAACATATTAGAAACAGTTAACTATGTTCTACATTTTGCTCACCAGGCTTGTGTATCCTACCATCATATAAGATAAGTTATATGGTTTTTCACAGAGTTCAGGAGCCAGTGAAACTGCCTATAATAGAAACCCTATTCTGTGGTTATGCACATATAGCCAGTAACTCTGAGAGTGGTACCATCAATAGAGCCTAAATTCCCCAGGTTACCATGTAGAGTACAGTACTGCTGTGAGTTTTGGTATCATAGAAATCAGTTCACTGACTCTAACTCTAATCCTAACCCCTGACCCTAACCCTAACCATAATCCTAACAATCTTACCTTAAACCTAACCCTGCAGTTAGCATTAAAATTGTTGAGCTACATTACCTATAATTCTTAGGGTAGTAGTTCTTGGATTCTATGTAGCTAGGTGGCAGTTTTGAAAATTGCATTGTCCCCAGTCTTGTGGTCCTTGAAGCTTTCAGGTGTTCCTGAAATGAGTGGTGAAATTGCTAGATTACATTACCCACCATTCCACATGGACATGTTTCCCAGAATCTCTGCAGTGTTCAATCAAAGTGTGAGACTACCTTACCCATAATCTTTAGGTAGGAATTTCCCCAGATCCTCTACATTGAGAAGGTAAATCCAAGGAATACATTGCCCACAATTGTAAGGGTTAAGACCCTTCAAGTGTCCATCAGTGAGCAGTCAAATTGGACTAATTTGACTGCTCACTGATGGCCAGTTTTTTAATGCACAAGTTTCCTAGTAATCCATACAGTCATCTGGCAAATTACAAGACAACATTCACTACAATACTTAGTGAGGTAGTTCCCAGGATCCTCCACAGTAAGAGGACAATTCCAAGGACTACAAAACCACAATGCTATGACACAGTATGCTCCTAAATTTTCCTGCTATGTGATAAATTGCAAATATTCATTACCCACAATCCTACATGGACAAATTTCCCAGAATTCTCTGAGGTAAGTAGGCAAATTTTGGGATTATATTACCCACAGTTCTTAGGGAGGAAGTTTCCATAATCCTCTACAGCAAGAGGGAAATTCCAATGACTATTGCTGACAATTGTAAGGGGCAGAAACTGCCATGGTTGCCCATCAGTGACCAGTCAAATTGAATTACTGTGCCCATTATCCTTTGTGAATATGTTTTTAAGGAATCAATGCAGTTTGCAGTCAAAACTTGGGACTGCATTATCCACAATCCTGGGAAGTTCCCAGGATCCTCAACAGTGAGGTGCATTCCAAGGACTACATTTTCCACAATCCCAGGGGTAGTAAGCACCAAGATTATCTAATGGGTAGTCAAAGAGGACTATGGTGCTGACAATAATTTTAACAAGTTTCCCAGGAATCCCTGAAGCAAACAAATAAATTTTGGAAATACATTACCTCCAATTCTAAAGAGGTAGGAAGGTCCCAGAATCCCCCATGTTGAGGGGTTAAACCCAGGACTAAATTAACCTATAATTTAGTTATCCATAATTATCTATAATTTTCTAAAAAGAAAGGCTCCAAAATTCCTCATTGTGAGGCCACTTTACCCACAATCCTACTATGGGCAGAAATTCCTAAGATTCCCTATGTGATCAGGTAAAACATGGGACTACATTACCTACAATCCTAATGAGAGAAAGTTTCCAAGATCCTCTGTCATAAGTGGTTAATCCAGGAATGTATCATGTACAGACTAAGGTTTAGGAACTCCTATTTCCCTACTGTGGGCCAGGTAAACCAGGGATTACACTACCCACAATCCCAAGAAAAAAAGGGAAGCTCCCAGCATTGCCAATGCTTATCAAGGAAAAATGAGGGCATGTTATTCATAAATCTCAGAACTGTATTACCTAAGGCAAAGATATTCCAGGAACCCCTTGGCCTGTGGTAAACCTGACACTGTATTTAAATCTCTATGGAGGAAGGAATCTCCCAGAATCCCCCAGTGAGTGATAAACCCAAGACTGCATTACCCACAATCCTCACTGGGAGAGTAACAAGTCCACAGGAAAGAAAGCTTCCACAAGTCCCCCACTATGTAATATGTGGGACTACATGACCCACAATTCTAAGGCACAGGAAGTTCCCAGAATTCTTTGAATGGAGAGGGCAAATCATGGGACTACATTACCCAAAATTCTCAGGGAGGAGGCTCCCAGAATACCCAACAGTGGGCAGGCAGTTTGGACTACATTACCCATAATCCTTGCTTGAGACCCTGCTGCTATCAGAGAAAAACCTGGGACATTACCAATAATACTAAAATGGAGGAAGTGGGATACTGGGAACTTCCTCCATTTTAGGATTATGGGTAATGGTATCCCCCTCCCCCTCCAAAGTGGTTATGTCTAGAACTATAATACCCATAATTATATCGGCTCAAAGCACCCAGGATTCCCCAAAATGAGCAGTAAATCTGAAATTACATTACCAATAATTCTTAGGGGAGGAGTCTCCCAGGACAGCCATCAGTGAGCAAGCAAATAATGGAACTTTAATTTCCAGAATTCTATGAAGATGCATTTCCCAGGACCTCTTGCAGTGAGCAGGCAAAATTTGGGATTACATATCCCACAAAACTAAGGGGTAAAATGGCTTCCAGTGATATACCTAGCCTAGTTATCTCATTAGATCAGAAGCCAGCTTGTCACAAGTTATGAAGGATTCATTTCTGTTTTCTGTAAAAATATCAGGATGTCTGTATGGCCTGGCCATTAGTTGATGTTGTAAAGCTGATTGGAATGCCTGCCTGTGCCCTGAACTCACCCAGGTCCGGTTTTCCCTGACCATATAACAACCCTTTCCTAAACCTTAGTGACGCCTCATAAATTCTGGCCTTCCCTGGCCGGATAATAACCCTCTCTGAGTCTCTAAGATCTCCATAAATTCTGATGCCGGGGCCAGCAAAAATGTAAACTTGTGTTATGCTCTTCAGAGTGTTGTTATCTGTAACCCCCCTTTGTGTAACTTTTTGGGCTATAAAACTGGGCCACAAAGAAGCCTTGGGGCTGTCCTTGGCTCCCATGATTTTGAGGGGCAAGGCAGCCTAGCAGGTCGAAATAATAAGCTTGCTTTAATTTGATTTTAATTGGAGTCAGTGGTCTTTTCTTGCGTCGTGGTCTAACATCCAGAATACCCAGCAGTGAGCAAGCAAATGTTGGGACTACACTACCCATAATCCTTAGCAGAGGAATTTCTCCGGATTTCTGCATGAAGAAGAAAAATTATGAGACTACATTACCCACAATTCAAATAGGGAGAAAGCTCCCACAATTCCCCACAGATAGTATAAATTATGTGATGACATTACCCACAATTCTGAGGGGAGGAAGTTCCCAGAATTCCCCAAAGTGAGTGGTATGCTCACGACTACTTCACCCATCATCCTCAGGGAAGGAGGCATCCAAAATACCAAGTGGCGAGTAGAGAAATCTGGAACTATGTTACCCATAATACTAAAGGGGAGGAAGTTTCCAGGATCCTTTGCACAAAGAGGACAAATCATGGGACTACATTACCCACAATTCTATTGGGTGGAATTCCCAGAGCTGCCCAAAGTAAGTGCTACGCTCTTTACTACTTCACCCAGGGTCCTTATGGAAAAAGACTCACAGAATACCCAGTGGTGAACAGCAAATGTTGATACTACGTCATTCATGATTCTAAGGAGGGGAAGTTCCCAGAATTCTTTACTCAGAGAGGCTAAATCATGGGACTACAATACCCACAAGTCCACAGGAAAGGAAGCTTCCACAAGTCCCCAACTGTATAATATGTGGGACTACATGACCCACAATTCTATGACAGGAAGTTCCCAGAACTCTTTTCATGGAGAGGTCAAATCATGGGACTACATTACCCAAAATCCTCAGGGAGGACGCTCCCAGAATACCCAGCAGTAGGCAGGCAATTTGGACTACATTTCCCATAATCCTAGGAGGGAGGAAGTTCCCAAGATCCTCTGCATGGAGCCAATAAATCATGAAACTACACTACCCACAATCTCCCACAAGTCTCCACAGTTTGAATAAAACATGGGATTATATTACCCACAATTCCAGGTGAATTGGTAGGAGGAATTACCCAGAATTCCTCAACCTGAGCCATATTCCTCTTAATACTTCACCCACAATATATATATATTTTTAAAGAGAGTGAGGAGAGAGAGAGAGAGAGAGAGAGAGAGAGAGAGAGAGAGAGAGAGAGAGAGAGAATTTTAAGATTAATTTTTAGTTATCAGTGGACACAACATCCTTGTTTTGTATGTGGTGCTGAGGTTCGAACCCGGGCCGCACACATGGCAGGCGAGTGCGCTACTGCTTGAGCCACATACCCAGCCCCACCCACAATATTTGGGGAGAGCCTCCTACAATACCAAGCTAAGAGCAGGAAATATTGGGACTACATTATCCATAATCCTAAGGGGAAGAATTTCCCAGGCTCTCCAGTGTCAGTGGTTAAATGTGGGCCTATACTACCCATGGTCTTTAGTGGCAGAAATTCAAGAGTACCTCTTGGTTTTGTAAATCTCACTGACCTTTGCCCTGTGGCTAATTTTTGCCTAGCCCTACCCCTATCCCTACCCCTAAAATTACTCAGAATCCTCAGGGTATAAAGGCAAGCATGTGCATTCAGCTTTCATGGGTCTCCTGGAAGAGGTGTGTGGGTAAGACAAAGAACTACATCACCCATAATTCTTAGGGTGAGGAAGCACCCAGGATCCCCCAAGGAGAGTCAGAAAAACCCAAACCTTAACTCCATTCTTGTTGTAAGGTAGTTCAGCATTTTGCTAGCTCTTCATGGGGGATCCTGGGGCTTCATCTTCCTTAGGATTGTAGGTCATTTAGTCCAGACTTTTTCCCACTCATGGGAAGAGGTGGAAATAATTCTCCTAAAAGTTTCTGACCCTGAGGGCTGTGGGTAATGTAGTCCAGCATTTTGTCAATTTATTGGGGGCAGTGCTCCCATGAGGTGACCCCCACTATAGATTGTGGGTAATGTAGTCCAGTACTGGTTCTCTCTGCAGAACCCAGGGAACTTCTGCTCCATTAGGATGGTAATGAAGTCCCTGTATTTTCTGGCTAAGAGGGGTTGATTCTGTGCACTTCTACCTCCCCCTCCATGGATTATAAATAATGTAGTTCAGCATTTTTGCCTGCCTGAGGGGTGGAGACAGGGGGCTCTTGAGAACTTCCACACCAGAGGGCTGAAGGCACTGTAGTGCAGCATTTTGCTGGCTCCTGTGGGAGAATCTGGAAGCATCTGCCACCTCAGGATTGTGAATAATTTAGTCGCTTGTTTTACCAGCTCACAGGAGGCATGGGAATCCTGTGATTTCTGTCCCCCAGGATGATGGGTAATGTAGTCCCACGTTACAGCTCGTGGTGAAGAAATTCCTATGAACTTCCCAGTCCCACCCCCACCCCAAGCATTGTGGGTAATGTAATCTAGTGTTTTGCTGGTTCTCTGGTGGGATCCTGAGAGCTTCTTCCCCCTTAGGACTGTGGGTAATGTAGTCCCCCACTTTGCTAGCTCACAGTGGGGGGCACTCCTGTAAGCTTCTACTGCCCCCTGAAAATTATGGGTAATGTAGTCCAGTGTTTTTCCCACATACACCTCTGTCAGATGTCTATGTAAGCACAGTTATCACCACAGTGGCTTCTGGGAATTATCAGACAAATCACTCAACTGTGTACAGACTTACCCAGAATAAATATAAATAATGAAGCAACATTAGCCTTTGCCCTCAGGCACTAGTGAGTCTCCCTGTGCTGGGAATCCCAGGCCTCCCCTATACTACCCTGAGTTTGTGCCTCAATTTCTCATTTTAGTGTGCTGGGTTTTCTCCCCATAAAATATACTATGACAGTGAGCAGTCAAAGCCTCACAAGGAATACTTTCATAAAATTAAGTCCCACTAAAATATTACCTACAAAAGTAAAAACACAGCAGAGCTTCTTTCTCAGCACATGGGATAACAGACAAGAGGCTTTTCCTCATTCTTCCCCAACCTTTTCCTCAGATAGACTTCAGTTATCCCAAAACCACAGTGCCTTCCACATGTAGATGCCAAGGGGAAGAAATCTCATGGTACACATGGCCCCTAGGTGTCCCCAGCCAAGGCATCTCCCTGTGAGGGAATCAAGGAAGCTCTGTCACAACAGTCATTGCTCCAAGGTGCCTTTAGCCTGCACCCATGGTCCCTTCCTGGGTGGGTTCCCAGTTTTGAGTTAGAGTTACCTCGCTGTGGACATGGGCACCAGGTGTCCTCAGCTACAGCATTTCTCTGTGTGGGTCCCAAGGAGAAAGTAGCTTTTGTCACCACACTCATAGCCCCAAGGTGTTCACAGCAATGGTCTCCCCTGGTGGACCCAAGGATTACAGCAGGTCTTGAAGGTTTGGGTTACCTCACTGTGGACATAGACCCCAGGTATCCCCAGTCATGGATTTCCCCAGGTGAGTCCTGAGAAGAAAGTTTGCTGTGGGCATAGGATATCCATCCCTGGCAGTCATGATTCAAGGGGATCAGAAAAAGTCACTCTGATTGGAGCTGGGGATGTGGCTCAAGCGGTAGCGCGCTCCCCTGGCATGCGTGCGGCCCGGAAGATGCTGTGTCCGCCGATAAAATAAAAAATAAATAAATATTTAAAAAAAAAAGATGTTGTGTCCGCCGAGAACTAAAAAATAAATATTAAAAAAAAAAAAAGTCACTCTGAGAACCCTCTTCTGGCCATTGTGGGCAGTTGAGGATAATCAGTGCCTACTGTTCAGCACTGGCCCTGCGCCCCCTTGTGGCAGTCCTGGTGAAGCTCTGAAATTCATGGTTTTGATTTTATGAGGCTATAATTTTGGAAATCAAACAGTAATAGAATCCACCATCCCATGTTCATAAAGGATAAAGATAGCAAAAAGCAAAATACATAGTCAAGCAAAAATCAATTGATTTCTTGTATATCAGCAAAACTATATAGGAAAAATTGGAATTTAAAAACTAGAATAAGAAAAAAAAAATTGAACAATTCCATTTACAATAGCATCCCCCAAATTGAAAAGTTAAATATGTTTTAAATTACAACTACACTTTTAGAAAATCTTGAAACAACTGAAAGAAATCAAACAAAATATAAATAGAAATATTCGTTGTTCAGGTCTCTACATAGTAAAGATGAAATTCTCTCACAGTTGATTTGCAGATTCAGCACAATCACACTCAAATTTCCAGAAAATTGTTTCTGAACCTAGAATAGATGTCACAGACTACAGAAGGACAAAAAACTCACACATCTGTATCACAACACCTGTCAGAAAGCTGAAGTAGTGAGGAAAAAGTGATGCTGTGAAGGAATACACAGGTAGATAAATGGAGATGAGTGGAGAGCCCAAAATTCACACATGCCTAGAGGCAGCTGATTTTATCAAGGGAAAAAGACCTTCATGAAGAAAACAGCATCTACTGCACAGATGGTGATGGAGTGTTTGGAAACCCTATAGGAGAAATGGACAGGGAAAACCTTTATAAAGTTCACAAAACTCACTCTAAATAGTCCATGGCTTATATAAAAAAAAAAAAAGTGAAACTATAATAATTATAGTAGAAACTACTATGACCATGTTTCATATTGAGATTTTATTAAAAAAATACAGCTGCAAAAACAAATCCATGAAAGAAAGAATTGATAATGTGGACTTAATTTAAATTTAAATTGTTGCTGTGCATGGTGGGACAGGCCTCTAGTCTCAGCTATTAGGTAGCCTGAGGCAACTTAGCAAGACCCTGTCTCAAAGTAAAACAGTTAAGAAGAGCTGGAAATATAGCTCAGTGGTAGAACATCCCTGTGTTTTATGCTCAGTACCAATTTTTTAAAAAAATATGTTTTGTAGTTATCGATGGACCTTTATTTATTTCATTGCTTATATGTGGTGCTGAGAATCGAACCCAGTGTCTCACGCATGCTAGGCAAGTGCTCTACCTCTGAGCCACAACTCCAGCTCCCCCCCCCAATTTTTTAAAAATAAAAACATCTACTCTGAAAATTTCACATTAAGGGAACAAAAAATTAAGCCAGAGACTGGTGAAAATATTTGGAAAATACATAAAGTCAATCTAAAGTGGACTTGTATCCTAAATATGGTAAGAAACAATCAAATTATAATGGGTTAATATCTGAACTGATAACTCACCAAAGAAGATATGAAAAGGGCAAAGAAGCATAGAAATGCTGCTCAGCTACACCTGACATGAGGGGAAATGACCTACAATGCTGTATGGAACTTCAACTGCATTCAATGGCTACAAACTTTTTCAATGAGTATTGATTGGAAGATGTAGAACCAAAACTCTCATTCATTGCTGGTGGAATGCATAATAGTTCATCACTTTTAAAAGTTTTAAGTTTTTTTCCAGAGCAATACATAAGCACATCATATGATACAATTTAAACAATTGCTTAGAAAATATGTATATACAACATGCAGTTATACACAGAAGTTCTATTCAGAATGGCCAAAGAGATTCAGTGTTCTCTTTATTCCACAACATAAGTTTGCACATTGAAGCTGAAATTGAACCCATTATCCCATGCCTGAATCTAAAAATATGGCACTATGGCTTGAATGTTTGCATTCCACGTGTTTAAAATTTAATGTGTTAGAAACTCAATCTCCAAAATCCCAGAATCCAGAAAGCCCACCAATCTCTCATGCCCCCCTAGCCATCCACAATTTGGAACAGCCAAGGTGTCCTTTTTAATCTCAGCAGGAAGGGTGTCAGAAAGGCACAGAAGAGGATGCTCCACCTGCTCATGGTATCTCACCTGTGTCCACTGGGCCCAGCCAGCCTTTTAAGGTCATGAGGGTAGAATAAGCTGGGGGCTACAACCCTCTTCTCAAACCCAATGAATTACAATTTAATCAAAATCCATCCATTTCAACCCTCCCTGGTCCTTCCTCAGTCAGGTTTCCCTCTCAGTAGTCAAAGGAGATGCCCCATGGACACAAGTATTTCAGAATGCAGCCCACACCCCATTCAGAAGACTAATGGGGTGCAGGAATGTGATCTTGTGCACAGGTGGTGGGAAGGAGGAACATTCCCATCTCTAGGGAAGACTTCACTGCACAGAGGACACAGGGAGCTCAATGCTGATCTGTGGCTGCTGCTCAATTTCTGAACATTTCTCAAATGCTCTCTCTAACACAAGGAGCTGCCAAACACACTGTTGAAGGGTGGAAGTGTTTTTGTCTCCACAGAAACATTAAGAAATTTCTGGGGACCTCTGTTTTTTACTCAAAATGAAGCTCTATAACTGTTGCTGAAAAACTGAGAATCTTTACCTGCTCCTTATGGAGGGCTGACCTGGCTCCCCAGATATATTTCTGCCCAGATGCCCCTGAAAGTTCAAGTAGCCTTCTGCCTCCCCAGAAGGCATACAGGAGGCCCAACTTTAGGCCAATGTGCCCAGAAAGCCAACAAAACATTATATAAAGAGGCACCTCTCCCAAATCTTCCCCATGGCACCTCCTGGCCCTGTGCAGGCCATACTCTGGACTCTGGAGGGGACAATGCCCTGCAACAACCCCACTCCAGCTCTCAGTCCACTAACATCCAGCTGTGAGTTGTCTCTGATCTTTGTTAACCTCATATATTCATATCAACAACACTAGCTGAGCCTTCCTCAGCCTTGAGCTCTAAATCATGAAGGAAGAGGGAAACATGGTGCTCATAGGAAGGCCTCATCTTGCTGGAGAGCAGGAGTTGGCTCAGCTCTATGGCACACAATGGGGCCTGGGGTGGCAGATTCTGCTGGCAGCTGCTCTGGGGCCCTGGCAGAAGAATAGTGTTGAGATGGGCCCTGCCTCAGGGGTGCTATGTGACAAGATATTGCAGTCCTCCTTTTTACACATCAGGATGGGCTCTGTCTCCCTAACAAGATCATCCCACCAATGTGTTTCCACATTAGAAGTCATCCTAGGTGCTCAGTATGAATCCTGAATACTCTCTTCTGTCAGTGCTCAACCCTGTAAAAGGTGTCTGTTAAGAGGGAAATGTGACACATCCTTGTGGGAGGCCAACCTTACGGGTGACTGAGTTACACTCCCCAGCTGGGTGCTGAGGCCCTCAGTCACAGAAATGGGTGTGTCTTCCTACAGCCCCATGGGTGAAGCTATGTTCACCTGTTCCTTTGTAATATAACCCCTTGCCCTGTTTAGGATAGAATCTTCCATGGAAGTGCCTTGTGTGTGTCCCCTCCTCTTACTGTGCCCTTGGGTGTGACCTACCCAGGTGTCAGTCAACCTGCTGACAGTGGACATCATGAAGATAGACTCAGCCCCCTGAAACCTGACCCCTTGCCTCATTTGAATAGCTTCTCCTCAATAAAAGGGGTCAGCGCGTGCTCTCGCTCTCTTTCTTTCTGCAGACCCTTAAGGTCAGAGGAGCCGTCACAGCGACCTCAAAGAAAAAGGTATTTGTGTCTCTTGTGTGGTTATTTCGTGCAGCTCAGTTAGCCCAGTTTAACTAGAGTGACCCCTGAGCCTTTTAGTCAGGAGAACAGAAACACTGCACATCCTGAATAGAGTTGCTCCACAAGTCACAGGGCAAGAGAAAATAGGGTGTCAGAGCAAGTTTATAGAGATGGATCCAGTGCACGCATGTGAAGGAGGAGATGGTGAAGGATGGGCCTGAGTTATGAAGGAGATGGGAGGCCATTAGGACAAAGTTAAGGATCAGGAGGAGGGAGAGCAGAGAATGGGCAAACATTGTCACCCAGGACAACAGTTATTCCTAAACATGACAACACATGCCTCCATGTTGGCGGTCAGTTGTGCACCAGGGAAAGTGAAGGTGTTTGCAGAGCACACATGCACAGGAATGTTCACAGCAGCCTATTTTGTAATGCTCTGTTATGGGTCAGGCTATTTGGGCAATGATCAACAGACTCCATTTTATCCTGAGACTCCATATCCTGTAAGAAATACTTCTCCTATGGGAAAGACCTGTCTCTGTACTCATTAATATTTACCTAGCATAGCATACTTTTCAACACAGAATGTCAATTCTTATACAAAGTAAAACTGTTCTCTTTCTCATTTTTCTCGGGCAATGTACCCTGACAGAGATTGTCTAGTAACCATTAGTAGTAACCTTTAGTAATTATTCTCTAACTTGTACTCAACTGGGGTCATTTTGACACACTTCCCTTTTGCTTGCTTGCTGCTATGGCAACATGGAACATCCGTTGCATTGTTTCATTAACTGCTCAATTCAGCTTCTGCACCCTGCTTGCTTGCAGCTACATCCACCTGGATGTGGCTTTTGCCTTTAAATACACTAAAATGTTGAAGTTCAAGGCTGTTTTCTGCAGAGACAACTTGGTCCTGTAGGAAGCAGTCCCAGCCAGTCAGAATAAAGACTCTTCAATTTGGACGAAACTGGGACTTGGTGTGTTTTCTGAGTGACCTGCCCCACAACATAACCACAAACATGCAAATGTCATCCACAGAAGAACAGGTAAGCAACTGTCAGCCACCCACAGGGACACAGGTGGCTCTGAGGCATCTGTCCTACCCTGGCAACAGCAAGTTCATCTGTGTTCTAAAAATTGTATCATTTCAGCAAACAGAGGATGTGATGTGGGGGCTACTACTGTTGAGAGCCACAGCCGAAGGGGCCCCAGCAAACTTCCAGCTGCCAGCTGATGATTGGCTCACAGCGGCCCCAGCAAACTTCTAGCTGCCAACTGATTGGCTCCTCTGCGGTGATGCTCATTGGGCTGTTTCCCCGCCCTTTCAGACCACGGAGCTGCTCATTGGGGGATTTTTGGCTCTGCCCACGTGACCCAGCCAATCAGCCTCAAGAGCAGGAGGAGTGGAGGTTTTTGAGAGGCTGCAAAGCACACTCTAATCTCTCATAATAGATTGCTTCTTAATTGTTCTCACAGCATTTGGGAGTTATTTCAAATTTGCTATTATTCTCTTTTGACAGCTCCAATCCATAAGAAAAGGATAAATTTATTGTTACAGTGGTTATCAAAAGTTGCTTCCTTGGCAGGCGGCATTAGTGTCACCTGACAACTTGTGAAAAATGCCAATTCTTCACCTTAAACTAACTGATACAGAAATTCTGGAGGTGGAGCTTGGCAATCAGTGTTTGAACAAGCTCTCCTGGTGATTCTGACATCAGACTGCGGCATACTACCCTTTCCTCATATTCCCTAATTCTTCCCTCACTGAGCACCTGCCGTGGGTCCCCAGATCTTTAGCTCTATCCCAGGGACCTAGTCCTGGTGGCCACTAATGGAGATAGGACAAGTGTGGTGGAGGTGATCCTCTCTCCACTGGAGAACCTCAGACCATCCCATCACATTTCTCCATCCCACCCCCTCTCTCTGCAACCCATAACCTGTATTCCCAGTCTGGAGGCCTTACTCTCTCCACAGAGGACCCCAGACCATTCCACCACAATGTCCAACCTGTGTCTGTGGTCTCCTACTTGTTTTCCCATCTTTGAACTTGGTCTATCTCTCCAAAGGGGACCCCAGATGACACCTTCACACTTTTAACCCCATCTCTGCAGTTCCCCAGAGACCTTGGTCATCTCTGCTGCATCTTCAATAGTACATAGCTTTGATGTCATCAAGAGCAGTTTCTTACCTAGGCTGTTAAAGACCCTCCCCAGCCTGTTCTTTTATTAGAAGGCAAAACTGCTATTTTTGAAAGATGTAGGCAGGAACTATTAAGAGTTTTCAGGGGCTGGGGATGTGGCTCAAGCGGTAGTGCGCTCGCCTGGCATGCGTGCGGCCCGGGTTCGATCCTCAGCACCACATACCAACAAAGATGTTGTGTCCGCCGAGAACTAAAAAATAAATATTAAAAATTATCTCTCTCTCTCCTCTCTCACTCTCTCTTTAAAAAAAAAAGAGTTTTCAGAAATCCTTGAGGAAGGCTTTATCTGCATATTCTGAGATGGCAAGTCTATAAATCAGGCAGTATCCAACCTCATGTCCTGCAGAAATACTTATCTAGGCCGAAGGCTCTTGGGGCCTACCTCTGGGGACCATAAATCAGGAGTCTATGGTGGAAGCACTGTCACCAGGAAGCCGCCCACCTCTGCCAGCTCATCACTTGGGCCTGGACCCTTCTCCAGGAATACTCTGGTGATGGCTGCTGCATGGGTGGGTAAATCCTGTAAGGAAAGAAATTCCACAACCCACTGGAGGGAGGAGGGAGCATAGTCCACATGCAGTATAACACAACCTCAAGTAGGGAGGCAGACATGGCATCAAGCCCAGCTATCCCAGGCCACCTGAGCCAAGTTCATCACTGCTGTGCCCCAGCCTCCCTCTTTAAACCCTGGTCTCCAACTAAGGAAGGAGGGGAACTGAGCAGGAGAGATGGCCCAACTGCCTGAGGGGATGACAGCACCTGGCAGTCAGTAGCCTTGAAATTGTGTTTGTCCTAGGAGATTTGTGCTGGAAATGCTATATGCCTGGGGATTGTGGTTCTGTAGATTATGATTTGGGGTCCTCTGGCATTAGTGGTTGTGGTTGAATGGGACAGGTTTTGTTGGTCCTAATGGCTAAGCAATGGGTGAGTTTTAGGACAATGACCAGATCTGAGGGCAACAGCAGACATCCTTGTTTTAATTCTGCAGAAAAGAGGCTTTATCTGATTTATCCAGATTTACAGTGAGAAAGAGGGTCGTTGATCAGTTGTCCCCTGTACAGACATTGGCTGAGGCGCATCACCCCTACTTACCACATGGTAAGAGCCTCCAGGACCCTACTTCTCATCAGGTCAGTGACCTCCCTTCTGTCACCCTGGCTCTTGACCACTTGAACCGAGCTTGCCTGTGGTTCACCCTGACCCTGATTATAAGCACTTCACTCTCTTTGCACCTCAATGTCACCCTCAATCTCTCCTAGAAGCATAGTGGGCAACCTGCCCCCAGGTTCTCTCAGTCGTTTTTCACCCTTTACTCTCCTTATACCCCAAATGCTAGGGAGCACCCAATGCTCCAAGGATTCTCCACAATAAGCAGGCACATCATAGATTACCTTACCCACAATCTGAAATGGCAGATACTTCCAGGATCCCATGTAGAAATCAGCAAAGGGCAAATATTAACCCAACCCCTAGCCCTTTCCCTAATCCTAGCCCTAACCCCAACTGCTCAGAATTCTCAGGGTACCAGGGCAAGCATGAGGCATTCATCTTTATGTGACTACTAGCAGAGGTATGTGAGCAAAACTCAGAATTATATCAACCATGATGCCAAGGGGCAGAAGTTGTCAGAGCCCTCCTTTTATAATGAGTGGGCTAAATACAGAAATACATTACCCATGATTCTAATTGGAAGAAACCACCAGGATCCTAGACGATAATCAGCAAAATACTAAACATTGTATTTAATCCCAGAGGTTTGGGAGGCTGAGATTGAAGGATTACAAGTTCAAAGCTGGCCTTAGCAATTTAGTGAGGCCCTAAGCAACTTAACAAACCCTGTCTCAAAAAATAAAAAGTTTGGAGTTGTGGCTCAGTGCTTAAGCACCCCTGGGTTCAATCCCTAGTACCAAAACAAACCCTAAACTTACCATAGCCCTAATACTGGCCCCAACAATACTTAGAATCCTCAGGGCACCAGGGTATATGGCTTTCAGTTTCCATGGGATTCCTGACAGAGGTGAGAGGGCAAAACTCACAATAACACTACCCATAATAATTGCATTTCTCATGACTAAAACACTTAGGGTCACTCCACGTAAACTGAACTGGGTTGCATGAAGTAATCACACAAGAGACAGAGAAACCTTTTTCTTTGGGTCCTGTGAAGGCTCCTCTGACCTTAGGGGTTCATGGAAAGAGAAATAGAACATGTGCTGAACCCTTTAATTGGGGAGAAACCATTCAAATGATGTAAGTGGTCAGGTTTCAGGGGGTTGAGTGTGGCTTCATGATGTCTGCTGTCAGCAGGCTGACTGACATCTAGAAAGGCCATGCTCAAAAGCATGGCCTTTTTTTAGGGAGTTTCCATGGAACATTCTATCCCAAATAGGGCAAAGGGGTAGTGTTACAAAAGAATAGGTGAGTGTAGCTCAACCTCAGGGGTATGCCTACTCAGAAGACTGGCCTTGCTATCTGAATGGGGGGAAAGACCAAGTCATGAGTCATGGCACTACCACGCCAAATACAGTGATCTTTCAGATCCTTGTGGTGCATCAGGACTGGAAGACATGGTAGCTCGATGTGGCTACCCACATATTCCCCCTTTCTTAATATTTAAATACCATTGGGGAATTATATCTTTTAGTCACTGGATTCTTGGTCCGAGGTCATCATGATCTACTATTGAAACACAAAAGGAATTAGTAGAAAACATATTATCTCAATGACACACCATGTGGAATATTTCAACATATTTAGGATTAAAGTCATTTAATTAACTTTGGAAGATCCATGTTATTATTATTATTTTGTCAATGCTTATCAGAAGATTCTTAATCTTTTCCCAATTTTATTGGGAAGCATTCTGTTTGGCCATAGTAACATAGAAATTTTTATTTGGCATGGCATTTAGGCCTTTCCACAAACCATAGAGCAGAGAGCTCATTCACAATATTTATTACAGTGGCTTTTTAGAGCCTTTTAACTTAGTTCTAATCCTTCCATCAGCACTTATCTGACTATGAAGAATCTTGGAAGTAATTTAAGTCAAATATTAAGAAAATCAATACAAGTTTTAAGATATAACCACAAGAATTATTGTAGAAGCAAGGAATCATATTTAAAGTATCACTTCAAGGATCATGAAATCAAGAGCTTGCCTAGGTCTGGTTAATTGGCATGCACCTGTTTTAAAGCCTGAACATTAACTTCAGCATATAATAGATCTGAAATATTAGCTAGATATAACTAGAGATAACAATAATATAAGTTGTATTTTTCATCCTTACTCTTAATTCTCACATTTAAGGAGTTTATTAGGTCTGTCAGTAATATAAATATTCTGAAGGTTGGAGTCAAACATCAAAACATCTTTTTGGATGCCATCTCACTGGGAGTTTAAAGTTTCTAGGAGTTATGGCATCCTCGTGTAATTGTTCTTGTCCATTCTAGGAGACCAGCCTAAAATATATACTTTATTTCTAGATATCTTGTGTTGTACTGACAAGACATGCACAATCCATCCACTTAGAAAAGGTATCAACTTCTATTGTAGAAATATTAGGGTAATAATACATTGGTGGATATTCTATGTAAATAACTGTCTTGAATAGGAAAAAATCTATTTTATTAATTTTTCTGACAATCATCTAGATAAGTAAATATAGTCTTAATCTTAGGGACCAGCATGATTGGCTGGTTTAGGTTTCTTATATGCTGTCTTTTTCTCAAATGATACTTCCAGACATCCTGTTTACCATAGGATCAACATATAGGTATGATTGACCACTACAGTCAGTGAAGACAGAATTAGACAGGCAGTCAGTATAGATAGGTACATTGACTCAGGTCAGGTCAAGGAGGCCAATTTTGAGTGAGTCAGGGAAGTTGGAGACTGTCCCCTGAGGGATCTTATCAAGAACCTGCCTCTGCTCCAACCTGTTGCCAAGGTAACCTGTCCCAGGAATTTGCCCTCCCTGCAGGGAGCTATAAGGTTGTTAATATGTCCAGGACTATTCTACACTGCTCTTCCCTCTTCAGCCCACCTATTTCCCACCTTTTGACTTACCCACTGAGCATTCCTGGGCCTAGTCACTAGAAAGGAAGGAGAAAGGGGGGAAAGGCAGGAGAACAAAGAAAGCCTAGGTCATATAAAAAGGGCAGAACACCTTGCTTCTTGGGATACCAGCTATGACTCCCTTCTCCCTCATGGGAGAAGTCTATGTTACCCCCTTTTAAATAAACCCTGGTTCATATGCTTACCTAAGCATGCTTCTCTAATGTTCCAACTTCATGGGGAAGCAGGACTTGTCACTCAATAACTAGTGGTATCATTAGTACAGTTAATCTAGTTTCATTGGTGGACTTTCCAGTCCACACTGCAATGTACATTAAAAATGGACCTGAGAAATGGGTCCATAGAAGTCTCTTCATAATTTTTACTGACCTGACAAGCTCATGAATCTACATGGCTATAAACTCTGCAGCTGAAAATTTAACTTCCTGTGCCAGGTTTCTCAGTCATTATCATGATGACAGGTTTTTCTGGCTTGTCATCTATTCTGGCTGCTCTGATGAGAGGGGGACTCTGCCCTCCTTGTGGAATGACCCACCTTTTCTAGCAGTCAGGGTTCCTCTGCTCAGCTCTGAGAAGGAAGCTCCCTACTCATTCTGAGGGTGACAGAGATTCCAAGATGGCAACCAGTACCTGTCATCAGCCCCTCTGCCCACAAAACTCACCTGAATCTTGGCCGGGAGAGCAGATGACCCCTAAGAGGGGAGACACACTGCAGGGAGGAGAGATGCTCACCACCATGACCCAAATGCCCCCCCCCAGCAAAGAGAGACACGTTGCTGGGAGGGGAGACACCCCTGAGAGTGGAGCAAGCCCCTGGGATTGGAGACATCCCACTAGGAGGGGAGAAGCCCCAACCATATGGGAGATGGTGGCTCTGTTGTCTCTAGCTCTGAGGAGAGGGAGAGTCTGCCCTTCTTGTGGAATGACCCACATTTTCCAGCAGTCAGTGTTCCACTGCTCAGCTCTGAGAAGAAAGCTCCCTACTCAGACTGAGGGTGACACAGAACCCAACTTGTCCCTAGAGACATGGCCTTCCTGGGATGTGAAGACATCCTGCAGAGAGGGAAAAAGCTCCCACTTGGAGGGGAGCTGCCTGGGCTTCCTGGGGGCTCTGTTTCTTCCTCCACCTCAGGAGTTACTGGATGAAACCTGCTCCCACTACAGTATCTAGGTCTGGCTTGGTTGTCTCTAGCACCAAGAGGAGTGGAATCTCTAGAGAGAACAAAAAGAAGTCTGGGAGTCACTTCCCTGCACCCCAGCCAGTCCTCCACCAGATCAGGCCTGCTGAGGCCAGGCGCCAGGCAGGCACATGGAGCCCTGCTTCACTCCTGTGCTCAAGGACAGAGGCCAGCAATGGGCCACCACAGAGGCCTCTTGGAAGTGGTCTTTGACACAGGGTGACATAACCCAAATTTGTGGCATCAGAGGTTTGAAGAAAAGCAGTGAAATCCTAGCCCACGGTGGCCACTCTCAAGGTTGGGAAAACCTGAACTCACCAAGCCTCAGCGGCTTCCTGCCCAGAGTGTCCCTAGATATGTGGCTCACCAGGGATCCAGGCCTGGTGCCTCCCCATGGCTGCTCTGAGGAAAAGTAAGCTGAGGTGTCTGTCCATAGAGATGTGAAGAGTGTCTCCAGGCCAGATATCTCCCTGTGGCTGCTCTGAGGAGAGGGAACCTTGGTATTCCCTAGAGATGTAGCCCAACAGGGTGGCCAGGCCTGGCAACTCCCCCCAAATGGCTCTGACGAGACGGAAGCCCGGGTGTCCATAGAGACATCACTCACCATTGTCCCCAGGCCTGGCATCTCTCCTAGGCTTCTCTGAAATGATTACCCCCGGCATCATTAGAGATGTATGTGGTCAAGAGGGTCCAGGCCTGGCGTCTCCTCATGCTGCTCTGAGGAGAGGGAACCCCGGGGCGTACCTAGAGTCATGGCCAAGAGTGTCCCCAGGCCTGGCATCTCCCCCACGCTGTTCAGAGGAGAGGAACCCCGGCAGCCCTGGAGACTTGGCCCACCAGGGTCACCAGGCCTGGCATCTCTCCCAGGCTGCTAAGGGAGGGAACCCAGGGGCACACCTAGAGATGAGGTCCATGAGAGTTTCCCAGCCTGGTGTGTCCTGGGGCTGCTCTGAGGAGAGGGGAGCTCTGCCCTCCTTGTGGAGTGACCCACATGATCCAGCATTCAGGATTCCTCCTCTCAGCTCTGAGGAGAAAGCTCCCTCCTCAGCCTGAGGGCCAAACAGCATCCAAGGTGGCACCCAGGTTATACCCACAGCCCCCCCACTATGCTACTCACCTGAAGCTTGGATGGGAATGGAGATGCCTCCTAGGAAGGGAGACACCCTGCTGCTAGGGGAGACACCCCCTCTAGGGGAGTCACCCCCCTTTAGGGGAGAGACGCCTGCTGAGGGAAGCCCCCTGGTAGGGAGATTCCCTGCTGGGAGGGGAGATGCTTGCCCCCACCAACCCAGACAACTCCTAGGGAAGAGAGACACTCTGCTAGAAGGGGAGACACCTCTGGGAGTGGAGCCAGCCCCTAGAAGTGGAGCCACCCTGTTGGGAGGGGAGTCATCCTGCTGGGAGGGCAGAGGCCCCCATTCTAAGGAGGAAACCTCCCTGGGTTGGGGAGACACCCTACTGGGAGGGGAGAAGCTCCCTCTGGGAGGGGAGCATCCTGGGCTACCTGGGGACACTGCTTTTTTCCTCCACCCCAGGAGTGTTCCCACTGCTGTCACTACATCTGGCTGTGCTTTCTGTGGTATGAAGAGTGAAATCTCTAGAGAGCAGAAAATGGAGTCCAGGAGCCACCTCCCTGCACCCCAGCCTGTCTCCCACCAGGTCAGGCCTGCTGCGGCCAGGTGCCAGGAAGCCACAGTGAGCCCTTCTTCACTCCTGTGCCCAAGGACAGAGGCCAGAAATGGTCACCACACAGGCCTCTGAAAGTAGTCTTTGACACAGGGTGACAGAAGCCCACTTTAGGTTCAGGGATGTGAAAAAAAGGAGTGAAATCCCAGCCCATGGTGGCCAGTCTAGGAGTTGGGAAACCTGAACTCTGACCAAGCCCCAGCAGCTTCTGGGAGCTGCACCTGTCCCCTGCCTCGAGTGTCCCAAGAGATGTATGTAGCCCACCAGGGTGCCTAGGCTTGGCGACTCCCCCAGGCTGACCTGAGGAGGGAACCCCCGGCATTGCTGGAGACATGGTCCATGAGGGTCCCCAGCCTGGCAATTCTGAAGGCTCCTCTGAGGAGAGGAAACCCGGGCATCTATAGAGACGTGGCCCACCAGAGTCCCCAGGCCTGACATCTCCCCAAGGCTGCTCTGAGGTAAGGGAGCCCCACATGTCCCTAGAGACATGGCCAAGTAGGTCCCCAAGCCAGGATTCTTCCTCAGGCTGGTCTTAGGAGGAGAACCAGAGGCATCCGTAGAGATATAGCCAAGAGGGTCTCCAGGCCTGGCATCTCCCCCAGGCTGCTCGCTGAGGGTACCCTTGGGATACTCTTAGAGATGTGGCCCGAGAGGGTTTTCTGGCTTGTCATCTATCCTGGCTGCTCTGATGAGAGGGGGACTCTGCCCTCCTTGTGGAATGACCCACCTTGTCTAGCAGTCAGGGTTCCTCTGCTCAGCTCTTAGGAGAAAGCTCCCTACTCATTCTGAGGGTGACAGAGATTCCAATATGGCAACTAGTTCCCACCCTCAACCCCTCTGCCTGCAAAACTCACCTGAATCTTGGCTGGCAGAGGAGATGCCCCCTAAGAGGGGAGACAGACTGCAGGGAGGAGAGATGCCTACCCCCATTACCTCAGATGCCCCTCCCAGCAAAGAGAGACACTTTGCTGGGAGGGGAGACACCCCTGGGAGTGGAGCCAGCCCCTGGGATTGGAGACACCCTGCTAGGAGGGGAGAAGCCCCCACCACAGGGGAGATGCCTTCCTGGGATGTAAAGACATCCTGCAGAGAGGGGAAAAGATCCCACTGGGCTTCCTGGGGACTGTGCTTCTTCCTCCACCTCAGGAGTTACTGGATGAAACCTGTTCCCACTACAGTATGTAGGTCTGGCTCTGTTGTCTCTAGCACCAACAGGAGTGGAATCTCTAGAATGACCAAAAGGGAGCCCAGGAGCCACCTCCCTGCACCCCAGCCAGTCCTCCACCAGATCAGGCCTGCTGAGGCCAGGGGCCAGGCAGACACATAGAGTCCAGTTTCACTCATGTGCCTAAGGACAGAGGCCATCAATGGGTCACCACAGAGGCCTCTGGGAAGTGGTATTTGACACAGGGTGACATAACCCAACTTTGTGGGATCAGAGGTTTGAAGAAAAACAATGAAATCCTAGCCCATGGTGGCCATGCTCAGGGTTGGGAAAACCTGAACTCACCAAGCCTCAGAGGCTTCCTGCCCAGAGTGTCCCTAGAGATGTGGCTCACCAGGGACCCAGGCCTGCTGCCTCCCTCTTGCTGCTCTGAGGAAAGGGAAGCCAAGGTGTCCATAGAGATGTGAAGAGTGTCCCCAGGCCAGACATCTGCTCCTGGCTGCTCTGAGGAGAGGGAACATTGGGATTCCCTAGAGATGTAGCCCACCAGGGTGGCCAGGCCTGGCGTCTCCCCCCAGACTCCTCTGATGAGAGGGAACCCTGGGTGTCCCTAGAGATGTCACTCATCCTTGTCCCCAGGCCTGGCATCTCTTCTAGGCTGCTCTGAGAAGAGTACCCCCTGCATCGCTAGAGAAGTCATCAAGAGGGTCCCAGGCCTGGTGTCTCCTCATGCTGCTCTGAGAGGGAACCCCTGGCATACCTAGAGTCATGGCCAAGAGTGTCCCCAGGTCTGGCATCTCCCACAGGCTGTTCTGAGGACAGCAACCCAGGCAGCCCTGGAGACTTGGCCTCCCAGGGTCCACAGGCCTGGCATCTCTCAAAGGCTGCTCAGGGAGGGAACCTAGGGGCACACCTAGAGATGAGGTTCTTGAGGGTTTCCCAGCCTAGAGTCTCCTGGGGCTGCTCTGAGGACAGGGGAGCTCTGCCCTCCCTGTGGAATAACCCATGTTGTCCAGCAGTCAGAATTCCTCTGCTCAGCTCTGAGGAGAAAGCTCCCTTTTCAGCCTGAGGGGCAACAGCATCCAAAGTGGCACCCAGGCCCCACCCTCAGCCCCCCACTATGCTACTCACGTGAAGCGTGGCTGGGGTGGAGAAGCCCCCTATGAGGGGAGACACCTGGCTTCTAGGGAGACACCCATTCTAGGGGAGTCACACCACTCTAGGGGAGAGACACCTGCTGAGAGGGAAGCCAACCCCTGGGAGGGGAGATTCCCTGCTGGGAGGGGAGATGCTTGCCCCACCAACCCAGACCCCTAGGGAAGAGAGACACCCTGCTAGGAGGGGAGACACCCCTGGGAGTGGAGCCACCCCTTAGAAGTGGAGACACCCTGCTAGGAGGGCAGAGGCCCCCACTCTAGGAGAGACACCTCCCTGGGATGGGGATATACCTTGCTGGGAGGGGAGAAGCTCCTGCTGGGTGGGGAGAATCCTGGTCTTCCTGGGGACTCTGCTTCTTCCTCCACACCAGGAGTGTTCCCACTGCTGTCGCTAGGTTTGGTGTGCTATCTGTGGCATGAGGAGGAGTGAAATCTCTAGAGAGCAGAAAAGGGACTCCAGGAGCCACCTCTGTGCACCCCAGCCTGTCCTCCACCAGGTCAAGCCTGCTGTGGCCAGAGACCAGGCAGACACAGTGAGCCCTTCTTCACTCCTTTGCCCAAGGGCAGAGGCCAGAAATGGGCCACTACAGAAGCCTCTGGATGTGGTCTTTGACACAGGGTGACAGAAGCCTACTTTAGTATCAAGGGTGTGAAGAAAAGCAGTGAAATCCCATCCCAGGGTGGCCAGTCTAGGAGTTGGGAAACCTGAAGTCAGACTAAGCCCCAACAGCTTCTGAGAGCTTCAGGCTGCACATGCCCCATGTCTCAAGTGTCCCAAGAGAAGTACGTAGCCCACCAGGGTGCCTAGGCCTGGCGTCTCCACTAGGCTGACCAGAGGAGGGAACCCCGGGCATCGCTAGAGACGTGGTCCATGAGGGTCCCCAGCCTGGCAATTCTGAAGGCTCCTCTGAGGAGAGGAAACCTGGGCATCCCTAGAGATGTAGCCCACCAGGATCCCCAGGCCTGACGTCTCCCCCAGGCTGCTCTGAGGAAAGGGAACCCCATGTGTCCCTAGACACATGGCCGAGAGGGTCCCCAAGCCAGGCATCTTTCTCAGCCTGGTCTGAGGAGAAGAACCTCAGACATCCGTATCGACGTAGTTAAGAGGGTCTCCAGGCTTGGCATCTCCTCCAGGCTGCTCTCCTAGGTACCCCCGGGATGCCCTTACAGACGTGGCCTGGGAGGTTTTTCTGGATTATCATCTTTTCTGGTTGCTCTGAGGAGAGGGGGACTCTGCCCTCCTTGTGGAATGACCCACCTTGTCCAGCACTCAGGGTTCCTCTGCTCAGCTCTGAGAAGAAAGCTCCCTACTAAGCCTGACGGAGACACAGAATCCAAGATGGCAAACAGTTCCTGCCCTCAGCCTCTCTGCCCACAAAACTCACCTGAATCTTGGCTGGCAGTGGAGATGCCCCCTAAGATGGGAGACACGCTGCTGGGAGGAGAGATGCCCACTACATTACCCCAGATGCGCCCCCAGCAATGGGAGACACTTTGCTGGAGAGGAGACAACTCTGGGAGTGGAGCAAGCTCCTAGGATTCAGACACCCTGCTAGGAGGGGAAAAGCCCCACCATAGGGGAGATGCCTTCCTGGGATGTGAAGACATCCCGCAGAGAGGGAAAAAGCTCCCACTTGGAGGGGAGCTGCCAGGGCTTCCTGGGGACTGTGCTTCTTCCTCCACCTCAGGAGTTACTGGATGAAACCTGCTCCCACTACAGTATCTAGGTCTGGCTCTGTTGTCTCTAGCACCAAGAGGAGTGGAATCTCTAAATTAGAGAACAAAAGGGAGTCCAGGAGCCACCTCCCTGCACCCCAGCCAGTCCTCCACCAGATCTGGCCTGTTGCGGCCAGGGGCCAGGCAGCCACATGGAGCCCTGCTTCACTCCTGTGCCCCAGGGCAGAGGCCAGCAATGGGCCACCACAGAGACCTCTGGGAAGTGGTCTTTGACACAGGGTGACATAAGCCAACTTTGGAGGATCAGAGGTTTGAAGAAAAGTAGTGAAATCCTAGCCCATGTTCACCACTCTCAAGGTTGGGAAAACCTGAACTCACCAAGCCTCATCAGCTTCCTGCCCAGAGTCTTCCTAGAGATGTGGCTCACTGGAGACCCAGGCCTGGTGCTTCCCCCTGGCAGTTCTGAGGAAAGGTAAGCTGAGGTGTCCATAGAGATGTGCCAGACATCTCCTCCCAGGCCAGACATCTCCTCCTGGCTGCTCTGAGGAGAGGGAAACTTGGGATTCAGTAGAGATGTAGCCCACCAGGTGGCCAGGCCTGGCCTCTCCCCCCAGACTGCTCTGATAAGAGGTAATTCCTGGCATCCCTAGAGAAGTCACTCACCATTGTCCCCAGGCCTGGCATCTCTTCTAGGCTGCTCTGAGAAGAGTACACCCGGCATCGCTAGAGATGTCATCAAGAGGGTCCCATATGTGGCATCTCCTAATGCTGCTCTGAGGAGAGGAAAGCTCTGCCCTCCTTGTGGAATGGCCCACCTTGTCCAGCAGTCAGGGTTCCTCTGCTCAGCTCTGAGGAGAAAGCTCCCTCCTAAACTTGATGGGCAGACAGCATCCAAGGTGGTGCCTAGGCCCCACCCTAAGCCCCCCACTATGCTACTCACCTGAAGCTTGGCTGGGAATGGAGATGCCTCCTAGGAGGGGAGACACCCTGCTGCTAGGGCGGACACCCCCTCTAGGGGAGTCACCCCACTCTAGGGGCGATGCTTCCCCTAGGTAGAGACACCTGCTGAGAGAGAAGCCAACCCCTGGGAGGGGAGATATCCTGCTGCGAGGGGAGATGCTTGCCCCCACCAACCCAGACAACCCCCTAGGAAAGAGAGACACCCTGCTAGGAGGGGAGACACCCCTGGGAGTGGAGCCACCCCCTAGAAGTGGAGACACCATGCTTGGAGTGGAGACACCCTACTGGGAGGGCAGAGGCCCCCACTCTAGGGGAGACACCTCCCTGAGATGGGGAGATACCCTACTGGGAGGGGAGAAACTCCTGCTGGGAGAGGAGCATCCTGGGCTTCCTGGGGACTCCTCTTCTTCCTCCACCCCCGAAGTTATTGGGTGAAACCTGGTCCCACTGCTATCACTAGGTCTGGCTGTGCTTTCTGTGGCACAAGGAGGAGTGAAATTTCTAGAGAGCAGAAAAGGGAGTCCAGGAGGCACCTCCTTGCACCCCAGCCTATCCTCCACCAGGTCAGGCCTCCTGCAGCCAGGTGCCAGGTAGCCACAGTGAGCCCTTCTTCACTCCTGTGCCCAAGGGCAGAGGCCAGAAAGGGTCACCACACAGGCCTCTGAAAGTGTTCTTTGACACAGGGTGTCAGAAGCCCACTTTAGGATCAGGGGTGTGAAGAAAAGCATTGAAATCCCAGCCTATGGTGGCCAGTCTAGGAATTGGGAAACCTGAAGTCCGACCAAGTCCCAGCAGATTCTGGAAGCTGCAGGCTGCCCCTGCCCTCTGCCTCGAGTGTCCCAAGAGACATACTTATCCCACCAGGGTGCCTAGGCCTGGCATCTCCTCTAGGCTGACCTAAGGAGGGAATCCTGGGCATCGCTAGAGACATGGTCCATGAGGGTCCCTAGGCCTGGCATTTCCCCAGGCTCCTCTGAGGAGAGGAATCCCGGTTGTCCCTAGAGAATTGGCCGAGTAGGTCCCCAAGCCAGGAATCTTCCTCAGGCTGGTCCGAGGAGAGGAACCAGACAAATCCATAGAGATATAGCCAAGAGGGTCTCCAGGCCTGGTATCTCCCGCAGGCTGCTCTCCAAGGGTACCCCTGGGATACTCTTAGAGACATGCCCTGAGAGGTTTTTCTGGCTTGTCATCTATTCTGGCTGCTCTGATGAGAGGGGGACTCTGCCCTCCTTGTGGAATGACCCACCTTGTCCAGCAGTCAGGGTTCTTCTGCTCAGCTCTGAGAAGAAAGCTCCCTACTCATTCTGAGGGTGACAGAGATTCCAAGATGGCAACCAGTACCCTTCCTCAGCCCCTCTGCCCACAAAACTCACCTGAATCTTTGCGGGAGGGCAGATGCCCCCTAAGAGGGAAGACACATTGCAGGGAAGAAAAATGCTCACTCTAGGGCTGGGGATGTGGCTCAAGCGGTAGCGCGCTCGCCTGGCATGCGTGCGGCCCGGGTTCGAGCCTCAGCACCACATACCAAAGATGTTGTGTCTGCCGAGAACTAAAAAATAATAAATATTAAAAAATTCTCTCTTAAAAAAAAAAAAAAAAAAAGAAAGAAAGAAAGAAAAATGCTCACTCCCATGACCCCAGATGCCCCCCAAGTAAAGTGAAACACTTTGCTGGGAGGGGAGACATCCCTGGGAGTGGAGCAAGTCCCTGGGACTGGAGACATCCTGCTAGGAGGGGAGAAGCCCCAACCACAGGGGAGATGGTAGCTCTGTTGTCTCTAGCTCTGAGGAGGGGGAGAGTCTGCCCTTCTTGTGGAATGACCTACCTTTTCCAGCAGTCAGCTCTGAGAAGAAAGCTCCCTACTCTGACTGAGGGTGACACAGAACCTGACCTGTCCCTAGAGACATGGCCGTCCTGGGATGTGAAGACATCCTGCAGAGAGGGAAAATGCTCCCACTTGGAGGGGAGCTGCCTGGGCTTCCTGGGGATTCTGCTTCTTCGTCCACCTCAGGAGTTACTGGATGAAACCTGTTCCCACTATAGTATCTAGGTCTGGTTCTGTTGTCTCTAGAACCAAGAGGAGTGGAATCTCTACAGAGAACAAAAGGGAGTTCAGGAGCCACCTCCCTGCACCCTAGGGAAGAGGCATACTCTGTTAGGAGGGGAGACACCCATGCGAGTGGAGTAAGCTCCTAGAAGGGGAGACAACCTGCTGGGAGGGGAGACAACTTGCTAGGAGGGCAGAGGCCCCCACTCTAGGGGAGACACCTCCCTGGGATGGGGAGACACCCTGCAGGGAGAGGAGAAGCTCCCTCTGAGAGGGGAGCATCCTGGGCTTCCTGAAGACTCTGTTTCTTCCTCCACCCAGGAGTGTTCCCATGCTATCACTAGGTCTGTGCTGTCTGTGGCATGAGGAGGAGTGAAATCTCTAGAGAGCATAAAAGGGAGTCCAGGAGCCACCTCCCTGCACCCCAGCCTGTCTCCCACCAGGTCAGCCCTGCTGCAGCCAGGGGCCAGGCAGCCACATTGATTCCTTCTTCACTCCTGTGCCCAAGGGCAGAGGCCAGAAAGGGGCCACCACAGAGGCCTCTGAATGTGGTCTTTGAAACAGGGTGACAGAAGCCCACTTTAGTATCAGGGGTGTGAAGAAAAGGAGTGAAATCCCAGCTCATGGTGGCCAGTCTAGGAGTTGGGAAACCTGAACTCTGACCAAGCCCCAGCAGTTCCTATGAGCTGTAGACTACACCTGCCTCCAGCCTCGAGTGTCCCAAGAGAAGTACATAGCCCACCAGGGTGCCAGGGCCTGGCGTCTCCCCTAGGCTGACCTGAGGAGGGAACCCCTGGCATTGCTGGAGACGTGGTCCATGAGGGTCCCCAGGCTGGCATTTCTGAAGGCTTCTCGGAGGAGAGGAAACCCGGGCATCCCAAGAGACATGGCCACCAGGATGCCCAGGCCTGACATCTCCCCCAGACTTCTCTGAGGAAAGAGAACCCCACGTGTCCCTAGAGACATGGCCGAGAGGGTCCCCAAGCCAGGAATCTTCCTCAGGCTGGTATGAGGAGAGGAAACCCAAGCATCCGTAGAGATATAGCCAAGAGGGTCTCCAGGCCTGGCATCTCCCCCTGGCTGCTGTACGTGGGTACCCACGGGATGCCCTTAGAGATGTGGCCCGTGAGGGTTTTCTGGCTTGTCATCTTTTCTGTCTGCTCTGATGAGAGGCGGACTCTGCACTCTTTGTGGAATGACCCACCTTGTCCAGCAGTCAGGGTTCCTCTGCTCAGCTCTGAGGAGAAAGCTCCCTCCTCAGCCTGAGGGCCAAACAGCATCCAAGGTGGCACCCAGGTTATGCCCACAGCCCCCCACTATGCTACTCACCTGAAGCTTGGATGGGAATGGAGATGCCCCCTAGGAGGGGAGACACCCCCTCTAGGGGAGTCACCCCCCTTTAGGGGAGAGACACCTGCTGAGAGAGAAGCCATCCTCTGGGAGGGGAAATTCCCTGCTGGAAGTGGAGATGCTTGCCCCCGCCAACCCAGACAACCACCAGGGAAGAGGCACACTCTGCTAGGAGGGGAGACACCCCTGGGAGTGGAGCCAGCCCCTAGAAGTGGAGACACCCTGCTGGAAGGGCAGAGGTCCCCACTGTAGGGGAGACACTTCCTTGGGATGGGAGACATACTGTTGGGAGGGGAGAAGCTCTCTCTGGGAGGGGAGCATTTGGGGCTTTGCTTCTTCCTTCACCCCGGAAATGTTCCCACTGCTGTCACTAGGTTTGGGTGTGCTGTCTGTGGCATGAGGAGGAGTGAAATCTCAAGAGAGCAGAAAAGGGAGTCCAGGAGCCACCTCCCTGCACCCTAGCCTGTCCCCCACCAGGTCAGGCCTACAGTGGCTAGGGGCCAAGCAGCCACAGTGAGCCCTTCTTCACTGCTGCACCCAAGGGCAGAGTCCAGAAAGGGGCCACCACATAGGCCTCTGGAAGTGGTCTTTGACACAGGGTGACAGATGTCCACTTTAGGATCAGGGGTGTGAAGACATGCAATGAAATCCCAGCTCATGGTGGCCAGTCTAGGAGTTGGGATACCTGAAATCCGACCAATCCCCAGCAGCTCCTGGGAGCTGCAGGCTGTACCTGCCCCCTGCCTCGAGTGTCCCAAGAGACATACTTATCCCACCAGGGTGCCTAGGCATGGTGTCTCCATAGGCTGACCTGAGGAGGGAACCACAGGCATCACTAGAGATGTGGTCCATGAGGGTCCCCAAAGTGGCATTTCCAAAGGCTCCTTGAAGGGGAGGAAACCTGGGCATCCCTAGAGACATGGCCCAACAGGGTCCGCAGGCCTGACATCTCCCCCAGGCTGCTCTGAGGAAAGGGAACCCCATGTGTCCCTAGAGACATGGCTGAGAGCATCCCCAAGCCAGGCATCTTCCTCAGGCTGTTCCGAGGAGAGGAACCCTAGGCATCCATAGAGATGTAGCCAAGAGGGTCTCCAGGTCTGGCATCTCCCCCAGGATGTTCTCTGTGGGTACCCCCAGGTTGCAGTTAGAGTCGTGGCCTGTGGGGGGTTTCTGGCTTGTCATCTTTTCTGTCTGCTGTGATGAGAGGGGGACTCTACCCTCCTTGTGGAATGACCCACCTTGTCCAGCAGTCAGGGTTCCTCTGCTCAGCTCTGAGAAGAAAGCTCCCTACTCAGGCTGATGGCAACATAGTTTCTAAGGTGGCAACCAGTTCCAGTCCTCAGCCCCTCTGCCCGAAAAACTCACCTGAATCTTGGCTGGAAGTGCAGATGCCCCCTAAGAGGGGAGACACACTGCAGGGAGGAGAGATGCTCACCCCCATGACCCCAGATCCCCCCCCCCCCAGCAAAGAGAGACACTTTGCTGGGAGGGGAGACACCCCCGGGAGTGAAGCAAGCCTCTGGGATTGGAGCCACCGTGCTAGGAGGGGAGAAGCCCCAACCATAGGGGAGGTGGTGGCACTGTGGTCTCTAGCTCTGAGGAGAGGGAGAGTCTTCCCTTCTTGTGGAATGACTCACCTTTTCTAGCAGTCAGTGTTCCTCTGCTCAGCTCTGAGAAGAAACCTCCCTACTCAGACTTAGGGCAACACAGAACCCCACGTGTCCCTAGAGACATGGCCTTCCCGGGATGTGAAGACATCCTGCAGAGAGGGAAAAAGCTCCCACTTGGAGGGGAGCTGCCAGGGCTTCCTGGGGACTGTGCTTCTTCCTCCACCTCAGGAGTTACTGGATGAAACCTGTTCCCACTATATTATCTAGGTCTGGCTTGGTTGTCTCTAGCACCAAGAGGAGTGGAATCTCTAGAGAAAACAAAAAAGAGTCCAGGAACCACCTCCCTGCACCCCAGCCAGTCCTCCACCAGATCAGGCCTGCTGAGGCCAGGGGCCAGGCAGCCACATGGAGCCCTGCTTCACTCCTGTGCCCCAGGGCAGAGGCCAGCAATGGGCCACCACAGAGGCCTCTGGGAAGTGGTTTGACACAGGATGACATAACCCAACTTTGTGGCATCAGAGGTTTGAAGAAAAGCAGTGAAATCCTACTCTCAAGGTTGGGAAAACCTGAACTCACCAAGCCTCAGCGGCTTCCTGCCCAGAGTGTCCCTAGATATGTGGCTCACCGGGGACCCAGGCATGGCACCTCCCCCTGGCTGCTCTGAGGATAGAGAAGCCGAGGTGTCCATAGAGATGTGAAGAGGGTCCCCAGGCTAGACCTCTCCTCCTGGCTGCTCCAAGGAGAGGGAACCTTGAGATTTCCTAGAGATGTAGCCCATGGGGCTGGGAATGTGGCTCAAGCAGTCGCGTGCTCACCTGCCATGCGTGCGGCCCGGGTTCGATCCTCAGCACCACATATAAACAAAGATGTTGTGTCCACCGAAAACTAAAAAATAAATATTAAAAAAAATTTTCTCTCTCTCTCTCTCTTTAAAAAAAAAAAAAAAAGAGGGAGATGTGAGTCCTGGGGACTCTGGTGGGTCAGGGTAGCCAGGCCTGGCGTCTCCCCCCAGACTGCTCTGATGAGAGGGAACCCCGGGTGTCCCTAGAGACATCACTCACCATTGTCCCCAGGCCTGGCATCTCTCCTAGGCTTCTCTGAAATGATTACCCCCGGCATCATTAGAGATGTATGTGGTCAAGAGGGTCCAGGCCTGGCGTCTCCTCATGCTGCTCTGAGGAGAGGGAACCCCGGGGCGTACCTAGAGTCATGGCCAAGAGTGTCCCCAGGCCTGGCATCTCCCCCACGCTGTTCAGAGGAGAGGAACCCCGGCAGCCCTGGAGACTTGGCCCACCAGGGTCACCAGGCCTGGCATCTCTCCCAGGCTGCTAAGGGAGGGAACCCAGGGGCACACCTAGAGATGAGGTCCATGAGAGTTTCCCAGCCTGGTGTGTCCTGGGGCTGCTCTGAGGAGAGGGGAGCTCTGCCCTCCTTGTGGAGTGACCCACATGATCCAGCATTCAGGATTCCTCCTCTCAGCTCTGAGGAGAAAGCTCCCTCCTCAGCCTGAGGGCCAAACAGCATCCAAGGTGGCACCCAGGTTATACCCACAGCCCCCCCACTATGCTACTCACCTGAAGCTTGGATGGGAATGGAGATGCCTCCTAGGAAGGGAGACACCCTGCTGCTAGGGGAGACACCCCCTCTAGGGGAGTCACCCCCCTTTAGGGGAGAGACGCCTGCTGAGGGAAGCCCCCTGGTAGGGAGATTCCCTGCTGGGAGGGGAGATGCTTGCCCCCACCAACCCAGACAACTCCTAGGGAAGAGAGACACTCTGCTAGAAGGGGAGACACCTCTGGGAGTGGAGCCAGCCCCTAGAAGTGGAGCCACCCTGTTGGGAGGGGAGTCATCCTGCTGGGAGGGCAGAGGCCCCCATTCTAAGGAGGAAACCTCCCTGGGTTGGGGAGACACCCTACTGGGAGGGGAGAAGCTCCCTCTGGGAGGGGAGCATCCTGGGCTACCTGGGGACACTGCTTTTTTCCTCCACCCCAGGAGTGTTCCCACTGCTGTCACTACATCTGGCTGTGCTTTCTGTGGTATGAAGAGTGAAATCTCTAGAGAGCAGAAAATGGAGTCCAGGAGCCACCTCCCTGCACCCCAGCCTGTCTCCCACCAGGTCAGGCCTGCTGCGGCCAGGTGCCAGGAAGCCACAGTGAGCCCTTCTTCACTCCTGTGCCCAAGGACAGAGGCCAGAAATGGTCACCACACAGGCCTCTGAAAGTAGTCTTTGACACAGGGTGACAGAAGCCCACTTTAGGTTCAGGGATGTGAAAAAAAGGAGTGAAATCCCAGCCCATGGTGGCCAGTCTAGGAGTTGGGAAACCTGAACTCTGACCAAGCCCCAGCAGCTTCTGGGAGCTGCACCTGTCCCCTGCCTCGAGTGTCCCAAGAGATGTATGTAGCCCACCAGGGTGCCTAGGCTTGGCGACTCCCCCAGGCTGACCTGAGGAGGGAACCCCCGGCATTGCTGGAGACATGGTCCATGAGGGTCCCCAGCCTGGCAATTCTGAAGGCTCCTCTGAGGAGAGGAAACCCGGGCATCTATAGAGACGTGGCCCACCAGAGTCCCCAGGCCTGACATCTCCCCAAGGCTGCTCTGAGGTAAGGGAGCCCCACATGTCCCTAGAGACATGGCCAAGTAGGTCCCCAAGCCAGGATTCTTCCTCAGGCTGGTCTTAGGAGGAGAACCAGAGGCATCCGTAGAGATATAGCCAAGAGGGTCTCCAGGCCTGGCATCTCCCCCAGGCTGCTCGCTGAGGGTACCCTTGGGATACTCTTAGAGATGTGGCCCGAGAGGGTTTTCTGGCTTGTCATCTATCCTGGCTGCTCTGATGAGAGGGGGACTCTGCCCTCCTTGTGGAATGACCCACCTTGTCTAGCAGTCAGGGTTCCTCTGCTCAGCTCTTAGGAGAAAGCTCCCTACTCATTCTGAGGGTGACAGAGATTCCAATATGGCAACTAGTTCCCACCCTCAACCCCTCTGCCTGCAAAACTCACCTGAATCTTGGCTGGCAGAGGAGATGCCCCCTAAGAGGGGAGACAGACTGCAGGGAGGAGAGATGCCTACCCCCATTACCTCAGATGCCCCTCCCAGCAAAGAGAGACACTTTGCTGGGAGGGGAGACACCCCTGGGAGTGGAGCCAGCCCCTGGGATTGGAGACACCCTGCTAGGAGGGGAGAAGCCCCCACCACAGGGGAGATGCCTTCCTGGGATGTAAAGACATCCTGCAGAGAGGGGAAAAGATCCCACTGGGCTTCCTGGGGACTGTGCTTCTTCCTCCACCTCAGGAGTTACTGGATGAAACCTGTTCCCACTACAGTATGTAGGTCTGGCTCTGTTGTCTCTAGCACCAACAGGAGTGGAATCTCTAGAGTGACCAAAAGGGAGCCCAGGAGCCACCTCCCTGCACCCCAGCCAGTCCTCCACCAGATCAGGCCTGCTGAGGCCAGGGGCCAGGCAGACACATAGAGTCCAGTTTCACTCATGTGCCTAAGGACAGAGGCCATCAATGGGTCACCACAGAGGCCTCTGGGAAGTGGTATTTGACACAGGGTGACATAACCCAACTTTGTGGGATCAGAGGTTTGAAGAAAAACAATGAAATCCTAGCCCATGGTGGCCATGCTCAGGGTTGGGAAAACCTGAACTCACCAAGCCTCAGAGGCTTCCTGCCCAGAGTGTCCCTAGAGATGTGGCTCACCAGGGACCCAGGCCTGCTGCCTCCCTCTTGCTGCTCTGAGGAAAGGGAAGCCAAGGTGTCCATAGAGATGTGAAGAGTGTCCCCAGGCCAGACATCTGCTCCTGGCTGCTCTGAGGAGAGGGAACATTGGGATTCCCTAGAGATGTAGCCCACCAGGGTGGCCAGGCCTGGCGTCTCCCCCCAGACTCCTCTGATGAGAGGGAACCCTGGGTGTCCCTAGAGATGTCACTCATCCTTGTCCCCAGGCCTGGCATCTCTTCTAGGCTGCTCTGAGAAGAGTACCCCCTGCATCGCTAGAGAAGTCATCAAGAGGGTCCCAGGCCTGGTGTCTCCTCATGCTGCTCTGAGAGGGAACCCCTGGCATACCTAGAGTCATGGCCAAGAGTGTCCCCAGGTCTGGCATCTCCCACAGGCTGTTCTGAGGACAGCAACCCAGGCAGCCCTGGAGACTTGGCCTCCCAGGGTCCACAGGCCTGGCATCTCTCAAAGGCTGCTCAGGGAGGGAACCTAGGGGCACACCTAGAGATGAGGTTCTTGAGGGTTTCCCAGCCTAGAGTCTCCTGGGGCTGCTCTGAGGACAGGGGAGCTCTGCCCTCCCTGTGGAATAACCCATGTTGTCCAGCAGTCAGAATTCCTCTGCTCAGCTCTGAGGAGAAAGCTCCCTTTTCAGCCTGAGGGGCAACAGCATCCAAAGTGGCACCCAGGCCCCACCCTCAGCCCCCCACTATGCTACTCACGTGAAGCGTGGCTGGGGTGGAGAAGCCCCCTATGAGGGGAGACACCTGGCTTCTAGGGAGACACCCATTCTAGGGGAGTCACACCACTCTAGGGGAGAGACACCTGCTGAGAGGGAAGCCAACCCCTGGGAGGGGAGATTCCCTGCTGGGAGGGGAGATGCTTGCCCCACCAACCCAGACCCCTAGGGAAGAGAGACACCCTGCTAGGAGGGGAGACACCCCTGGGAGTGGAGCCACCCCTTAGAAGTGGAGACACCCTGCTAGGAGGGCAGAGGCCCCCACTCTAGGAGAGACACCTCCCTGGGATGGGGATATACCTTGCTGGGAGGGGAGAAGCTCCTGCTGGGTGGGGAGAATCCTGGTCTTCCTGGGGACTCTGCTTCTTCCTCCACACCAGGAGTGTTCCCACTGCTGTCGCTAGGTTTGGTGTGCTATCTGTGGCATGAGGAGGAGTGAAATCTCTAGAGAGCAGAAAAGGGACTCCAGGAGCCACCTCTGTGCACCCCAGCCTGTCCTCCACCAGGTCAAGCCTGCTGTGGCCAGAGACCAGGCAGACACAGTGAGCCCTTCTTCACTCCTTTGCCCAAGGGCAGAGGCCAGAAATGGGCCACTACAGAAGCCTCTGGATGTGGTCTTTGACACAGGGTGACAGAAGCCTACTTTAGTATCAAGGGTGTGAAGAAAAGCAGTGAAATCCCATCCCAGGGTGGCCAGTCTAGGAGTTGGGAAACCTGAAGTCAGACTAAGCCCCAACAGCTTCTGAGAGCTTCAGGCTGCACATGCCCCATGTCTCAAGTGTCCCAAGAGAAGTACGTAGCCCACCAGGGTGCCTAGGCCTGGCGTCTCCACTAGGCTGACCAGAGGAGGGAACCCCGGGCATCGCTAGAGACGTGGTCCATGAGGGTCCCCAGCCTGGCAATTCTGAAGGCTCCTCTGAGGAGAGGAAACCTGGGCATCCCTAGAGATGTAGCCCACCAGGATCCCCAGGCCTGACGTCTCCCCCAGGCTGCTCTGAGGAAAGGGAACCCCATGTGTCCCTAGACACATGGCCGAGAGGGTCCCCAAGCCAGGCATCTTTCTCAGCCTGGTCTGAGGAGAAGAACCTCAGACATCCGTATCGACGTAGTTAAGAGGGTCTCCAGGCTTGGCATCTCCTCCAGGCTGCTCTCCTAGGTACCCCCGGGATGCCCTTACAGACGTGGCCTGGGAGGTTTTTCTGGATTATCATCTTTTCTGGTTGCTCTGAGGAGAGGGGGACTCTGCCCTCCTTGTGGAATGACCCACCTTGTCCAGCACTCAGGGTTCCTCTGCTCAGCTCTGAGAAGAAAGCTCCCTACTAAGCCTGACGGAGACACAGAATCCAAGATGGCAAACAGTTCCTGCCCTCAGCCTCTCTGCCCACAAAACTCACCTGAATCTTGGCTGGCAGTGGAGATGCCCCCTAAGATGGGAGACACGCTGCTGGGAGGAGAGATGCCCACTACATTACCCCAGATGCGCCCCCAGCAATGGGAGACACTTTGCTGGAGAGGAGACAACTCTGGGAGTGGAGCAAGCTCCTAGGATTCAGACACCCTGCTAGGAGGGGAAAAGCCCCACCATAGGGGAGATGCCTTCCTGGGATGTGAAGACATCCCGCAGAGAGGGAAAAAGCTCCCACTTGGAGGGGAGCTGCCAGGGCTTCCTGGGGACTGTGCTTCTTCCTCCACCTCAGGAGTTACTGGATGAAACCTGCTCCCACTACAGTATCTAGGTCTGGCTCTGTTGTCTCTAGCACCAAGAGGAGTGGAATCTCTAAATTAGAGAACAAAAGGGAGTCCAGGAGCCACCTCCCTGCACCCCAGCCAGTCCTCCACCAGATCTGGCCTGTTGCGGCCAGGGGCCAGGCAGCCACATGGAGCCCTGCTTCACTCCTGTGCCCCAGGGCAGAGGCCAGCAATGGGCCACCACAGAGACCTCTGGGAAGTGGTCTTTGACACAGGGTGACATAAGCCAACTTTGGAGGATCAGAGGTTTGAAGAAAAGTAGTGAAATCCTAGCCCATGTTCACCACTCTCAAGGTTGGGAAAACCTGAACTCACCAAGCCTCATCAGCTTCCTGCCCAGAGTCTTCCTAGAGATGTGGCTCACTGGAGACCCAGGCCTGGTGCTTCCCCCTGGCAGTTCTGAGGAAAGGTAAGCTGAGGTGTCCATAGAGATGTGCCAGACATCTCCTCCCAGGCCAGACATCTCCTCCTGGCTGCTCTGAGGAGAGGGAAACTTGGGATTCAGTAGAGATGTAGCCCACCAGGTGGCCAGGCCTGGCCTCTCCCCCCAGACTGCTCTGATAAGAGGTAATTCCTGGCATCCCTAGAGAAGTCACTCACCATTGTCCCCAGGCCTGGCATCTCTTCTAGGCTGCTCTGAGAAGAGTACACCCGGCATCGCTAGAGATGTCATCAAGAGGGTCCCATATGTGGCATCTCCTAATGCTGCTCTGAGGAGAGGAAAGCTCTGCCCTCCTTGTGGAATGGCCCACCTTGTCCAGCAGTCAGGGTTCCTCTGCTCAGCTCTGAGGAGAAAGCTCCCTCCTAAACTTGATGGGCAGACAGCATCCAAGGTGGTGCCTAGGCCCCACCCTAAGCCCCCCACTATGCTACTCACCTGAAGCTTGGCTGGGAATGGAGATGCCTCCTAGGAGGGGAGACACCCTGCTGCTAGGGCGGACACCCCCTCTAGGGGAGTCACCCCACTCTAGGGGCGATGCTTCCCCTAGGTAGAGACACCTGCTGAGAGAGAAGCCAACCCCTGGGAGGGGAGATATCCTGCTGCGAGGGGAGATGCTTGCCCCCACCAACCCAGACAACCCCCTAGGAAAGAGAGACACCCTGCTAGGAGGGGAGACACCCCTGGGAGTGGAGCCACCCCCTAGAAGTGGAGACACCATGCTTGGAGTGGAGACACCCTACTGGGAGGGCAGAGGCCCCCACTCTAGGGGAGACACCTCCCTGAGATGGGGAGATACCCTACTGGGAGGGGAGAAACTCCTGCTGGGAGAGGAGCATCCTGGGCTTCCTGGGGACTCCTCTTCTTCCTCCACCCCCGAAGTTATTGGGTGAAACCTGGTCCCACTGCTATCACTAGGTCTGGCTGTGCTTTCTGTGGCACAAGGAGGAGTGAAATTTCTAGAGAGCAGAAAAGGGAGTCCAGGAGGCACCTCCTTGCACCCCAGCCTATCCTCCACCAGGTCAGGCCTCCTGCAGCCAGGTGCCAGGTAGCCACAGTGAGCCCTTCTTCACTCCTGTGCCCAAGGGCAGAGGCCAGAAAGGGTCACCACACAGGCCTCTGAAAGTGTTCTTTGACACAGGGTGTCAGAAGCCCACTTTAGGATCAGGGGTGTGAAGAAAAGCATTGAAATCCCAGCCTATGGTGGCCAGTCTAGGAATTGGGAAACCTGAAGTCCGACCAAGTCCCAGCAGATTCTGGAAGCTGCAGGCTGCCCCTGCCCTCTGCCTCGAGTGTCCCAAGAGACATACTTATCCCACCAGGGTGCCTAGGCCTGGCATCTCCTCTAGGCTGACCTAAGGAGGGAATCCTGGGCATCGCTAGAGACATGGTCCATGAGGGTCCCTAGGCCTGGCATTTCCCCAGGCTCCTCTGAGGAGAGGAATCCCGGTTGTCCCTAGAGAATTGGCCGAGTAGGTCCCCAAGCCAGGAATCTTCCTCAGGCTGGTCCGAGGAGAGGAACCAGACAAATCCATAGAGATATAGCCAAGAGGGTCTCCAGGCCTGGTATCTCCCGCAGGCTGCTCTCCAAGGGTACCCCTGGGATACTCTTAGAGACATGCCCTGAGAGGTTTTTCTGGCTTGTCATCTATTCTGGCTGCTCTGATGAGAGGGGGACTCTGCCCTCCTTGTGGAATGACCCACCTTGTCCAGCAGTCAGGGTTCTTCTGCTCAGCTCTGAGAAGAAAGCTCCCTACTCATTCTGAGGGTGACAGAGATTCCAAGATGGCAACCAGTACCCTTCCTCAGCCCCTCTGCCCACAAAACTCACCTGAATCTTTGCGGGAGGGCAGATGCCCCCTAAGAGGGAAGACACATTGCAGGGAAGAAAAATGCTCACTCTAGGGCTGGGGATGTGGCTCAAGCGGTAGCGCGCTCGCCTGGCATGCGTGCGGCCCGGGTTCGAGCCTCAGCACCACATACCAAAGATGTTGTGTCTGCCGAGAACTAAAAAATAATAAATATTAAAAAATTCTCTCTTAAAAAAAAAAAAAAAAAAGAAAGAAAGAAAGAAAAATGCTCACTCCCATGACCCCAGATGCCCCCCAAGTAAAGTGAAACACTTTGCTGGGAGGGGAGACATCCCTGGGAGTGGAGCAAGTCCCTGGGACTGGAGACATCCTGCTAGGAGGGGAGAAGCCCCAACCACAGGGGAGATGGTAGCTCTGTTGTCTCTAGCTCTGAGGAGGGGGAGAGTCTGCCCTTCTTGTGGAATGACCTACCTTTTCCAGCAGTCAGCTCTGAGAAGAAAGC
Source organism: Spermophilus citellus (assembly GCF_964194105.1). Taxonomy (NCBI): domain Eukaryota; kingdom Metazoa; phylum Chordata; class Mammalia; order Rodentia; family Sciuridae; genus Spermophilus; species Spermophilus citellus. Next base: position 87,713,194 of record NC_138196.1, on the reverse strand, counting down.
TCCCTACTCTGACTGAGGGTGACACAGAACCTGACCTGTCCCTAGAGACATGGCCGTCCTGGGATGTGAAGACATCCTGCAGAGAGGGAAAATGCTCCCACTTGGAGGGGAGCTGCCTGGGCTTCCTGGGGATTCTGCTTCTTCGTCCACCTCAGGAGTTACTGGATGAAACCTGTTCCCACTATAGTATCTAGGTCTGGTTCTGTTGTCTCTAGAACCAAGAGGAGTGGAATCTCTACAGAGAACAAAAGGGAGTTCAGGAGCCACCTCCCTGCACCCTAGGGAAGAGGCATACTCTGTTAGGAGGGGAGACACCCATGCGAGTGGAGTAAGCTCCTAGAAGGGGAGACAACCTGCTGGGAGGGGAGACAACTTGCTAGGAGGGCAGAGGCCCCCACTCTAGGGGAGACACCTCCCTGGGATGGGGAGACACCCTGCAGGGAGAGGAGAAGCTCCCTCTGAGAGGGGAGCATCCTGGGCTTCCTGAAGACTCTGTTTCTTCCTCCACCCAGGAGTGTTCCCATGCTATCACTAGGTCTGTGCTGTCTGTGGCATGAGGAGGAGTGAAATCTCTAGAGAGCATAAAAGGGAGTCCAGGAGCCACCTCCCTGCACCCCAGCCTGTCTCCCACCAGGTCAGCCCTGCTGCAGCCAGGGGCCAGGCAGCCACATTGATTCCTTCTTCACTCCTGTGCCCAAGGGCAGAGGCCAGAAAGGGGCCACCACAGAGGCCTCTGAATGTGGTCTTTGAAACAGGGTGACAGAAGCCCACTTTAGTATCAGGGGTGTGAAGAAAAGGAGTGAAATCCCAGCTCATGGTGGCCAGTCTAGGAGTTGGGAAACCTGAACTCTGACCAAGCCCCAGCAGTTCCTATGAGCTGTAGACTACACCTGCCTCCAGCCTCGAGTGTCCCAAGAGAAGTACATAGCCCACCAGGGTGCCAGGGCCTGGCGTCTCCCCTAGGCTGACCTGAGGAGGGAACCCCTGGCATTGCTGGAGACGTGGTCCATGAGGGTCCCCAGGCTGGCATTTCTGAAGGCTTCTCGGAGGAGAGGAAACCCGGGCATCCCAAGAGACATGGCCACCAGGATGCCCAGGCCTGACATCTCCCCCAGACTTCTCTGAGGAAAGAGAACCCCACGTGTCCCTAGAGACATGGCCGAGAGGGTCCCCAAGCCAGGAATCTTCCTCAGGCTGGAATGAGGAGAGGAAACCCAAGCATCCGTAGAGATATAGCCAAGAGGGTCTCCAGGCCTGGCATCTCCCCCTGGCTGCTGTACGTGGGTACCCACGGGATGCCCTTAGAGATGTGGCCCGTGAGGGTTTTCTGGCTTGTCATCTTTTCTGTCTGCTCTGATGAGAGGCGGACTCTGCACTCTTTGTGGAATGACCCACCTTGTCCAGCAGTCAGGGTTCCTCTGCTCAGCTCTGAGGAGAAAGCTCCCTCCTCAGCCTGAGGGCCAAACAGCATCCAAGGTGGCACCCAGGTTATGCCCACAGCCCCCCACTATGCTACTCACCTGAAGCTTGGATGGGAATGGAGATGCCCCCTAGGAGGGGAGACACACTGCAGGGAGGAGAGATGCTCACCCCCATGACCCCAGATCCCCCCCCCCCCAGCAAAGAGAGACACTTTGCTGGGAGGGGAGACACCCCCGGGAGTGAAGCAAGCCTCTGGGATTGGAGCCACCGTGCTAGGAGGGGAGAAGCCCCAACCATAGGGGAGGTGGTGGCACTGTGGTCTCTAGCTCTGAGGAGAGGGAGAGTCTTCCCTTCTTGTGGAATGACTCACCTTTTCTAGCAGTCAGTGTTCCTCTGCTCAGCTCTGAGAAGAAACCTCCCTACTCAGACTTAGGGCAACACAGAACCCCACGTGTCCCTAGAGACATGGCCTTCCCGGGATGTGAAGACATCCTGCAGAGAGGGAAAAAGCTCCCACTTGGAGGGGAGCTGCCAGGGCTTCCTGGGGACTGTGCTTCTTCCTCCACCTCAGGAGTTACTGGATGAAACCTGTTCCCACTATATTATCTAGGTCTGGCTTGGTTGTCTCTAGCACCAAGAGGAGTGGAATCTCTAGAGAAAACAAAAAAGAGTCCAGGAACCACCTCCCTGCACCCCAGCCAGTCCTCCACCAGATCAGGCCTGCTGAGGCCAGGGGCCAGGCAGCCACATGGAGCCCTGCTTCACTCCTGTGCCCCAGGGCAGAGGCCAGCAATGGGCCACCACAGAGGCCTCTGGGAAGTGGTTTGACACAGGATGACATAACCCAACTTTGTGGCATCAGAGGTTTGAAGAAAAGCAGTGAAATCCTACTCTCAAGGTTGGGAAAACCTGAACTCACCAAGCCTCAGCGGCTTCCTGCCCAGAGTGTCCCTAGATATGTGGCTCACCGGGGACCCAGGCATGGCACCTCCCCCTGGCTGCTCTGAGGATAGAGAAGCCGAGGTGTCCATAGAGATGTGAAGAGGGTCCCCAGGCTAGACCTCTCCTCCTGGCTGCTCCAAGGAGAGGGAACCTTGAGATTTCCTAGAGATGTAGCCCATGGGGCCGGGAATGTGGCTCAAGCAGTCGCGTGCTCACCTGCCATGCGTGCGGCCCGGGTTCGATCCTCAGCACCACATATAAACAAAGATGTTGTGTCCACCGAAAACTAAAAAATAAATATTAAAAAAAATTTTCTCTCTCTCTCTCTCTTTAAAAAAAAAAAAAAAGAGGGAGATGTGAGTCCTGGGGACTCTGGTGGGTCAGGGTAGCCAGGCCTGGCGTCTCCCCCCAGACTGCTCTGATGAGAGGGAACCCCGGGTGTCCCTAGAGACATCACTCACCATTGTCCCCAGGCCTGGCATCTCTCCTAGGCTTCTCTGAAATGATTACCCCCGGCATCATTAGAGATGTATGTGGTCAAGAGGGTCCAGGCCTGGCGTCTCCTCATGCTGCTCTGAGGAGAGGGAACCCCGGGGCGTACCTAGAGTCATGGCCAAGAGTGTCCCCAGGCCTGGCATCTCCCCCACGCTGTTCAGAGGAGAGGAACCCCGGCAGCCCTGGAGACTTGGCCCACCAGGGTCACCAGGCCTGGCATCTCTCCCAGGCTGCTAAGGGAGGGAACCCAGGGGCACACCTAGAGATGAGGTCCATGAGAGTTTCCCAGCCTGGTGTGTCCTGGGGCTGCTCTGAGGAGAGGGGAGCTCTGCCCTCCTTGTGGAGTGACCCACATGATCCAGCATTCAGGATTCCTCCTCTCAGCTCTGAGGAGAAAGCTCCCTCCTCAGCCTGAGGGCCAAACAGCATCCAAGGTGGCACCCAGGTTATACCCACAGCCCCCCCACTATGCTACTCACCTGAAGCTTGGATGGGAATGGAGATGCCTCCTAGGAAGGGAGACACCCTGCTGCTAGGGGAGACACCCCCTCTAGGGGAGTCACCCCCCTTTAGGGGAGAGACGCCTGCTGAGGGAAGCCCCCTGGTAGGGAGATTCCCTGCTGGGAGGGGAGATGCTTGCCCCCACCAACCCAGACAACTCCTAGGGAAGAGAGACACTCTGCTAGAAGGGGAGACACCTCTGGGAGTGGAGCCAGCCCCTAGAAGTGGAGCCACCCTGTTGGGAGGGGAGTCATCCTGCTGGGAGGGCAGAGGCCCCCATTCTAAGGAGGAAACCTCCCTGGGTTGGGGAGACACCCTACTGGGAGGGGAGAAGCTCCCTCTGGGAGGGGAGCATCCTGGGCTACCTGGGGACACTGCTTTTTTCCTCCACCCCAGGAGTGTTCCCACTGCTGTCACTACATCTGGCTGTGCTTTCTGTGGTATGAAGAGTGAAATCTCTAGAGAGCAGAAAATGGAGTCCAGGAGCCACCTCCCTGCACCCCAGCCTGTCTCCCACCAGGTCAGGCCTGCTGCGGCCAGGTGCCAGGAAGCCACAGTGAGCCCTTCTTCACTCCTGTGCCCAAGGACAGAGGCCAGAAATGGTCACCACACAGGCCTCTGAAAGTAGTCTTTGACACAGGGTGACAGAAGCCCACTTTAGGTTCAGGGATGTGAAAAAAAGGAGTGAAATCCCAGCCCATGGTGGCCAGTCTAGGAGTTGGGAAACCTGAACTCTGACCAAGCCCCAGCAGCTTCTGGGAGCTGCACCTGTCCCCTGCCTCGAGTGTCCCAAGAGATGTATGTAGCCCACCAGGGTGCCTAGGCTTGGCGACTCCCCCAGGCTGACCTGAGGAGGGAACCCCCGGCATTGCTGGAGACATGGTCCATGAGGGTCCCCAGCCTGGCAATTCTGAAGGCTCCTCTGAGGAGAGGAAACCCGGGCATCTATAGAGACGTGGCCCACCAGAGTCCCCAGGCCTGACATCTCCCCAAGGCTGCTCTGAGGTAAGGGAGCCCCACATGTCCCTAGAGACATGGCCAAGTAGGTCCCCAAGCCAGGATTCTTCCTCAGGCTGGTCTTAGGAGGAGAACCAGAGGCATCCGTAGAGATATAGCCAAGAGGGTCTCCAGGCCTGGCATCTCCCCCAGGCTGCTCGCTGAGGGTACCCTTGGGATACTCTTAGAGATGTGGCCCGAGAGGGTTTTCTGGCTTGTCATCTATCCTGGCTGCTCTGATGAGAGGGGGACTCTGCCCTCCTTGTGGAATGACCCACCTTGTCTAGCAGTCAGGGTTCCTCTGCTCAGCTCTTAGGAGAAAGCTCCCTACTCATTCTGAGGGTGACAGAGATTCCAATATGGCAACTAGTTCCCACCCTCAACCCCTCTGCCTGCAAAACTCACCTGAATCTTGGCTGGCAGAGGAGATGCCCCCTAAGAGGGGAGACAGACTGCAGGGAGGAGAGATGCCTACCCCCATTACCTCAGATGCCCCTCCCAGCAAAGAGAGACACTTTGCTGGGAGGGGAGACACCCCTGGGAGTGGAGCCAGCCCCTGGGATTGGAGACACCCTGCTAGGAGGGGAGAAGCCCCCACCACAGGGGAGATGCCTTCCTGGGATGTGAAGACATCCTGCAGAGAGGGGAAAAGATCCCACTGGGCTTCCTGGGGACTGTGCTTCTTCCTCCACCTCAGGAGTTACTGGATGAAACCTGTTCCCACTACAGTATGTAGGTCTGGCTCTGTTGTCTCTAGCACCAACAGGAGTGGAATCTCTAGAGTGACCAAAAGGGAGCCCAGGAGCCACCTCCCTGCACCCCAGCCAGTCCTCCACCAGATCAGGCCTGCTGAGGCCAGGGGCCAGGCAGACACATAGAGTCCAGTTTCACTCATGTGCCTAAGGACAGAGGCCATCAATGGGTCACCACAGAGGCCTCTGGGAAGTGGTATTTGACACAGGGTGACATAACCCAACTTTGTGGGATCAGAGGTTTGAAGAAAAACAATGAAATCCTAGCCCATGGTGGCCATGCTCAGGGTTGGGAAAACCTGAACTCACCAAGCCTCAGAGGCTTCCTGCCCAGAGTGTCCCTAGAGATGTGGCTCACCAGGGACCCAGGCCTGCTGCCTCCCTCTTGCTGCTCTGAGGAAAGGGAAGCCAAGGTGTCCATAGAGATGTGAAGAGTGTCCCCAGGCCAGACATCTGCTCCTGGCTGCTCTGAGGAGAGGGAACATTGGGATTCCCTAGAGATGTAGCCCACCAGGGTGGCCAGGCCTGGCGTCTCCCCCCAGACTCCTCTGATGAGAGGGAACCCTGGGTGTCCCTAGAGATGTCACTCATCCTTGTCCCCAGGCCTGGCATCTCTTCTAGGCTGCTCTGAGAAGAGTACCCCCTGCATCGCTAGAGAAGTCATCAAGAGGGTCCCAGGCCTGGTGTCTCCTCATGCTGCTCTGAGAGGGAACCCCTGGCATACCTAGAGTCATGGCCAAGAGTGTCCCCAGGTCTGGCATCTCCCACAGGCTGTTCTGAGGACAGCAACCCAGGCAGCCCTGGAGACTTGGCCTCCCAGGGTCCACAGGCCTGGCATCTCTCAAAGGCTGCTCAGGGAGGGAACCTAGGGGCACACCTAGAGATGAGGTTCTTGAGGGTTTCCCAGCCTAGAGTCTCCTGGGGCTGCTCTGAGGACAGGGGAGCTCTGCCCTCCCTGTGGAATAACCCATGTTGTCCAGCAGTCAGAATTCCTCTGCTCAGCTCTGAGGAGAAAGCTCCCTTTTCAGCCTGAGGGGCAACAGCATCCAAAGTGGCACCCAGGCCCCACCCTCAGCCCCCCACTATGCTACTCACGTGAAGCGTGGCTGGGGTGGAGAAGCCCCCTATGAGGGGAGACACCTGGCTTCTAGGGAGACACCCATTCTAGGGGAGTCACACCACTCTAGGGGAGAGACACCTGCTGAGAGGGAAGCCAACCCCTGGGAGGGGAGATTCCCTGCTGGGAGGGGAGATGCTTGCCCCACCAACCCAGACCCCTAGGGAAGAGAGACACCCTGCTAGGAGGGGAGACACCCCTGGGAGTGGAGCCACCCCTTAGAAGTGGAGACACCCTGCTAGGAGGGCAGAGGCCCCCACTCTAGGAGAGACACCTCCCTGGGATGGGGATATACCTTGCTGGGAGGGGAGAAGCTCCTGCTGGGTGGGGAGAATCCTGGTCTTCCTGGGGACTCTGCTTCTTCCTCCACACCAGGAGTGTTCCCACTGCTGTCGCTAGGTTTGGTGTGCTATCTGTGGCATGAGGAGGAGTGAAATCTCTAGAGAGCAGAAAAGGGACTCCAGGAGCCACCTCTGTGCACCCCAGCCTGTCCTCCACCAGGTCAAGCCTGCTGTGGCCAGAGACCAGGCAGACACAGTGAGCCCTTCTTCACTCCTTTGCCCAAGGGCAGAGGCCAGAAATGGGCCACTACAGAAGCCTCTGGATGTGGTCTTTGACACAGGGTGACAGAAGCCTACTTTAGTATCAAGGGTGTGAAGAAAAGCAGTGAAATCCCATCCCAGGGTGGCCAGTCTAGGAGTTGGGAAACCTGAAGTCAGACTAAGCCCCAACAGCTTCTGAGAGCTTCAGGCTGCACATGCCCCATGTCTCAAGTGTCCCAAGAGAAGTACGTAGCCCACCAGGGTGCCTAGGCCTGGCGTCTCCACTAGGCTGACCAGAGGAGGGAACCCCGGGCATCGCTAGAGACGTGGTCCATGAGGGTCCCCAGCCTGGCAATTCTGAAGGCTCCTCTGAGGAGAGGAAACCTGGGCATCCCTAGAGATGTAGCCCACCAGGATCCCCAGGCCTGACGTCTCCCCCAGGCTGCTCTGAGGAAAGGGAACCCCATGTGTCCCTAGACACATGGCCGAGAGGGTCCCCAAGCCAGGCATCTTTCTCAGCCTGGTCTGAGGAGAAGAACCTCAGACATCCGTATCGACGTAGTTAAGAGGGTCTCCAGGCTTGGCATCTCCTCCAGGCTGCTCTCCTAGGTACCCCCGGGATGCCCTTACAGACGTGGCCTGGGAGGTTTTTCTGGATTATCATCTTTTCTGGTTGCTCTGAGGAGAGGGGGACTCTGCCCTCCTTGTGGAATGACCCACCTTGTCCAGCACTCAGGGTTCCTCTGCTCAGCTCTGAGAAGAAAGCTCCCTACTAAGCCTGACGGAGACACAGAATCCAAGATGGCAAACAGTTCCTGCCCTCAGCCTCTCTGCCCACAAAACTCACCTGAATCTTGGCTGGCAGTGGAGATGCCCCCTAAGATGGGAGACACGCTGCTGGGAGGAGAGATGCCCACTACATTACCCCAGATGCGCCCCCAGCAATGGGAGACACTTTGCTGGAGAGGAGACAACTCTGGGAGTGGAGCAAGCTCCTAGGATTCAGACACCCTGCTAGGAGGGGAAAAGCCCCACCATAGGGGAGATGCCTTCCTGGGATGTGAAGACATCCCGCAGAGAGGGAAAAAGCTCCCACTTGGAGGGGAGCTGCCAGGGCTTCCTGGGGACTGTGCTTCTTCCTCCACCTCAGGAGTTACTGGATGAAACCTGCTCCCACTACAGTATCTAGGTCTGGCTCTGTTGTCTCTAGCACCAAGAGGAGTGGAATCTCTAAATTAGAGAACAAAAGGGAGTCCAGGAGCCACCTCCCTGCACCCCAGCCAGTCCTCCACCAGATCTGGCCTGTTGCGGCCAGGGGCCAGGCAGCCACATGGAGCCCTGCTTCACTCCTGTGCCCCAGGGCAGAGGCCAGCAATGGGCCACCACAGAGACCTCTGGGAAGTGGTCTTTGACACAGGGTGACATAAGCCAACTTTGGAGGATCAGAGGTTTGAAGAAAAGTAGTGAAATCCTAGCCCATGTTCACCACTCTCAAGGTTGGGAAAACCTGAACTCACCAAGCCTCATCAGCTTCCTGCCCAGAGTCTTCCTAGAGATGTGGCTCACTGGAGACCCAGGCCTGGTGCTTCCCCCTGGCAGTTCTGAGGAAAGGTAAGCTGAGGTGTCCATAGAGATGTGCCAGACATCTCCTCCCAGGCCAGACATCTCCTCCTGGCTGCTCTGAGGAGAGGGAAACTTGGGATTCAGTAGAGATGTAGCCCACCAGGTGGCCAGGCCTGGCCTCTCCCCCCAGACTGCTCTGATAAGAGGTAATTCCTGGCATCCCTAGAGAAGTCACTCACCATTGTCCCCAGGCCTGGCATCTCTTCTAGGCTGCTCTGAGAAGAGTACACCCGGCATCGCTAGAGATGTCATCAAGAGGGTCCCATATGTGGCATCTCCTAATGCTGCTCTGAGGAGAGGAAAGCTCTGCCCTCCTTGTGGAATGGCCCACCTTGTCCAGCAGTCAGGGTTCCTCTGCTCAGCTCTGAGGAGAAAGCTCCCTCCTAAACTTGATGGGCAGACAGCATCCAAGGTGGTGCCTAGGCCCCACCCTAAGCCCCCCACTATGCTACTCACCTGAAGCTTGGCTGGGAATGGAGATGCCTCCTAGGAGGGGAGACACCCTGCTGCTAGGGCGGACACCCCCTCTAGGGGAGTCACCCCACTCTAGGGGCGATGCTTCCCCTAGGTAGAGACACCTGCTGAGAGAGAAGCCAACCCCTGGGAGGGGAGATATCCTGCTGCGAGGGGAGATGCTTGCCCCCACCAACCCAGACAACCCCCTAGGAAAGAGAGACACCCTGCTAGGAGGGGAGACACCCCTGGGAGTGGAGCCACCCCCTAGAAGTGGAGACACCATGCTTGGAGTGGAGACACCCTACTGGGAGGGCAGAGGCCCCCACTCTAGGGGAGACACCTCCCTGAGATGGGGAGATACCCTACTGGGAGGGGAGAAACTCCTGCTGGGAGAGGAGCATCCTGGGCTTCCTGGGGACTCCTCTTCTTCCTCCACCCCCGAAGTTATTGGGTGAAACCTGGTCCCACTGCTATCACTAGGTCTGGCTGTGCTTTCTGTGGCACAAGGAGGAGTGAAATTTCTAGAGAGCAGAAAAGGGAGTCCAGGAGGCACCTCCTTGCACCCCAGCCTATCCTCCACCAGGTCAGGCCTCCTGCAGCCAGGTGCCAGGTAGCCACAGTGAGCCCTTCTTCACTCCTGTGCCCAAGGGCAGAGGCCAGAAAGGGTCACCACACAGGCCTCTGAAAGTGTTCTTTGACACAGGGTGTCAGAAGCCCACTTTAGGATCAGGGGTGTGAAGAAAAGCATTGAAATCCCAGCCTATGGTGGCCAGTCTAGGAATTGGGAAACCTGAAGTCCGACCAAGTCCCAGCAGATTCTGGAAGCTGCAGGCTGCCCCTGCCCTCTGCCTCGAGTGTCCCAAGAGACATACTTATCCCACCAGGGTGCCTAGGCCTGGCATCTCCTCTAGGCTGACCTAAGGAGGGAATCCTGGGCATCGCTAGAGACATGGTCCATGAGGGTCCCTAGGCCTGGCATTTCCCCAGGCTCCTCTGAGGAGAGGAATCCCGGTTGTCCCTAGAGAATTGGCCGAGTAGGTCCCCAAGCCAGGAATCTTCCTCAGGCTGGTCCGAGGAGAGGAACCAGACAAATCCATAGAGATATAGCCAAGAGGGTCTCCAGGCCTGGTATCTCCCGCAGGCTGCTCTCCAAGGGTACCCCTGGGATACTCTTAGAGACATGCCCTGAGAGGTTTTTCTGGCTTGTCATCTATTCTGGCTGCTCTGATGAGAGGGGGACTCTGCCCTCCTTGTGGAATGACCCACCTTGTCCAGCAGTCAGGGTTCCTCTGCTCAGCTCTGAGAAGAAAGCTCCCTACTCATTCTGAGGGTGACAGAGATTCCAAGATGGCAACCAGTACCCTTCCTCAGCCCCTCTGCCCACAAAACTCACCTGAATCTTTGCGGGAGGGCAGATGCCCCCTAAGAGGGAAGACACATTGCAGGGAAGAAAAATGCTCACTCTAGGGCTGGGGATGTGGCTCAAGTGGTAGCGCGCTCGCCTGGCATGCGTGCGGCCCGGGTTCGAGCCTCAGCACCACATACCAAAGATGTTGTGTCTGCCGAGAGCTAAAAAATAATAAATATTAAAAAATTCTCTCTTAAAAAAAAAAAAAAGAAAGAAAGAAAGAAAAATGCTCACTCCCATGACCCCAGATGCCCCCCAAGTAAAGTGAAACACTTTGCTGGGAGGGGAGACATCCCTGGGAGTGGAGCAAGTCCCTGGGACTGGAGACATCCTGCTAGGAGGGGAGAAGCCCCAACCATAGGGGAGATGGTAGCTCTGTTGTCTCTAGCTCTGTCCCTAGAGACATGGCCCACCAGGGTCCCCAGGCCTGGCATCTCCCCAAGGCTGCTCTGAGGAAATGGAACCCCACGTGTCCCTAGAGACATGGCCAAGAGTTTCCCCAGGACAGGCATCCCCCTCAGGCTGGTCTGAGGAGAGGAACTTCAGTTGTCCCTAGAGATGTATCCAACAGGGTCTCCAGGCTTGGCATCTCCCCCAGGCTGCTCTCTGTTGGTACCCCCGGATGCCCTTAGAGACATGGCCCATGAAGGTTTTTTGGCCTGGCTTGTTTTCTGGCTGCTCTGAGGAGAGGAAAGCTCTGCCCTCCTTGTGCGATGACCCACCTTGTCCAGCACTCAGGGTTCCTCTGCTCAGCTCTGAGAAAAAAACTCCCTCCCCAGCCTGAGGGCAGCACAGGATCCAAGATGGTGACCAGGCCCTGCCCTCAGTCCCTCACCCTGCAAAACTCACGTGAATCTTGGCTGGGAATGGAGATGCCCACTAAGAGGGGAGACAAGCTGCTGGGAGGATAGATGCTCACCCCCATTACCTCAGATGCTCCCCCAGCAAAGAGAGACACTTTTTGGGAAGGGAGACACTCCTGGGAGTGGAGCCATCCCCTGGGTTTGGAGACAACCTGCTAGAACGGAGAAGCCCCTCCCAGTAGAGATGTGAACCATGAGGGTCCCCACATCAGGCATCCTACTCAGGCTGCTCTGATGAGAAGGGAACCCTGGGCATCCCTAGAGACATGACCCAAGAGGGTCCCCACACCAGTCTCTCTCAGGCCACTCAGCAGAAGGGAGCTCTGGGCATCCCTAGAGTCGTGAACCAGGAGGGCCCCCACAATGGCGTATCCCCCAGGCAACTCTGAGGAGAAGGGAACTACAGACATACTTAGAGATGTGACCTATGAGGGTCCCCAGGCCTGCCATCTCCCTCAGGCTGCTGTAAGGATGAGGGAGCCCTCCAATGTCCATAGAATGTTACCCACGAGGGTCCCCACACCAGGCATCTCCCTCAGGGTTCTCTGAGGAGAACAGATCTCCGGCATGCCAAGAGACACTATGCAAGAGGGTGCCCATACCAGGAGTCTCCTTTAGGCTGCTCTGAAGAGAAGGGAAACCCAGGCATGCCTAGAGGTGTGATCCAAAGAGTCCCCACACCAGGCATCTCCCTCAGGCTGCTTTTAGGGTAATGGAGCCCTAGACATCACAAGAAACATGACCCATGAGGGTCCCCATACCAGGTGTCTCCCTCAGGCCATTCTGAAGAGAAGGGAACCCCAGGCATCCCTAGAGATGCCACTCATGAGGATCCCCTCACTGGCGTCTCATCAAGGCACTGTGAGAAGGGAGGCCCAGGCATCCCTAGAGCCATGCATGGCACAGGAGGGTTCCTTCACCAGGCATCTCCCTCAGGCTGCTTTAAGGAGGAGGGAGCCACCCAGAAACCCTAGAGATGTGATCCACAAGGGTCCCCAAACCAGGTGTCTCTCAGGCCACTGAGGAGAAGGGAACCCTGGGCATCCCTAAAGACATGACTCATGAAAGTCCCTAAGCCAAGAGTCCACTGAGGCTGCTCTGAGGAAAAGGGGGCTCTGGGAGTCCCTGGAGGCATGACCATGAGGGTCCCCAACCTGGGTGTCTCTCTCAATCTGTTCTGAGAAGGGAGCTCTGCCCCTCCCTATGGAGTGACCCAACACTCCCAGAACTGGGGCTCTCCCGGATTGGTCCTGAGGGGGAAGCCAGCTCCTCACTCTAAAGGAGGGGGCATTAAAGATGGTAGTGAGGGGCTGGGGATGTGGCTCAAGCGCTCACCTGGAATGCGTGCAGCCCAGGTTCGATCCTCAGCACCACATACAAAGATGTTGTGTCCGCCGAAAACTAAAACTAAAAATAAAAAATAAAAACAGATGGCAGTGGGGCCCCACCCCTGGTAGACCACTCCCCTTTGGCCACGTACACTTGCACAAGCTGCTCACTGCTCAGAGGCAGGGCCTCTCTCCACTCCCTGGTGAACGTCAGCACCTTCTTCGACCCTCAGCAGTTACTGAATAATAAAATATGTTTCCACTGCTCTAACTAGGTCTCGCTGTGGCATCATGAGAAGTGGTATATTAGAGAGGAGAAATGGAGTTCAGGAGATCCCCTCCCTGAACTCCACCAGGCCAAGTGCTGCAGCAGCCTGAGCCAGGTGGGCAGAGGTACAGAGATAGGCCACCACAGGGAGTCTAGACCCTCTGCCCAAGGGCAGAGGCTAGAAACAGACCACCACAGAGGCTTTCGGGACATGTAGTCTTTTAGACAGAGTGACTTAGCCAGTGATTGCCCCATTTTAGAATCAGGGGTTTTAAGAAAATCTGTTAATTCCCAGCCCAGGGGGACCACTTGTAGGAGGGTAGAAGAACCTGAGCTCCAACCAAATTCCCAATAGCCTCTGAGAGCATTCTAGGTCATTCAGTCTGTCCTGCCTGTCCAGCTCTCACCATGGATGCCACTTGAAACTGCAGGCTACACAGATTCAGGGTTCTCAGGGATTCTGCCAAGTATAGTCTGGTGCTCTGCCCACACAGTCTTTGCCATTCAGGACCATGGAAGCTGTGTGCCATGTGCTGGCCCAGGCACCTTGGAGGACTGTGGCAGTGGAATATGGTGTTCTACCCATGCAGCCCTCATCCCAGAAGCCTAGGGGCTGCAAGTAGCACATTTACCCTCATACCCCCACGATTCTGGGTAATGCAGTCTTGTATTCCACATTGCAGCCCAGCTGCAGAGGTCTCTGTGAGCTGCAGGCTCTTTTTTTCTTTTTCTTTTTTCTCTTCTAATTTTAATTTTAATTTTTTAATTATTATTATTATTTTTTTAATTTTTTTTTAGTTCCTATTCCTTTATTCTTTTGTCTTTTCATTTTTCTTATCCCCCCTTCCTTGAATTCTACCGGCCTACTCTCATTCTCTTTAGTGACTTCTTCCCTTCCCTTCTAATACCTTTCTTCCCAAGCATCAAATAAATTTATAGGAATAAACAGTAACTCAGCAGTCAAACAGAACAAGAAGCAACATGAGCAGCTTCAAGAAGCAAGGAAGAAAAGGAGTACAAACAATGCAGGACAGCCTAAATATTCAGGAGGACCTAGAGTCATCAGAAAAATGGTCATATAAAGACCTCAAGGAACACCTTAGACAGATGGAATGGAACCTTAAAGAGGATACAAGACAGCAAATTCAAGCAGCGAAAGAACACATTGAGAATGAATTACATAAACAGCTAAAAGAAGAAGTTAAGCATCTTTATCAGGAGATAGAGATTATAAAAAATAATCAAACAATAATTCTAGAAATGAAGGAAACAATAAACCAAATTAAAAACTCAATTGAGAGTATCACTAACAGAGTGGAGCAAGTAGAAGCCAGAAGGTCAGATAATGAAGACAAAGTATACCATCTTGAAAAGAGTCTAGCCAACTCAGAAAGGCTGGTAAAAAAATCACGAGAAAAACATCCAAGAGTTATGGGATAACATAAAAAAACCAAACTTACGAGTCATTGGGATAGAAGAAGGTACAGAGATTCAAACCAAGGGAATGAGAAACCTGCTGAATGAAATAATTACAGAAAACTTTCCAGAGATAAAAAAGGAAACAGATATACAAATTGAAGATGCATACAGGACACCGAGCACACAAAATCACAGTAGACCAACACCAAGACACATTGTTATGAAGATATCCAATATACAGAGCAAAGAGGAAATATTAAAAGCTACAAGAGAAAGGAGACAGATTACATTCAGGGGTAAACCAATACGGTTAACAACGGATTTTTCATCACAGACACTGAAAGCAAGAAGGTCATGGAACAATGTATTTCAAACACTGAAAGACAATGGATGCCAACCAAGAATTCTGTATCCAGCAAAATTAAGCTTCAGGTATGACAACAAAATAAAGATCTTTCATGATAAACAAAAGTTAAAAGAATTTGCAGCCAGAAAACCTGCATTGCAAAGCATTTTGAGCAAAACACTACACGAGGAAGAAATGAAAAACAATAACCAAAACCATCAGTGGGAAGTGCCTCAGTAAAGACAGACGGTGAGGGGAAAGATAATCACGGAGAAACAAACTAAATTTTTTTTAAAAAAAGGAAAAACAATCAAACATGGATGGAAGTTCAAAGCATATATCAATAGTAACTCTGAATGTTAATGGCTTAAACTCTCCAATAAAGCGACATAGGCTGGTATCATGGATTAAAAAAACAAATCCAACAATATGCTGCCTCCAGGAGACACATCTGATTGGAAAAGACATACACAGGCTGAAGGTGAAAGGATGGGAAAAAATATACCACTCACACAGTTCTCGTAAACAAGCAGGAGTGGCCATCCTCATATCGACTTCAAGACTAAGTTAATCAAAAGGGATAAAGAAGGTCATTATATACTGTTAAAAGGAACCATTCACCAACAAGACATAACAATTATCAATATTTATGCACCAAATAATGGTGCTGCGACATTTATAAAACAAATCCTCCTCAAGTTCAAGAATCAAATAGACCACAACACAATAATTATGGGTGACTTCAACACACCTCTCTCACCATTGGACAGATCTTCCAAACAAAAGTTGAATAAAGAAACTATACAAATCAATATCACAATCAATAACCTAGACTTAACTGACATATATAGAATATATCAACCATCATCAAATGGATATACTTTTTTCTCAGCAGCACATGGATCCTTCTCAAAAATAGACCATATATTATGCCATAGGGCAACCCTCAGTAAATATAAAGGGGTGGAGATAATACCATGCATTTTATCTGATCATAATGGAATAAAACTGGAAATCAATGATAAAAGGAGGAAGGAAAAATCCTACATCACATGGAAAATGAACAATATGTTACTGAATGATCAATGGGTTACAGAAGACATAAAGGAGGAAATCAAAAAATTCTTAGAGATAAATGAAAATACAGACACAACATATTGGAATCTATGGGACACAATGAAAGCAGTTTTAAGAGGAAAATTCATCGCCTGGTGGTCATTCCTCAAATAAGAAAAAAACAACAAATAAATGAGCTCACACTTCATCTCAAAGCCCTAGAAAAGAAAGAGCAAAACAACAGCAAATGTAGCAGAAGGCTAGAAATAATTAAAATCAGAGCGGAAATCAATGAAATTGAAACAAAAGAAACTATTGAAAAAATTAACAAAACTAAAAGTTGGTTCTTCGAAAAAATAAATAAGATCGACAGACCTTTAGCCATGCTAATGAAGAGAAGAAGAGAAAGAACTCAAATTACTAACATACGGGATGAAAAAAGCAATATCACAACAGATGCTACAGAAATACAGAAGACAATTAGAAATTATTTTGAAAACCTATATTCCAACAAAACAGAAGATAGTGAAGACATTGATAAATTTCTAAAGGCATATGATTTGTCCAGACTGAGTCAGGAGGATACACACAATTTGAACAGACCAATATCAATGGATGAAATTGAAGAAGCCATCAAAAGACTACCAACAAAGAAAAGCCCAGGACCGGATGGGTATACAGCGGAGTTTTACAAAACCTTTAAAGAAGAATTAAAACCAATACTTTTCAAGTTATTTCAGGAAATAGAAAAAGAGGGAGCTCTTCCAAATTCATTCTATGAGGCCAACATCACCCTGATTCTGAAACCAGACAAAGACACCTCAAAGAAAGAAAACTACAGACCAATATCTCTAATGAACCTAGATGCAAAAATCCTCAATAAAATTCTGGCGAATCGAATACAAAAACACATCAAAAAAATTGTGCACCATGATCAAGTAGGATTCATCCCTGGGATGCAAGGATGGTTCAATATACGGAAATCAATAAATGTTATTCACCACATCAATAGACTTAAAGATAAGAACCATATGATCATCTGGATAGATGCAGAGAAAGCATTTGACAAAGTACAGCATCCCCTTATGTTCAAAACATTAGAAAAACTAGGGATAACAGGAACTTACCTTGACATTTTAAAAGCTATCTATGCTAAGCCTCAGGCTAGCATCATTCTGAATGGACAAAAGTTGAAGGCATTCCCTCTAAAATCCGGAACAAGACAGGGATGCCCTCTATCTCCACTTCTATTCAATATAGTTCTCGAAACACTGGCCAGAGCAATTAGACAGACGAAAGAAATTAAAGGCATAAAAATTGGAAAAGAAGAACTTAAATTATCACTATTTGCAGATGACATGATTCTATACCTAGAAGACCCAAAAGGGTCTACAAAGAAACTACTAGAACTAATAAATGAATTCAGCAAAGTGGCAGGATATAAAATCAACACGCATAAATCAAAGGCATTTCTGTATATCAGCGACAAAACTTCTGAAACGGAAATGAGGAAAAACACTCCATTCACAATATCCTCAAAAAAAATAAAATACTTGGGAATCAACCTAACAAAAGAGGTGAAAGATTTATACAAGGAAAACTACAGAACCCTAAAAAGAGAAGTAGAAGAAGATCTTAGAAGATGGAAAAATATACCCTGTTCATGGATAGGCAGAACTAACATCATCAAAATGGCGATATTACCAAAAGTTCTCTACAGGTTTAATGCAATGCCAATCAAAATCCCAATGGCATTTCTTGTAGAAATTGATAAAGCAATCATGAAATTCATATGGAAAAATAAAAGACCCAGAATAGCAAAAGCAATTCTAAACAGGAAGTGTGAATCTGGTGGTATAGCGATACCAGATTTCAAACTATATTACAGAGCAATAGTGACAAAAACAGCATGGTACTGGTACCAAAACAGGCGGGTGGACCAATGGTACAGAATAGAGGACACAGTAACCAATCCACAAAGTTACAACTATCCTATATTTGATAAAGGGGCTAAAAGCATGCAATGGAGGAAGGATAGCATCTTCAACAAATGGTGTTGGGAAAACTGGAAATCCATATGCAACAAAATGAAACTGAATCCCTTTCTCTCACCATGCACAAAAGTTAACTCAAAATGGATCAAGGAGCTTGATATCAAACCAGAGACTCTGCGTCTGATAGAAGAAAAAGTTGGCTCCGATCTACAGATTGTGGGGTCGGGCTCCAAATTCTTTAATAGGACACCCATAGCACAAGAGTTAACAACAAGAATCAACAAATGGGACTTAATTAAACTTAAAAGTTTTTTCTCAGCAAGAGAAACAATAAGAGAGGTAAATAGGGAGCCTATATCCTGGGAACAAATTTTTACTCCTCACACTTCAGATAGAGCCCTAATATCCAGAGTATATAAATAACTCAAAAAATTAGACAATAAGATAACAAATAACCCAATCAACAAATGGGCCAAGGACCTGAACAGACACTTCTCAGAGGAGGATATACAATCAATCAACAAGTACATGAAAAAAATGCTCACCATCTCTAGCAGTCAGAGAAATGCAAATCAAAACCACCCTAAGATACCATTTCACTCCAGTAAGATTGGCAGCCACTATGAAGTCAAACAACAACAAGTGCTGGCGAGGATGTGGAGAAAAGGGTACACTTGTACATTGCTGGTGGGACTGCAAATTGGTGCGGCCAATTTGGAAAGCAGTTTGGAGATTCCTGGGAAAGATGGGAATGGAACCACCATTTGACCCTGCTATTGTCCTTCTTGGACTATTCCCTGAAGACCTTAAAAGAGCATGCTACAGGGATGCTGCCACATCAATGTTCATAGCAGCACAATTCACAATTGCTAGACTGTGGAACCAACCCAGATGCCCCTGAATAGATGAATGGATAAAAAAAAAATGTGGCATCTATACACAATGGAGTACTATGCAGCAATAAAAAATGACAAAATCATAGAATTTGCAGGGAAATGGACGGCACTAGAGCAGATTATGCTTAGTGAAGCTAGCCAATCCCTAAAAAAGAAATACCAAATGTCTTCTTTGATATAATGAGAGCAAATATGAACAGAGCAGGGAGGAAGAGTAGGAAGAAAAGAGTAACATTAATCAGTGACATGAGATGGGAGGGAAAGGGAGAGAAGAGGAAAATTGCATGGAAATGAAGGGAGACCCTCATAGCTATACAAAATTACATATAAGAGGTTGTGAGGGGAATGGGAAAATAAACAAGGAGAGAAATGAATTACAGTAGATGGGGTAGGGAGAGAAGAAGGGAGGGGAGGGGAGGGGGGATAGTAGGGGATAGGAAAGGTAGCAGAATACAACAATTACTAATAGGGCATTATGTAAAATTGTGGATGTGTAACCGACGTGATTCTGCAATCTGCATTTGGGGTAAAATTGGGGGTTCATAACCCACTTCAATCTAATGTATGAAGTATGATATGTCAAGAGCTTTGTAATGTTGTGAACAACCAATAAAAAAAAAAAGAAATGTAAAAAAAAAATTAAAAAAAATAAAACATCACTTGACAGCTATTACATTAATTTCAGAGGCCACAGTTTTTATCTCAATATTAAAGGCCACCAGGCAGCTATTATGTTAGTTTTAGATGCTACAGTATGGATATTATGTTAATAATACAGGTCACAGAGCAGCTATTATATTAGTTTTTGGAAGGTATAGTATGGACATCTTTAATATTAAACACAACAGGCACCTATTAGTCTTAGGTACTATAGCATGGATATCATTAGTATTAAAGACCACAGGGAAGCTATTATAAGATTTTGTAGGTACCATAGTGCATATCATATTACTCTTGAAGGCCAAAAGGAAGCTATTTTATTCATTTTAGATCTATAGTATGAATATAATATTAGAATAAAAGGCTACATGGAGACTATAATGATGCTACATATGAATAAAATTAGTATTAAAAGGCTACAGGACAGTTATTCTGTTAGTTTCAGAGGCCAAAGTATTGATATTAAACTAAAGCCAAAAGCTACAGGGCAGCTATTATATTAGTATTAGATGCTATAGTATGGCTATCATATGACATTTATAGGCGACAGGGCACATATTTTATTACTTTTAGATGCTATAATATGGATATTAATAGTAAAGACCAAAATTCAGATATTATATTGGATTTATGTGCTATAGTATGGACATAATATAAGTATTAAAGACCAAAGGGCAGCTGATATAGTACTTTAGGATGCTACAGTATGCATATTACATGAATATTAAAAACCAAAGTCAGCTACTGTTACTTTTAGATTGCATATTATAGATATAATATGATCATGAAAAGACATAAAACAGCTCTGATATTAAGTTTATGTGCTTCTATGTGGAGATTTTATTATTACTGGAATTCACTGGGCAGATAGTATATTAGTCTTAGATGCTATAATCTGGATATTACATTATAATATCAATAGTATGGGTAAATATTAAAGGTCACAGAGAAGATATTATCATATTAGCATTAGAAGCTACAATATGGATATCAGGTTGGTATGAAGTCCATAGAACAACTAATATATTAGTATAAAATACTATAGAATGGACATAACATCACTATTAAAGGCTACAGTAGAGCTATCATATTTATTTTACATAATGTATTAGGATATTATATTAGTATTAAATTCCACAGGGAATCTATTAACATTACTTTGTCATGCTATAGTATTGATACCACATTAATGTTAAATGTCACTTTCCTGCTACAATATTAGCTTTAGATTCTAGAATAAGGATATTACATTAGTATTAATTGAAAAGAGAAGCTATTTTATCAATTTTATAATAATTAGATATCATGTAAGTATTTAAAGTCACAAGGCAGCATTTATATAACTTACATTTTATAGTATTAATTTTATACTAGTATTAAAGTCCACAGGGCAGTTATTATATCACTTTTTGATGCAATAGTATGGGTAAATATTAATATTAAAGGCCAAAGGATTAGGGTTACTGCCCATGGATTCAATCCCCAGTACCCTCCCCAAAAGATTAAACTACTCTAAAGTAAAACCTTAGGACATGGTTATATTTTCTCAAACACCTACTTGTTTAATTATTCATACAGTTAATTACTAGTAACTGACACTCTTAGCTAGTTCTGTATTATATTATGAACATTTATAACACAAAAATCAAATAGTTCAAACTAATATAAAATTCAAAGTATGTGGGCTGGGGTTGTAGCTCAGTGGTAGAGCACTCACCTAGCATGTGTAAGTTACTAGGTTTGAGCCTCAGCACCACATAAAAATAAATAAATGAAACTGAAGGCATTGTGTACAACTAGAACTAAAAAATTTTTTAAAAAAAATTCAAAGTGGTCTGGGGATGTGGCTCAAGCGGTAGCGCGCTCGCCTGGCATGCATGTGGCCCAGGTTCGATCCTCAGCACCACATACAAAGATGTTGTGTCCGCCGAAAAACTAAAAAATAAATAAAAATTATCTTTCTCTCTCTCTCTCTCTCTCTCTCAAAAAAATTTCAAAGTATGTGCCTCTTTTACATATTTCATGTTGATATAATAACATATGTAAACTTATTATATTTTATGCTGTCACTAGGTTCTAGGTTTTCCTTCTTAAAACGTGATCACTACAGGGGAAAAAAAATGACATTTTAGAGATTTTATTTCAACTCATGGTTTAACTTTCCCAAAAGAGTGACTTTATTAAAAAAAAAAAAGTTCTAATGGCAAACTGACTCACTGTGACTGAATCACTTATCCCAAAGAGTCCTTGTGTCTATTTTATTTCTAAAATACCTTTAGCAGCAATATAATCAAATATTTGCCACTGGGACAAATAGTCAAAGAACGTCCATCTCCTCCAAAACCTCTGCAGGAAGTGGTGAGCCAAGAGAAGAAGAGGTGTCAACTCAGTCCAGGAGTGATATTAGATGCTGCTGTGTTGTGGGAAAACACTCTACCTTTTAGAAATCACAAGGAGCTATGGATGTCCAAACTCTTGCATGAGTCTAAATCTAGTTGAAATTCTAAGTAATTTTATTGTCAATAGCTCATCATGAAGCTCATGACAACTAAAGGATCAATGGGGCAGGGGATGTAGCTCAGTGATAGAAAGATTTCCTAGCATGCAGGAAGCCCTAGGACCAACCCCCAAAACCACAAAAGGAAAAAAAAAAGAATTTGTGTCTTATTTGTATAATCAATTAGAAAATGAATAATCATTCCTCTTAGGGGCTGGGGATGTGGCTCAAGCGGTAGCACGCTCGCCTGGCATGCGTGCGGCCCGTGTTCGATCCTCAGCACCACATACAAACAAAGATGTTGTGTCCACAGAAAACTAAAAAATAAATATTAAAAAAAATAATAACCATCCCTCTTAAGGAAACACGTTGGATCTAAAACACTTGAGACTCTCAGAATCAAAATACTCTCCTTATAGTGTATTGCATACCTAGACCATCATGAACAGTGGTGTCATGTCATAAATCATGTTCACATTAAGCATACCATCAAAATGACAAAAAAAAATTACTGACTGTTGATAAGAAAAATGAACATAATCTAGCATAGGAAATTATTAACATTACGATAACATTATGATAAAATGTAATCATGGCATTTCTCACATGAAATAACTCTAAATACTAATAAAAACAGAATTTCAAAAGAATGTCAAATTTCTGAAATCAAAAGCAAATTGATACATTTTTAAATAATATTTTGAACAGAGGCAAAACACTTAAAAAGTTCTCCTATAAGAATTCCTGCAACATAAAGTATCATGCTCATTAAAAGGCCCATCCCTTTGTATGCAAGGAATAAGAGAACTTTCTGATGAATGTAGAACTTTAATAGGACATATGGACATGCTTTCTAAATTTTAGAGAAGAAAAAATATCTTTTTTTTAAAAAAGCTTATTTTCAGTAAATGTATCTGAATTACAAAAAAGCAGCTAGTGACTTGTCTCTTACATTTTGAAATGATTTGCATCTCAGGAAATTTCATCTATGGTAGTTTTAAATATCATGAAATATCAATAGTTGACATTAAAAATATTGTCATCCCTCTTTTGAAACTTTTTTGAAATTTTCTTAGAATAATTTCATATGAATTCGGAAGAGGCACTGTGGTATATGTATGTATGTGGAAATACATGACCTTTTTTAAAAATCTTTATTTTTAGTTGTAGTTGGACACAATACCTTTGTTTTATTTACTTATTTTTATGCGGTGCTGAGGACTGAACCCAGGTCCTCGCATGTGCTAGGTGAGTGCTCTACTACTGAGCCACAACCCCAGCCTCAATATATGATCTTTTGAAACCATACCTCTCATGCTTGAGTCCTGTCAAAGACATCTTCTGTGTGTGTGGTGCTGGGAGGGACTCCATGGCCTCTCACATGCCAGGCAAGTGCTCCGCCACTGAGCTGCACACCCAGTCTCCAAAGATACCTTAATAAGTGGAAATTAATTAAAATCATTGATTATGAGCATTTCCAAACAATACAATTCTCTCAAACCTATTCTCTCAATCAAAAACAAAGTAAGCTAAAAGTAATTTTTAAAATATTCCTTATAAAAAATAGAAGTCCACAGAATTAAAAATTCTATAAAGGGCTAGATTTGTGGTGCAAAGGCAGAGCGTTTGCCTGGCATGTGTCAGGCCCTGGGTTCAATCCTCAGCATCACATATAAATAAACAAAATAAATAAATAAAATAAAAAGATCCACTGACAACTAAAAAAAATTATAAAAATTCTGTAGACAACTGAAAAAATATTAATCAAAAATTGAATTGGAAAAACCTACTGCACAGAACTGGAGACCTGGAGGCCATGGGGAATTACATTACAGAATAACTCTAAAATAAGAAAATGAATCAATTAGCATACAAAACCTTGGACTGCTACTTAGAGTCCTCCCACTGGATGGGATCCTGGGATCATCAGGGCTCCAGGCTGGCTGTCATCTGCCCTTTAACAAATTCTGATTTTGTTTCAAATGTTCATGATCTATAGAGAAAATAAAAAGAGAGAAAGGTGACTTTTCTAAAGTTATTTTATGGTATATCGAATTCTGATACAGTCAAGATAATTCATCCAATGCAGGATGTCAGTGTTTATACAACGGTCGTTATTTGTGCACCATTACAAATATACTGCCAATTAGCACAGCAGCCAGGGAGCTACTCATCCTAGACTAGCAGGGGCAGAGTCTGGAGGAGTGGGAGGGAATGTCAGGAGGAGGAGGGGGCCTGGAAGATGGGTGGGGTCTGGAGAAGAGGCAGGGTCTTAAAGAGGAGGAGGATTGGGCTGGAGTTATGGCTCCGTGGTAGAGTGCTTGCCTAGCATGTGTGAGGCACTGGGTTCAAACCTTAGCACCACATAAAAATAAATAAACAAAATAAAGGCATTGTGTCCATGTGCAAAACAAAAATTTTTAAAAAAAAGAGAGAGAGAGGAAGGTGAGGTCTGCAGGAGGACCAGGACAGGAAGAAGGGAAAGGTCTGGAGGAGAGTCAGCATCTGAAGGAGGGGGAGAATGAGTCACAAGGGGGCAGGGCTTGGCTGATGGGTGAGACCTGAGGGAGTGACAGGCCCTAGAATATGAGTAAGACATAGAGGAGAGGCAGGGTAGGAAGGAGGGGGAAGATGGTTCAGGAAGACAGGCAGGGCCAAAGAATATGGGTGGGGTCTGGAGAAGAGGCAGGGTCTGGAGGGGGAAGCCTTAGCAAGAGGGTCCTGGAGGGGTGGCTTCTTGCTAATTAAACTCTCCACCAAAACAAAAATGTGTGGCAGTGGTAGCTCAGTGGTAGAGTGCTTGCCTAGCATGTGTGAGGCACTGGGTTTGATCCTCAGCACCACATAAAAATAAATAAACTAAATGTATTGTGCCCTTCTATAACTAAAAAAAAAATTTTTGAAACAAAACTAAGCAAAGATTAAAGAATAAAAATGTGGTTCATTATTAAAAATACAGGGGATGTATTTTTAATAAATTCTGGCTTTGTTAGAAGTAATATATTTAAACCTAAGCTGCTCAGTAGGCTGAGGTAGAAGGATCTTGAGTTCAAAACCAGCCTCAGCAAAAGCAAGGCATGGAGCAACTCAGTGAAACCCTGTCTCTATAATACAAAATAGCGCTGCCCCACACCAGGCATCTCCCTCAGGCTGCTCTGAAGAGAAGGGAACCCCGGGCATCCCCAGAGACGTGACCCAAGAGAGTCCCCACACT
This sequence comes from Spermophilus citellus, assembly GCF_964194105.1. NCBI lineage: Eukaryota > Metazoa > Chordata > Mammalia > Rodentia > Sciuridae > Spermophilus > Spermophilus citellus. The sequence continues at coordinate 87,688,399 of NC_138196.1, read as the reverse complement.
GGTGTCTCCTCCAGACGCTCTGAGGAGAAGGGAACCCTGGGCCTACTTAGAGACATGACCTGTGAGGGTCACCCAACCCTGGCATCTCCCTCAGGAAACCCTGGAAACCCTAGAAACATGCCACATGAGGGTCCCCAAGACAGGCGTCCCCCTCAGGCTGATCTGAAGAAAAAGGAACCCCAGGCATTCCTAGAGCCATGACTCACGAAGTCTGTAGGCCAAAAGTCCGCTGAGGCTGCTCTAAGGAGAAGGGAGCTCCGGGAGTCCCTGGAGGCATGACCCACGAGGGTCCCCAACCTGGGTCTCTCTCACAATCTGCTCTGAGAAGGGAGCTCTGCCCCTCTCTGTGGAGTGACCCAACATTCCAGTGAGCTGGGGCTCTCCCGGGTTGGTCCTGAGGGGTAAGCCAGCTTCTCACTCTCAGGGAGGCAGCATTAAAGATGGCGGCAAGGCCCTGCCCCTTCTTGACCACGCCCCTTTGGCCACGGGCATGTGCATCAGCTGCTCCCGGCTCAGAGGCGGGGCCTCTCCCAGCTCCCTGGTAAATGTCAGCACCTTCTTCCACCCTCAGCAGTTACTAAATAAAATCTGTCCCCACTGCTGTAACTAGGTCTTGCTGTGGCACCATGAGGAGTGGAATCTCAGGAGAGGAGAAATGGAGTCCAGGAGACCCCCTCCCTGCACTCCACTAGGCCAAGTGCTGAGCAGCCTGAGGCAGGTGGGCAGAGGCACAGAGGGAGGCTTCCACAGGGAGTCTAGACCCTCACTCAGGCGCCCAAGAGCAGAGACCACCACAAAGGCTTCTGGGACATGTAGTCTTTGAGACAGAATGACTTATCCAGGGTCATTTTAGAATCAAGAATTTTAAGAAAATCTGTTAATTCCCAGCCCAGGATGACCACTGAAGGAGGCTAGAAGAACCTGAACTCAGACCAAATTTCCAGTAGCTTCGGAGAGCATTCTAGGTCATTCAGTCTGTCCTGCCTGTCCAGCTCTCACCATAGATGCCTCTGGGAGCTTCAGGCTACACAGATTCAGGGTTCTCAGGGATTCTAGAAAAGTGTAGTCTGGTGCTCTGCTCACACAGTCTTTGCCCTTCAGGACCATGGAAGTTGCATGCCATGTGCTGGCCCAGGCATCCTGGAGGACCCTGGCAGTGGACTCTGGTGTTCTACCCATGCAGCCCTCACCCCAGAAGCCTAGGGGCTGCAAGATGCACATTCACCTTCATACCCCCAGGATTCTGGGTAGTGCAGTCTTGAATTCTACAATACAGCCAAGCTGCAGAGGTCTCTGTGAGCTGCAGCTACTCAGGAACCCCTAGTGATTCTGAACAGTGTAGTATGGGATTCTGACCATTCAGCCTTCACTCCAGAAGCCTATGGAGGCTTCAAGTAGCACTTTAACCCTCATACACCCACCCAGGATTCTGGGCAGTGTAATCTAGTCTTCTACAATGCAGCCCCCACCCCCAGCAGGTCTCTAGAAATTGTAGGCTACACAGTCATTCAGGCATCCCTAGGGATTCTGGACAGTGTAGTCTGGTGTTCTGCCCATGCAGCATCACTACAGTGGATTCTGGGAGCTGCAAGCCCCCAAGAATCATGAGTATTATAGCCTGGTGCTATGTTCAACTGTACAGTGACTACTTAGAGCTCAGAACCCTCAGGAATTCTGAGTATTGTAGTCAGTTCTACTCAGTCAGCCCTGACCGCAGAGGTCTCTGAGAGCTGTGGGCCATTGATTATTCTGGGTAGTGCAGTCCATCCTACCTAAGTGGACTTCACCATCAAAGGTCTGGGATCTGTGTAGCACAAGCCTGCCTAGACACCCCTGAGGAGTCTGTGTAGGGCAATACAAAGCTTGCCCCAGCAGTACTCAAAAGGTAGGTGTCTGGGAGCTGCAGGCCCCCAGAGATTCTGGGTAGTTTAGTCTTGCCTTCTGCCTCCATAGCCCTCACTGTGGAAGCCTCTGAGAGTTGCAGGCCACATGGACATGGGCACCTCCAAGAATTCTAGGTAGTATGGTTTAGCTCCCTACCCTGAAGCCCTCACTACTGCAGATCCTGGGAACTGTGATCCCCCCTGAAGATTCTGGATAAGGTAGTCCAGTGTTTTGCCTACATGCCCCTACTGCAAGGGCCATGAGAACTGAAGGCCACATGCTTGCCTTGGTACTGAAGACCTCACTATGAAAGCCTCCTGGAATTGCAGGCAGCACATTTACCAGTGTGTCCCCAGGAATTGTAGGTAGTGTAGTCTGACCTGCATAATGCACAGCTCTCACTTGGGAGGCCTCTGGGGATTGCAGGCTGCATACTCACCTGGGAAACACACCTCACCAAGGATTCTGGATACTGCAGTTAAGTTCTCAGTCCAACAGTCCTCACAACAGAGGATCCTGAGAGCTGCTGACACCGAGATTTGTGGGTAATATAGTCCTGGTTTTCCTACTCACTGCAGAAAATTCTGAAGCTCAAATTCCCCCTTAGGATTGTGAGCAATGCAGTTCAATAGTTTGCCCACTCACCACAGAGGATTCTGGGAGCTGCAGTCCCTGAGGGTTCTGGATAATGCAGTCTAGGGTTTGCCTGCACAGTCCTGCTGAAGATCATAAGAGCTGAAGACCCCATGCTTTCCCTGGTACCCTAGAGATACTAGGTAGTGTGCTCTTACAACTGTCACCACAGAAACCTCTGGGACTTACAGGGTTACAGGGTATGTAGGCATCCCCAGAAGTTCTGAGCATTGAGCAGGCACCCAAAAGTAATTGGTAGCATAGTTTGATTTTTTGTCAGTACAGCCCTCTCTGCAGAGGTCTCTGCAAGCTGCAGGTCCCCAAGAATTATGGATACTAGAGTTTGTCATTTGACCCATGCTGCCCTCACTTCAGAAGGCTCTGGTAACTGCAGTGATGATTCTGTAGTTACCCAGGATTCAGGGTAGTGCAATCCATCATAATCCTTAGGTCTGTCACCCTAGAGGCTCCTGAGAGATACTTACTGCATTTTCATGAGCCCTTATTCTCAGGCCCCAGTGAGACTCCAGGCACTGGGACCTCCCTGCACCACCTTGAGGGGGCATTTGTGTCCTTAGACACTCAAGCCACACAAACTGCATTGACATACGATGATAATGAGCAGCCAAAGCCTCAGTAAGAAATACTGTTGTTGTTGTGGGGCTGGGGATGTGGCTCAAGCCGTAGCGCACTCGCCTGGCATGCGCTGGGGCGCTGGGTTTGATCCTCAGCACCACATAAAAATAAATAAAGATGTTGTGCCCACTGACAACTAAAAAATAAATATTAAAAAAAAGAAATACTGTTGTAAAATAAGTTCTGCTAAAATATTACCTGAGAAAGTAAAGAACATGGCAGAACTTACTTTTCAGCACACCAGGCAGTGCACAGGAAGCTTCTTCCTCATGTTTTCCTCACATGGACCTCAGTCATCCTGAATGCACAGTGGAGTCTCCATGGGTAGGAGCCAAGGAGAAGGAAGCTCTTGTCCTCACCATAGATATATCCACCAGGCATCCCCAGGCCATGGTATCTTTTTAGGTGTGTCCCCAGGTTAAAAAAAATTAAAAACAATGTTTTACACCTTAGATAGAGCCTCTAGGAGTCCCTAGATGTGGAATCTCTCAGGTGGGTCCCCAGGAGAAGGAAGTTTGATGAGAGCACAGAGCACAGCCCCCAAAAGCAATTGATCAGAGAAAGTGGCCCCCTGCTGGCCACAGTAGACAGTGCAGGATGCTGGGTGTTCACTGTTCAGAGCTGCACCCCCTTGTGCTAGGCACAGTGAAGCTCTAAAATTCATACTTCTGACTATTCCAGGTCATGATTTTGGAAATCAGAAAGAAAAAGAGCCTACCATCTATGTCTTGATCAGAATGAATGGAGATAGCAAGCAGCAAAGTACATGGCCCATAGGCAAAATTTCATTGATTTCAGCAATCATGTAGAGGAAACAGTGAAATTTATAAACTGGAATAAGAAAAATTTTAAAACATTAATATTTCAAATAGAGACCCCAAATTTGAAGTACTTTCATGTAAGTCTTAAAGTACAATCATTCTTTCAGAAAATCTTGAAATGTTTAGAAAGAAATCAAATGAAATATAAATAAATGCAGATATACTTTGTTCAGGTCTCAATATAATTAAGATGAAATTATCTCAAACCTGACCTGAAGATTCAGTGCATTCCAGAAATTCCCAACAAACTGTTTTTAAACATAGATTAGACAGCACTGACTGCAAAAGGATACACTTCAAGAAGCCACACATATGGATGTCAGAACCTACCAAAATACTCTCTAGACTTGCATTTAAAATGGGAAACTGTAAAACTCTAGAAGATGTGCATGACCACATGTTTCATGAGGTTCTAAATACAGCACACCCCAAAAAATCCATGAAAGCTGGGGATGTGGCTCAGTGGTTAAGCACACCTGGGTTCAATCCCTGGGACCAAACAAACAAACAATAACAACAACAAATCCTTGAAAGAAAAACCTGATAATGTGGACTGTATTAAACTGCTCTGTAAAAAAATCATATTAAGGAAATAAAAAGACAAGTCAAAGACTGGGGGAAACATTGGAAAGTATATGTCTAAAATAAACTTGTGTAAAAAATATAGTAAGACACTCAACAATAACACAACATAATGGGTAAAGATCTGAACAGACAATGCACAAGAAAGATACAAGATGGCAAAGAACCATAGAAATGACTCTTAGTATCACCTGTCATGAGGAAAGCACAAACTAAGACCCCAAAGTGCACTGCACAACTACTAAGCTGCTAAGGTCTTTACTAAGTGCAGTATCAATCATGAGGATGATGAGCAGTCACAAGAACTCTTATGCATTACTGGTACAGCACACAACAGCTCGTCACTATCAAAAAAAACTGGCCATTTTCCGCAAAGTTAGACATGGTGTCACCATATGGTCCTAAAAATATAGAAAACTGCCTCAAAAATGTATATCTAGAAACCAGCAGGCAATTACATATAGTAGTTCTATTCACAATGCCCCAATACCTTAAGCAATCAGGATGTGCTTCAATGGGTGAACAAATAGCATAACTGCTATGAATCCATGCCATGGAGGCCTTGGTGTCTCTGAGCTCCCCCAGGTCTCTACTCTGGTCTGAACCCTGGGCTGCCTTTACCTTTGCACACCTCACAGAGGGAAAAGTGAATTCTGAATATAAACACCTGTATACTCAAGCTCAGTATGCAGTTGCTGCCTATGGAAAGAGATTAAAAAGTTCTGGATGTGGGTGGTAAACTCAAAAAAATGCAAGCACAACAACCCAGGCCTTCATCTTTGTTCATAGGAATTCCTGGGGAACAACAGACAAACATGGAAGCAACTCTAGGATCCCCATAGAACCACATCTAAGGGAGAACCTGGAGGTGACTGCCATTAGGGGCCCTGTGACTCACCTCTGATTAGCTTAGAGGACATTATGATACAGCTTCATACCCCCATCCCAACTTTTAATTTCATCTCTTTCCACAGGTTGCAAATGCATCCTGAGCTTGGATTCTGTTGATTGATTAGCTTGTGTAGTGTTGCAGAGAGAGCTGTGCCACTACCTAGACCTGATTCACAACCTCTGAAATTCACTGTTCTGGTTATTCAACATACGTTTGCATATTTTAGCTAAAATAGATCCCATCATCCCATGTTTTGATCTAAATGGATGGTGCTATGTTTGAATATTTTCCACCCAAATTTTATGTCCCCAAAGCCCTGGAGCCCAGAAAGTCCAGGGCTGAACAAACCACCCCTCATATTCTCTTTCACCCCCCCTCTTGCCATCCACACTTTGGAATAGACAAAACATCTCTTTTAATCTCAGCAGGGAGAATCCCTCAGGAATGTACAGAAGATGATACTCCACTTGGTCATGGTGTCTCACCTGTGCCCACTGGGCCCAGATGGCCCTTTAAGGGACTAAGCATAGAACAGGCTTGGAGCCACACCCATAAGAGTGGTCCATGTCAAAGTCAGATGAGTGAATAAGAAGGGGGGCTGCCTGTCAGTATACTGAGAGTAGACATCTTTACCCATAGGGGCTGAGCATAGGGACTAAGGAGGAACCTCCTGCCTCCATCCAGATGACCTCTGGAAACTGCACAGGTACCACTTCCCAGGAGGTCCTGTCCTAGTCAAGGGTCAGCTGCAGGCACTTTAGTCTGTTTCCCAAAAAATGGACATAATAAAGTCAGATCATGAAGTTCCAGGATTCTGGAAATTTCAGGACTGAACCCACTGCCTGTCCAGCATAGGAAGCAAAACGACCTGGAGGTCATCACTCAGTCCCTGTCTCTAATTGACCAGCTCCTCACAGGCTTCACCCTACTGGATCTCTAGACCCTCTCATCTTCAGGAAAGGCCACATGCTGAGGCTGGGATGAGCCAAGGGCTCTGAATGTTTCCTGAGAGGGCTGAGAGATGCCACACCCTATAGCAGCCTAAGACACAGTAGTCACTCCCTCTGCCCTGACTCTGGGAGAGACTTCCTGGTGGGGTCACAGAGGTCCAGTGCTGCTATGGAAGGCAGACAGATAGCTGTTCCCCCAACTTTACACACCCTGCTGAGCTCAGGGAACCTGAGAGGCCAGGACTAGTGCCCTCCTCTTCCTCCAGGCTAGAGGATTACCTGGGACATGCCAGGACATAGGTGAGAAGTATGATGGCCTCCCAAAAGCTGGATTCTGAGGCTCATTGTAGGGTGTTGACATAGTCCTGGGTCATCTGTGGTCTGGCTCTGTGGACTCCAATCCAGGTCTGTAACTGAGCATAGGGAGAAGGGAAGGGCTCAGAAAACAGGTTCAGGACTCACTCCAGGGCAAGCAGAGATCCTGTCTCCAAATATGGTCACATTCCGAGCTACTGAGTTAGGTCTTCAACATAATGACTGTGAGAGCTAGGAGTCAGTCCATCACACAGATTGGGTGGGCTCATTCCTCTCCAAACGTTGGGCCACTGTGAGAAGTTACATGATCCAAGCCCTGTGAAAACTGCTTAATCAATATCAACATGGTAAGGCCATTTTGAACTATGCCAATACTGTGAGGAGATTTTAATCAATACCAATACAAAAAGGTAAATTTAATCTACACCAATCCAATAAGGCAAATTTAATCTATGCCAATCCAGTAAGGCCACTTTAATCAATACCAATCTGGTAAAGCCACTTTAATCAATACCAATCTGGTAAGGCCACTTTAATCTATAATTTAATCTATTATCCTGTGAGGACTTTTTAATCAACACCAGTCCTGTGACGATAATCCCATTGACACAAGTCCTTTTATCAAGACAAAGTGGGGAGGACATTGCCCCTGTGCCAATGTCTTGGCTTGGCACAGAATCACGAGCCACCACACAGCTTTGTAGATTCAAACAGCAATCTTTATTCCCGAACTCACACTGGCCTCTACACACACGTTCTGGGGCAATCCCAGTTCTCCTGCCGCCTAATTCACCTACTCCACGAGGCTTTCTTCTCCAATACTTTCTCAATCTCACGAGAACTCAACGGGAACTCAGGCAGCAGGAACGCCCTATTCCCAGCAGCAATAATCTTCAACCTCAAACTTCCCTAAAATCCATATTGTCTTAATCTGGGAACGCCTTAAACTTGTTTAGGGAATGCCCTAAACCCAAGGAGCGGGATACTTCCTCAAACTGCAGGATACACCCTAATCCTGGATCCACCCTGGTCATTGAGCAGGGTCACCTTTCTCAAACACACATGCAAGGTCACAGCAAATTTCCAAGGCAAGCCCATTTAACATGGGGTATGCTGGCAAGGAAATTTCGATGCGTCATTTCTACTTGGCAATGGCCCTCAGCACCCCTGTATGTGGTTGAACTGTTCTGCTCTAACTTCTCAGGATAATACCAACATATGTCTAATTACTATGTGACAATTAGGAATAAAATTACTTTTATAAATTAAACAAAAAAGCCCTACTTAGGATGTTAGGAAAAAGATAGACTTGGGCTGGGGTTGTGGCTCAGTGGTATAGTGCTTGCCTAGCATGCATGAGGCACTGGGTTTGATCACCAACACCACATTAAAATAAATAAATAAATAAATAAATAAATAAATAAATAAATAAATAAACAAAATAAAGTTATTGTGTCCATCTGCATCTAAAGATCTGGGGGATAAAACAGACTTAAGGGGAAACAATCCTCCCCAGGATAGGAAAGAAAATCCCAGATAGCAGCAGTGACTTGACTGCTGCCACCCTCTGAAAACTGAGTCAGAGTCACCTGCCTTCTACACTGTCAGCAGCTACACAGATGGTCCCTAAGCAAAGGAGATAGGACTGGCCACACCCTGGCTAGCTCATGGCTCGTGGAGGTTGCTGTGCCTACCCAGGCCTGCCTATGAAGCCTCCTCTCTAACTTTCTTTTTTCCCTGGTCCAAAGGGCAGGCTGGCTGGGTCTCCTTCCACAGGGAGTAATCAGGGACCCCACATTCTTACTCAATGGTGGTGCTTTGCAAAGAGTGGGTCTCTCTAGGGGCTGGGGATGTGGCTCAAGCGGTAGCGCGCTCGCCTGGCATGCTTGCAGCCAGGGTTCGATCCTCAGCACCACATACCATGTCCGCCGAGAACTAAAAAATAAATATTAAAAATTCTCTCTCTCTCTCTCTCTCACTCTCTCTCCTCTCTCACTCTCTTTTAAAAAAAAAAAGAGTGGGTCTCTCTAAATTGCTGTAGTCCACAATGTGAAATAATTCTCCTCCTCCTCCTTCACTCCTCCTCCTTCTTTTTTTTTTAAGAGAGAAGAGAGAGAGAGAGAGAATTTTTAATATTTATTTTTTAGTTCTCAGCGGACACAACATCTTTGTTGGTATGTGGTGCTGAGGATCGAACCCGGGCCACACGCATGCCAGGCGAGCGCGCTACCGCTTGAGCCACATCCCCAGCCCTCCTCCTCCTTCTTTATCTTCTTTCACTTTCTCTTCCTTCTGCTCCTCCTCCTCTTTCTGTCCTTCTATCCTATGCCCTTTTACCCTTCTTTCCTCCTTTCCCTTGTCTTCTTCCCCTGCATCCTCCTCTCCCTTCACCTCATTCATTTTCTCTTACAGGTGAAATAAGAGGAAGAATCCATTGTGCCTTAATTCTATGACTGTGAACATCAAACATTACCCTGGGATTTCTTCTTCCAGTTCACCTCTTTTTACCTATTTGACCTCTGGTTGCTTCCCTCAGTAGTTTTGCCAGGCACACTCATGAAACTGGCACTGAGAAAAGCATTTACTGTCAGTGCTCAGTGCTGCAGGATAATCAGGAGAATGACATTCTGACTGTGGGCAAGGCCTTCCAGTAGCTTCTTCAGGTCTTATTCCCAAACTCTGAGGCTGGTGGGTGTCCCAATACCCATATTTTCAGGGAACCATGGTGCCCATCACTGCAGTTGAGAGGCCACTGGCCTTACACCACTTATCTGCAATGTCCTTAGCATAGAAGGGCCTACTGCTAGTGGTTGAGGACCTGACATGTCTTTGAGACCACAGGTCCTGGGCACCCAGCACACCATTCTCCTGCATCTTCTCTACCCCCACCTCTGACAAGCTGGTCTTGTTTCCACAGAGTAGCCTCTACAGTGAGGATGGCTTTGGTTTGGCAACACACAGCACACTCTACAGTCCTACCCTCCTGTCCTCCATGTTTCTCCCAGATCCTAAGTCATCTGTCTATATTCATCATCCCTGCCCCATGAGGGCCTGGGTGGCCCTCAGGGACTTTACTTCTCTTAGGAAAGTAGGCATCTATGATGTCCAAATTTATTTATATCCCCAGAGTACTATGAAGTAGCCATCAGCCCCAATGTAATTATTTGCATTCTAAATAATTAAAACCAAATGTCTGTTTCTAAGTCTCCCCAGCCACAATTCACAAGCTCAATGGCCACATGGAACTAGCAGCTACCATAACAGACACTATCCAGGAAACCAAAGCATGCTGGGCTAACTCTGCCCAAGTGGCCCTGAAAGGTCAGACTCTAAAAATTTTCATTTCCTCTGAGTAAATATTTGACCCTTAGCCCAAGATGAGTTCTGTGGCTCTCCATCACTGCCACCCAGCTACTGAGGGTGCACAGATTTTGCACATTCATAAATAAGTGGTTAAAAAAAGAAAATGTCACAATGACTCATTCTCAAAAATTCAGCTTAATGAAAGAATTTACATAGACTGCTGTCTATGATAATTTAAGCATATTCATAGATTTACTACTGCTTTAAAGGAGATACTTTTAGACATTTCTTAAAAAAATACTGAAAGGTATTTAAATGTACTTGTGTCGCTCTTGAATTTTGGAATTCATAAAGGCTTTGGGATGTGCCTTAAAGATCTAAGGTCAAACAGTTCATATTGGTAGAACTGAATTCTCACTCAGTGGAAATGGAAAGTCAGGAAATTCAGTATGGGGGATGGAGTGTCATCCTCTTGCACTTGAGCTGACCAAAGTCAGAGGTACTCAGCATGTGCATGAATAATCGCCTCAGGGGGACAGAGCCTAGGGCCTCAGGCTGTAATGCAAGAGGCTGCTGACAGACCACATTCTCATAAATGATGCAAAATTCTAGGCACACTTGGCAAGAAGTCACCTTTGAGTAACCTTAGAGTGTGGAAGAGGAGATGGAGTTCCATTCCACTAACCAGAATGTGACAGGACAAGAGCTCCTCAGAGTTCCCAGATGATACTTTGGGGATCCACCTTCAGGGAAATTTCCAAGAAGGGCTGTCCTCTCAATTATCTGGAAAGCCAGGAAGAGGTGCTGAGGGCAGAGGAAGAAGTGAGGAAGATTCAGGGTCAACACTGGGGAGGGATTATGGAGTGTCAGAGACAGGTGGTCAGAATTGTCAAGCTGCCATTGCACTTTGCTCCACATTATATGGGAAGATCTCACAGTATGCAGGCAAGATAGCCATCTACATGTGGGGTAGGTAGCCCCATCACTGGGATTGCCAGAGTCTGACAGCCAGTATGATCAGGGCTGGTACCCTCTGAGGCTTCTCTCTGAGCTTGCAGATGGCCTCCCTCCCTATGTCCTTATATTGGTACCTCTGGGAATCTGTGCCCAGTTTTCTCAGCTATAAAGACACTGCTCACATCTGAATAGAGCCACCCAGAAAACCTCATTAAATTTAATAATCACTAAAAAAACCCTGTCTCCAAATATGGGCATATTATGAGCTACTAGGTTAGGACTTCAAAGTAAGAATTGTGAGGGGCTTGGAATCAGCCCTTCACACAGACAGGGCTCATTCCACTTTAAACAAAAGGCTACTGCAAGAAGTTGTGTGATCCTAGCCCTGTGAAGACAGCTTAATCAATACCAGTGTAAAGTAAGGATATTTTGATCTATATAATCATGTGAGGAAAGTTTAATCAATATGAATCCTGTAAGGCCACATTAATCTATACCAATCCTATAAAGACACTTTAATCTTTACAAATCCAATGAGGACATGATAATCTATGCCAATCCAGTAAGGCCACTTTAATTTATCCCAATCTTGTGAGGACTTTTTAATCAACACCAGTCCTGTGAGGACAGTTCCATCTACTCCAAGGCAAAGAGGGAAGGTCTTTGACCATGTACATGTTGATTGAACTCTTCTGCTCTAACAGCTCAGGATAACACCAACATATGTCCAATTAGTATGTGACAACTAGTAAAAAAAATAAATAAATAAATAAAATTTAAAAAAAGCTTTTGTAAATTAAATTTTAAAACATTAAGAAAAAGAAAGACATGAGGGAAAAAAATCCTCCACAGGATAGGAAAGAAAATCTCAGGTAGTAGCAGTGGCCTTGACTGCTGCTGCCCTCTGAAAACTTAGAGTTGAGGTCACGGGCCTGCTAAGCTGCCCCCCAGTAGCTCCTCAGATGGTCCCTAAATGAAGGATCCAGGTCTAGCACTACACCCTGGCTGGCTCGTGGCTGGTGGAGGGTGCTGTGCCTGGCTAGGCCTGGTCATTCTGCTTTGTTTCCCTGGTCCAAAGGGCAGGCTGGATGGGGCTGCTTCCACAGGGAGCACTCAGGAACCTCACGTTCTTATTCAATGGTGGTGCCTCGCAGCTATCAGGTCTCCCTGACTTGCTGTCATCCATAATGTTCTCTTTTGTCAAAAGATAAATTCTCAAAGTAATTCTCTTTTCTTAAAAGGTAAAATACAATTTGGGGGTAAAATACATTTTGAGGGACCTGGGTCATCGCAAGGCAGCTGGAATGTCACCATGGTGCTGGAGATCTGCGTAGACTTTCATTCCTACCTCCTCCTCTATCTCTTTACAGTATTCTGTTTGAGAAGAATAAGGAAGATGCTTTCACCAGTTTCTGCCTGTGGGAGGCCCTGGGGTTCATCACTGTCTTTGATTACAGCTCCTTTCCCTGTGTCAGCATCAAGCTCTACATTCTGCTGGGAGTCCTGAGTCACCATGGTCACCTAAACAGGAGTGTTAAATACTTGGTCAAGACTCTCACTGCCAAGCAGTGGAAGGAGAGACAGGGACAGAGATGTGACAGCAGTGGACCATGGCAGGGGATGTCCAACACCCAAGTTCAAGAGGGGTACAGACAAGTCAGACAAATACAGAAACAGCAGGCCATCCTGAGACCTGCAGGGGTGTCTCCACATGCATGCAGTGACTTTAGGACTTGGTTCCTATCCTGATGCTTATCTCCCAGAGGCTCTCAGGTCATCAAGGAAGTGACTGGGCATACAATAGACCATCAGAGTCATCAAGAATTCTTCTGAATGGGGCAGTGACAGAGGATCTTACCATGACAGAGCTGGACATATGTGTGCATGTCATCATTGCCTGTCATCATTGGTATAGATTAATGTGGCCTTACTGGACATATGTGTGCATGTCATCATTGCATGTCATCCCTTCCATCTCTCCTCCTTCCCAACACTGGCAATGCTATCCACAACTCTTTCTCCACTCCATCCTTCTTCATCCAGTCTTCTTAATCTTGAGTCTCTTTATGACTGCCCAGGCCCCCTCTCTCTGCCTTCTTGAGTTTGTACTTGTTGGCATGAACATCTCTTCCAGTGGAATTTGGTTTCCCAGTATCTAGTGTGTCATCCAGCAGCTGCCATACAGTTGCAAGTGCAGTAAAGGCACCAGCAGTTCAAAGAACCCCAACCTTGCAGCCTCCAGCTCCCTGCATCCATGGTCCACTCCCCCACAAATCCCAGAGCCCTGTGACAGATGTTGGTCTCTGTCTGCAGATGAAACAGGTCCAGATGCTTGTGTGGAGCTTCTTTCTTCCAGTCGGCATTAGCCAAGGGGGCATAGCAAATAAATAAATCCTTGCACCTGCCACAAGCTAATGTTTCATGGCTTCTTTTTTTTTAGAGAGAGAGAGAGAGAGGGGAGAGAGAGAGAGAGAGAGAGAGAGAGAGAGAGAGAGAGAGAGAGAATTTTTAATATTTATTTTTTAGTTCTCGGTGGACACAACATCTTTGTTGGTATGTGGTGCTGAGGTTCGAACCTGGGCTGCAAGCATGCCAGGCAAGCGCGCTACCGCTTGAGCCACATCCCCAGCCCCTCATGGCTTCTTAATTGTCACTTTGCCTCAAGCTGAGCATCTTTCCAAACTGCAGAATTTTCCATAGTTCCTAATGAGCATGATGCCAGTGCCTGTCCTGCTATTCTCCAGGCTCAGCCTGGATGTGCTTATCAGTCCAGGTGTGCTGTGGCCACTTTCTCCTTCTACCTGTGTAATCAGGAGTGAGTCTAGAGTCATCCCCTGCTTTCTGCTTCATCCACAGAGCTCTCTGCTCACTTTCTATCCTCCTTACATCTCAGCAGTCTCCAGACTCACCCTCCTTCCCGCAGGGCCCTGCCACAGTCCAGCTGGGCACAATAACTGGGAGGTGACAAGCAACTTGAAGGTTGAAGCGGGAACTGCTTTATTATGGAACAACAGAGGTGTATGTATACCTAACTGATTACACACAGCTTGACTAAATTAGCATCATCCAGATACAGCAATCATCCAATAAGGAATCTCCACCATCTTAATGGCTCAGTGGCCTCACAAACCACTCTTCCTAGCAAACTGCCAGGCGCCATCTTGACTTGATTTGCAGTCCCCAACAGGGCTCCTCCTTCCCCTCCATCCTGGGTTATTAAATGAGAAGATTGTTCTACAGCCCAGGGATGATACTCCACTTGCAATTTAGCAAGGCCCTGATTCAAAATAAAATTTATTAAAGGGCTGGGGATGTATATAACTTAGTGCATATGTGTACAACTCTGGGTTCAATCCCCAGTGCCAAAAAATTCTCCAGGCCAGACATCTGATCAAAAACAACCATGTCGGGGCTGGGGATGTGGCTCAGGCAGTAGCGCGCTCGCCTGGCATGCATGCGGCCCAGGGTTCGATCCTCAGCACCACATAACAACAAAGATGTTGTGTCCGCCGAGAACTAAAAAATAAATATTAAAAAAAAATTCTCTCTCTCTCTCACTCTCTCTCCTCTCTCACTCTCTCTTTAAAAAAAAAAAAAAAACAACCATGTCAATCTCCCCAAAAATAATTAAACTAAATCTGCTCTTTGTTCAGCTCACAATACTAATATGTCTAATTTATTCTTCTACAAATTCACATGATAACCCTTTAAATAAAATGAAAAGTGTATGCACTTTTCTAATGAATCCAACAAATACAAGATATATTCAACTCTGTTCTAAAAGCCACCATATAGGCATATAGGGGCACCAATGTTAGGATAAAATGTAACCATGGCACTTCCCACATGAAATAACCCTAAGTACTAATAAAAATATAATCTCAAAAGAAATTCAAATTTCTGAAATAAAAAGCATGTTGGTACATTTTTTAAAGTTTTTTATAGTTGTAAATGGACAGCATGCCTTTATTTGTTTCATTTTTTAAGTGGTGCTAAACAAATGAAGGATCAAACCTATTGCCTTACACATGCTAGGCAAGTCCTCTGCCACTGAGCTACAGCCCCAGCCCATGTTAGCACATTTTTAAATGATATTTTGAACAGAAGGGAAACATTTAACAGAAGAGTTCTCCAACAAGAATTCCTGACAACATATAAAGCATCATGCTCATCAGAGGCCCATCCCTTGCTTGTAGGGAATAAGGGAAACTAACTTTCTGATGAATATAGAACTTTAATAAAAATAGAAACTCTTCCTAAATTTGAAAAGTAGAAAAGAAAATTTCTGTTTAAAAAATTTATTTTTAGTTTATGTATCCATATTGCAAAAAGCAGCCACTTATTTGTTCTTATATTGTAATGATTTGGATCCTGAGGAAATTTCATCCATAGTAGTTTTAGGTATCATACAATATCAACAGTTGGCACTAAAAATATCACCATTATGCTTTTATCTTCTAAAACTGATTTAAAATATATACTTACAATAATTTTATCCAAATTTGGAAGAGGTATTATGATGTATGTGTAAATCTGTAATACATAATCTTTTTAAACAATACCTGTGGGGCTGGGGATGTGCCTCAAGCTATAGCACGCTTGCTTGGCATGCATGTGGCCCAGGTTCGATCCTTAGTACCACATACAAACAAGGATGTTGTGTCTGCTGAAAACTAAAAAAATAAAATATATTAAAAAAAAAAGAACCCAGGATTACCAGGGCTCAAGTTGAATGTCACCTGACCTTTAACAGATTCTGATTTCATTTCAAATGTTCATGATTCTAGAGAAAAGAAAAGAGGAAGAAGTGAGTTTCCTAAATTCATTTTATGGTATATGGAAGCCTGATATGGTTAAGGTATTTCATCCAATGAACGATGTCAATGTTTATACAACAGGCATTATTTTGTACACCACTGTGAACACACTGCAAATTACAGCAAAAAAGGCTGCTCCTCCTAGCCTAGTGGGCGGCAGTCTTAAGGAGGAGTGGGGTGTCTAGGGAGGTGGTGGGGCGGGATCTAGAGGGGGGGCAGGGTCTGGAGGGACAACCGGTGACAATGACAGCCTTGGTGGTTAGTTCAGAGCCAATCTCCAGCCTTCCTTCAGAAAAAAACATGCTGAAGCAGGGCCCATAGCAGTGACAGTCTGCCTGATCCACAATCCACCCACTGAATGAGGCTCCAGCAGCCAGCTTGAATCCAGGGGATTCACTGCCAGCTACAACCACCTGCTCTGTACCGGCTGTCTAGAAGTGCTGCAAGTGGTAGGTATTCTTTACATATGCTAAAAGAGGAAAGTAGTCAGGCATGATGGTCCATGACTGTAATCCCAGCTACTTGGGAGGTGGAGGCAGGAAGATTGCATATTTGAAACTAACCCAGGTAACTTAGCCAGATCATGTCTCAAAAAAAAAAAAAAAAAAAGAACTGTTGCTCAGTGGTAGAGGATTTACCTAGCATCTAGCATGCATGAAATCCTGGGCTCAATCCCCAGTACTTCAACAATAACAACAACAACAACAAAAAAAATGGGGCAAGTGGAGAAGGAATGCATTGTTATTATAAATTCCATTTTCTTTTATTCTAACTTTATCTTTGTCATAATTTTAATGTTCATGGGCAATTAACTACTTGGCAGAAGCTGTAGAGCACTTGAAAACTAAAATATAAGATGCTGTTTATTATAGATCAATCAAAGATAAAGGATTTCTAAAATGAAGATGTAAGTCAGTGGAAAAGCTAGATTCGACTCACAGAAACTTGACTCTCCAACATATTGGTACAGGCACTAATTTCCTTAACAAGGCACAAGTTCAAAAATAAAATCAGGAATCAAAGTGAGATGGCTTCAAATTAAAAAGTTTCTGCACAGCAAAGGAAACAGAAGCTTGAAAAGAAAGCTATAGAATGGGAGAAAAATCTTTGCCAGTTACTCTTCCAACAGGGGATTAATATCAAGACTATATAAAGAACTCAAAATATTTATCACCAAAAAATTAATAACTCAATCAAAAATAGTAAAAAGAACTAAACAGACATTTCTCAAAAGAAGAAGTACAGATAGCCAAGAAATATATGGGGAAAAAATGATCAACATCCCTAGCAATCAGGGGTATGCAAAGCAAACTTTATTGAGTTTCATCTCACTCCAGTTAGAATGAAAAACATCAAGAATACAAATAATAAATGCTAGGGAGGATATGGGGAAATTGTTCACTCACACATTGTTGGTGGGACTACAAACTAGTGCAACCACTCTAGAAATCAGAATAGTGATTCCTCAAAAAACTAGAGCACATAACCCAGAGATTCCACTCCTTGGAATTTATCCAAAAGAACTAAAAATCAGCATTCTACAGTGATACAAGCACATCAATGTTTATAGCAGCACAATTCATAATAGACAAGTCATGGAAAAAGCCCAGGTGCCCATCAACAGAATGGATAAAAATGTGGTGTTTTCCTCAGATGTAAACACAATGGTGTTTTATTCAGATGTAAAGAAAAATGAAATTATGGCATCTGCTGGTAAATGGATGGAAATGGAGAAAATCATGCTAAGTGAATTAAACCAGACTCAAGTGAAGGGTTGAATGTTTCATTTAAGATGTAAAAGCTAGAGAGAAATAAGGAAATATAAGGGAGGGATCCCATGAAAATAGACAGGTGGTCAATGGAGTAGAGGAAGGGGATTGACAGGGAGGGTGGAGGGAAGAGAAAGTAGAAGTACTGGGGATTAAATGGAGCAAATTATATTTCATGCATGTATGCCTACATCAAAAGGACCCCACTATTACATATAACTAAAACGCATGAATAAAAACATTTTTTAAAGAGGGAAGATAGCCAGGCATGGTGGCACACACCTATAATCCCAGCAGCTCTGGAGGTTAAGGTAGGAGAATCATGAGTTCAAATCCAGCCTCAGCAAAAGCAAGGCACTAAGCAACTCAGTGAGACTCTGTCCCTAAAGAAAATACAAAATGGAGTTGGGGATGTGGCTCCAGTGGTCAAGTACCCCTGATTAATCCCTGGTACCACCCTGCAAGAAAAAAGAAGAAAAATATATAGACACTCTCAATTAAACTGTGATTTTATCAACTAAAACAAAATGTGGTTGACTTTAGTTACATGAAAGATGAGAAATAAAATTTTAATAAACTCTGACTTTGTTAGAAATAATTTATTTAGGCTTAAATAACTAAGTGGGCTTAACACATACAATTTTTAATATTTTCCTACTTTAACATTGCAGGAAAAAAATGAAACAGGATGGGGTTGAGGCTCAGTGGTAGAGCACTTGCCTAGCATGTGTGAGGCACTGGGTTAAATCCTCAGTAACACATACAAAAATAAATAAATAAAACAAAGTTATTGTGTCCATCTACAACTAAAAATAAATCTTAAAAAAAGGGAAAAAAAACATTAAAACATGAAGGAAGGAGATGGGGTTGTGGCTCAGTGGTAGAGTGCTTGCCTGGCACATGTGAGGCATTGGGTTCAATCCTCAGCACCACATAAATAAATTAAATAAAAGTATTGTGACCATCTGCAACTAAAAAATTATATTTTTAAAATATTTAAAGAAAACATTAAGGAAAACAAGTAATGGAGTAAACTAAGGCTCCATATTTTGAGGTTCAGGACCCTCCCTCAATGTTCCTCCTTCCTACATGTCAAGTTCCTCAGAAAACACCCAGGCTGGCCATGTTATGATGATGAGGGTCACAGCCTCAAGGAAGGAGCCCTTCTATAAGGTGAGCCTTGTTGAAAGAGAAGAGAATGAGCTCACAGCCAGGCTCCCCTCAACTCTCAGTCCCAGGTTGGATACTTTCTAGTTACCCTCCCCACATTTTCCTCATCTACCACTGGTCCATCCAGAAGATTCTGAGGCCTCTCCCTGAGGCTGCTCTAAGGAGAAGGAAGCTCCATGCATCCCCTAAGCTAGGCATCAGCCCAAGGCTGCTCTGATAAGAAGGAAACTCTGGGCATCCTTAGAGACATGACCCATGAGGGTCCCCAAGCCAAGAGTCTGACTAAGGCTGCTCTAAGGAGAAAAAAAATCTCTGGGCATCATAGACATAAACCAAATGTACCCAAGTCAGGTATCTCCTGCAGGCTGCTCTGAGAAGGGAGCTCTAGGCATCCATGAGAGTATACAAGCCAGGCATCTCCCTCGGGCTGCCCTAAAGAGAAGGAAATCCTAGGTGTCCCTAGAGACATAACCATGAGGGTCCCCAAGCCAGGCATCTCCCTCAGGCTGCTCTGAGGAGAAAGGAGCTCCTGACATCCATAGAGACATGACCCCAAGCCATATATCTGCCTCAGGCTGCTCTGAGGAGAAGGAAACCCTAGGTGACCCTAGAAATGTGGCACATGAGGGTCCCCAAGACAGGCATCCCCCTCAGGCAGCTCTGAGGAGAAGGAAACACTAGGTGACCCTAGAAAAATGACACACAAGGGTCTCCAAGATAGGCATCTCTCTCAGGCTGCTCTGAGGAGAAGAAATCTCTGGGTGTCCCAAGAAATATGACACACGAGGTTCCCCAAGACAGGCATCTCCCTTCGGCTGCTCTGAGGAGAAAGGAATCCCAGGCATCCCTAGAGACATGACTCCCCAAAGTCCCTAAGTCCACTGAGGCTGCTCTGAGGTGAAGGGAGCTCCCGGAGTCCCTGGAGACATGATCCACGAAGGTCCCCAAACTGTGTGTCTCTCTGAGAAGGAAGACACCTTCTGCTCTGAGAAGGGAGCTCTGCCCCTCTCTGTGGAGTGACCCACAACTCCCCCAAGCTGGGTCTCTCCCGGGTTGGTCCTTAGGGATAAGCCAGCTCCTCACTCTCAAGGAGGTGGCATTAAAAATTGTGGTGAGGCCCCGCCCTTCTTGACCATGCCCCTTTAGCCATGTACAGTGCAGGAGTTGCTCACGGCTTAGAGATGGGGCCTCTCCCTGTAACTAGGTCTGGCTGTGGCACCATAGGGAGTAGAATCTCAGGAGAGGAGAAATGGAGTGCAGGAGACCCCCTCCCTACACCCTATCCCTGCACTCCACCAGGCCAAGTATTGCAGCAGCCTGAGCCAAGCAGGCAGATGCATAGATGGAGGCAGCCACAGGGAGGCCAAACACTCACTCATGCACCTAAGGGCAGAAGGCCAGAAACAGACCACCACAGAGACTTCTGAGACATGTAGTTTTTGAGACAGAGTGAATTAGCCAGGGACTGTCCCATTTTAGAATCAGGGGTTTTCAGAAAATCTGTTAAATCCCATCCCAGGATGGCCACTGTCAAGATGAGGAGAACCTGAGCTCAGAAGCAAACTCCCAGAATCCCAGGGCAGTTCTAGACCCTTCACTCCATCCTACCAGCCCTCCTCTAGTAGCAGAGGTATCTGGGAGCTGCCAGCCACAATGCCCATCCTTGACTCAGGGCAATCTAGATAATTCAGTCTGTCCTACCTACTCATCTCTCACCATAGAGTTCCCTGGAAGCAATGGGCTGCACATTCACTTAGCATTCCTGGGGATTTGGGTCAGCATATTAGGTGTCCTGTCCACACAAGTCTTGCCATAGAGGACCTTGGGAGCTGAGTGCCAAGACTACTCTGCCATAGAGGACCTGGGCAGAGTAGTCATGCTCTGACCATGCAGCCCTCCCCCAAGAGACCTCTGGGAGATATGGACCAGAAGTGTATTTTGGCACTCTGCCACCCAGCCCTCAATGTGAAGGCTTTGGAAGACAAAGGCCCCCAAGTTTTCTGGTGTTCTGCAGGTGCAGCACTCACTCTGGAAGCCTAAGTTGACTGCAAGCCATGTGTTTGCCTGGCAGCCCCAGGATAGTGTAATCCATTATTCTACAATGCCGCCCTTGCTCTGGAGGCTGCAGATCCCCCAAAGATCATGGAAAGTATAGTCTGGTACTATGTTGGTATAGCCTCACCAAGGTGGCTCCTGTGGCTGTGAGCCCCCAAGAATTCTAGACACTGCAGTCAGTTCTTCAGCCCTGACTTCAGAGGCCTCTGGGAGCTGTGGGCCACTTGGTGTTCTAGGTAGTGCAATCTACCCTACCTAAGTGGACCTCTTCATCAAGGCTCTTGATAGCTGCCTGCCACATTTCTTCCCAGGTACTCCTGAGGACTCTGGGTAGCACAATCCAAAGCTCTACCCATACAGCCCTCACAAGAAGATGTCTGGGAGCTACCATTCCCCCAGGAATTCTGGGTAGTGTAGTCTGACCTGCATTCATAGCCCATACCATGGAGGTCTTTGGGAGTTGCAGGCTGTACACTGGCCTGGATGTCTCCCACCAAAGATTCTGGGTAGTATAGTTCAGCTCTCTCCAGTTCTCATCAGGGAGGATCCTGGGAGTTGCAGCCCTTGAGAACTGAGTGTATAATTCTCAGGGGCTGCTGATACACCCCTGCCAGGAGGACTATAGAAACTGCAAGCCACAAGCTTGTGTTGGAATAACTTTCAGTTTAAAGCTAGCAGCTAGCAGCTATTATCATCTCAGAGTGCTTGAAGAATCTATACTCATTCAGGCCTGATAGGAATGCCTGCAGGATGGGATGCTCTACTCTAGCGAGCTATTAATGAAACCACATCCTTAGCACTTATGGTTAGCATTGCCAAGCTGCAAGGCCAGAAAACTAATAGGCAGAAGCTTTGACATGGAACTCCTAACATAGAAACCCCCTCCCCTAGGGACAAAGACCCTTCCTGATGATAGCCATATTTAGAGCATCCTCATAGTGTGGTTACATTAGGCATAAGATGATTGGTTTATGGATACTATCTTGCTTGTGTATGATTGACGGTCATGCCCCACTCAAACTCTATACCAATTGTATGCATTCCAAAAATAAACTGAGCTACTGAATGATGACCTGAGGTTGATCTCCAGCCAGTTCTCTCACCAGCTTCCGGAGACTGAATGTTGATTGCACATCTCTATCCCCTGTGAAAAGGTAGCTGAGCAACTAATTGACCAGAACCACAGCAAGCTTGCCCTGGTACTCTGAGGATTCTAGCTAGTATAATCTGGTGCTTCTCCAATACAGCCCTCACCATGCAGGCCTCTGGGAACTGCAGCTGCACGTTCACTTGGGGATTCTGAGCAGTACTGTAGTCTGGCCTTCAGCCTGCACATTTCTCACAATAGACATCTCAGGGAGTTGTAGGCTGCACATTCTCTTTGACATTCCCCTGCCCCAGGATTCTAGGTAGTGGAATTCATTTCTCTCATCTAACAGTCCTGACCATAGAGATTCTGGAAGCTACACTCACCCGATCCTTCACAAAGGTGTCAAAAACATACATGTGAAAAAAGAGCCTTTAAATAAATAGTGCTGAGAAAACTGACTATCCATATGTACAAGAATGAAACTAGACTCTTATCTCTCACCCTGCACAAAAATCAACTGAAGGATCAAAGAAATTAGACCATAAACAATCTCCTAGAAGAAAGTGTAGGGTCAACACTCCAGCATATAGGCACAAGCAACAACTTTCTCAATAAAATCTCTAAAGATCAAAAAGTAATGCCAAGAATTAATAAATGGGATGTATCAAATTAAAAACCTGCACAGCAAAAAAAGAAGAAGAAGAAGAATGTGAAGAGAGAATATACAGAATAGAAGAAAATCTTTGCTAGCTACTCTTCAGACAGAGGATTAATATCTAGACTATATAAAGACATTAAAAACCACCAAAAAATAACCCAATAAATAAATTGCTAAATGAATTAAACAGACACTTCTCAAAAGAAGAAATACAAATAGCTAACAAATACACAAGAAAATGTTCAACATCATTAGTAATTAGAGAAATTCAAATCAAAATCACACTGAGATTTAATCTCACACCAGTCAGAATGGCAGTCATCAAGAATACAAATAATAATGCTGGAAAGGTTGGGAGAAGAAAAAAGCACTTTTACACTGCTGGTGAGATTAAATTAGTACAACCACTGTGGAAATCAGTGTGGAGGCTCCTCAAAGGAGTAGGTGTGAATCCAGCACACAACCCAGCATAATTTAAAGAATTAAAGTCAGCCTACTAGAGCAGTATTTGCACACCCATGTTTACAATGGAGTTTTATTCAGCCGTAAAGAAAAATGAAATTATGCCATTTGCAGGAAAATGGATAGAACTTGAGAACAGTATGTCAAGGAAAATAAAGCCAAACTCTAAAGAAATTTAAAAGTGGTATGTTTATCTGGTATGTGAAAGTTAAAGATGAAAAAAGAAAAGAGAGGTGGGAGATCTCATGAAAACCAAAGGGAGATCAGTAGAATAGAGAAAGGGATCAGGGGGAAGGGAGGGGGCAGGAAAGGGGAAGTACTGGGAATGATATTGGCCAATAGTGATATTGTGCACATGTGCAAATATGTAACAACAAATCCCACCATTATGTACAACTATAATGCACCAATAAAAAATATGGCAGAAAAAAAGAATGGCCAACTCTGTGTATGTTCTTATAATTATTTTAGACTTAAACTGTGCAGTAAACTGTGTTGCAAGAAGCACTGGCCTAAAGAAAGCCATGTGCAGTGATGTACTTCAGGTGGGTGGCTGAGAACCCCATGTTAGCCTTCTTGATTTCATTTAGCATTTCCCAGTTTGAGGCTCAGCTCACCTCTCAGGCCTTTTCAATAGGAGTTTAGAGTTAGACAGCAGGAGGATTTGGGTCTGGAAGTGAGTTCTTTCTTAGAACCATGGGGCTGGGGCTACAACAAGCATGTGGCAAAGTTTGAGCAGCAGAGCAGCACTGGACTTACTGTATCAGGAGGCCCCAGCCAACTGTGAAGGAGAGGAGGGGACCTGCAGGGTCCTGCAGGGTGGGATTATGGGTGGAGAGGTAGGAAGTGGGGGAAGGTAGGTACAAGGCAAGTGGGTTTCACAGTGTTCACAGCTGAGGGTCAGATGTTCCAGCTGTGTGACCTTGAGGAAGTTAACTAACCTTTCAGAGTTTCAGTCTCTGCATTTATAAAGTGACCTCAGAATTTATTCATTCCTACTTAAAATAATTAAATGAGAAGTGGAGATTTTAAACACCCACAAGCATGAACATCACTTCTGCTTTCTTCGCACCTTTTCATTTTTTCCTCAAAGATTCCAATTTGATGGGCCCAGAAACACTGCCTGCAGAAGGTGCCCACAGTCCTCAGGCTGGGTCCTCAGACCCACCTTGGGAGGTGCTGTTCCTGAGGAGGGAGCAGGAGTTGAGGCATTGACTGAGGAACAGAGCTATCCCAGTTCTTCAAGACAACTCTTGGGGTGCCCCACATCACAGAACATGGCCGTAGTGCACACAGAGCAGTCCACAGGCAAAGCCCTGGGTGGGTGTTGGGAGAGCACTTCATGTTGAGTGTTGCATATCTCGGGCAGGTGTCTGTGTGGCATATGACATCTGCTAGGGTACAGGGGATGTTGGGGACACTTAGGATATTTCACTCTGGAGACACAGGGAGGGAGGTGGAAGGCTGGGCTGTAGTCCTTAGGTGCTGGGTCAAGAGACTTGGGCTTCCCTAGAAGCAGCAAGAAGCCACAGAGCACATAAGAAGAGGGTGACCAGACCATGCTGATGGCCTGTGAGGGAGGAGCAGGAGGGTGGGCAGCAAGCAGGGCCAGTCACTGTGGACCTGAGTAAGCCAGCCAGGTGACAGCCAGTGAGAGCTTCCTGAGAGGAAATGAGGTGGAAATGGACCTGATAGCCATCTAGGAGGAAGATCAGGGGCCTGGAGGGGAGGCTGGGTGGGGAAAGAGAGCAGGAGTGTGACTCTGTGTGTCTCTGCAGAGGCAGGCCAGGGAAACAGGTGTATGTGGAAATTGAGGCCTGACCTCAGGCCTTTACAAAGTAAAGTACTGACCCTGTTTAATCATGGAGCTCCTGGGATCTCAGAGGAGAGGCCTGGGAGGAGGTAAAGTTCAGATGTTTGAACCATTGGTGACCAGGTGGCCAACAAGGCAGGGTAAGGAGCAGGAAGGGTGTGGTGCATTGATAGGATTCCAGGTCACATCCATCTCCAGGAGGTGGGAGCACATGGAGCCAGGAGATAGAGCAGGCTAGGAGGAGAGGTGGGAGGTGGCAGCTGGCTGGGCCAGAGAAAACAAGGAGGCCTGGAGGAGCCTCCTGGATGCCCCTAGGAGACCCCACCTTAGTGGGTCCATTGGGCAGGAGTCGCTGACCAAAGTCCTGGATCTAGCTGGAGGTATTTTGGTAATGTGGGAGCAGAAGCCAGTTGGCTCTGCTTAGGAAAAATGGGGAACAGGAGCCCTTTCTGTGAGACATGCATGGGAAGGACAGAGAATTTAGGCCATGGGGAACACAGAGCACAAGACCAGGAAGGGGGCCTTTGGGGTGAGGAGCAGCTATCTGCGCTGCTCACTTCTCAGGCATGTTATACTTAAGCGAGAAACCAGAGAAGTGGAGGGAGAATCTTGGGAGGAGGAGGGTTCCTCACAGTGCACCTCTCAGAGGAACAGATGGAGGGCCAGAGGCCAGCAGAGAATGGTGGGTGGCAAACAGTATAAGGGCTACTCTCAAGGACTTCCAACTGCCTTGGTGGGGGATAGCAATCCAAAGTTTGGTCCCTGAGTTAATGAGACTTTTCTGCAGGAGGTTATGTTCAGATGTTCCCCAACCTGGCAGTGAAATGCTTCCTGAATCAACTCTCAAAGAAAGATCCTGAGATTTTAACCCATGCTTAGTGTGACCCTAGGAACCAGGACAGCAGGCAGGATGTCCCAGATGCTTTTGCTTATATTCTGAATGTATGCTTTGGGATTGTAGACCAAAACCAGAGATACCTGGGTGCTGCTTGCCTGTCTGTCAGCTCCCCACCTGGCCACAGCCTTGCAGCTCCCACTGACCAGCAAGCAGACTCTGCACTGCAACCCATGGAGATATGAGCCTCCCACTAGTCCAGAGGCATCCAGGAGAGCCCCACTGTTGGAAATGCATAGGTGCAAACAATGGTTTTCACATGGCTCTGGAATGTGGGGAATGCACTCTGCTGTGGATGAGAGAGCATCTGCAAGAGAGATGCTGCAGAGTCCTTGGTTGCGAAGTTTCCTGAGGCTCCAATATGGCTTCACCAAAAGGACAGAAAGGCCACTTTGAACAGGGGCAGAGGAAAGCCTGGAGAGAAGAAATGTGCCTTTGGATGAGACTTTGGTGGTAGGATGAGAAAGCCTCACTGTGCCAATTTCAACTGAAATAGTGTCATTTGGTATAAATTCCTGGACCAGAGGGTAAACTCCAGGGCCCCAAAAGCAATGCTGAAGACCAGGGAAGGAAACTTCAACGTGGCTGTGTTGGGAATCACCGTGAAGGCAGGTGCCTCAGCCCTGCCTCTGGGGTGCTCTCAATGATGATGGGAGTACTCACTGGCACCATTCACAGCAGAAATGACTTTAGGCTCATCTGATGGAATACAAAGTTTCTGACAAGTTCTTGTGAGTCAAATGAGTCAGGATAACCAGAGGATTGAAAATTTTTTTATCTAGCAAGAGATCACTCTCTTTATCCTCCTGCAGTTTACCATTAAGACTGTGAGACAAGGAAGAATAATAGATGAAATCAAGGGGGTTTAGAAGCTACAGCCTCCCAGTTAGTTCTGATTTAAAGCTGAAGTCTGGAGTCCCCAAACAGGTCCTTTCCTTCAAATGTGATCCAGGAAACAATTTTCATCTGATAGACATATTTTAGGTGCCACAGTATGAGAGAGAGGGGGGGAGTCACCAGTGACTAATATACTAGCCAGATAACAAGATGATGAGAAAGGAAGCTTGACTCCATCTATAAGGTAACAGTCATGGGAGGAGCACACAATGAGAAGCAAAGCTGTGGTTAAACCTAGGGCATGACTGATATTTACACTTGCATATACATGGCCAGCAAATAAAGACTGGTACATGATAGAGTGCCAGAGAACTTGTGCCTTCTAGAACTTTTTTTATCCCCCTTTTTTACATAATACTTGTGGGGGCATATTTCTTCTTTTCTTTCTATGGCAGGCCTGTCCATGATCCCAGACCATTAGTGTAGAAAGATGATATGCCTCTAATCCTGATTCTGCAACTTACAAAATTAACAAGTGATTTCTTTAAAACAAGAAATGCCCAAGACTGACTGGGCAGTTCTTCTTAGTCAGATTCACTCTACTAGCACTAGGAATATAAAACATAATCTTGCTAAAGGGCTCCATCACACTGGGCTTAGTCAACATCACCACTGCCAACTGTAGTCTTTCTTTACATTTGGTCATCAAATGAGGCTTCTTTTGACCTCATGGTTTATCCTTTCAGATCTTCCCTAACCCCTTATTTTACCCTTTCTTACAATCCCCAGATTATTTGCTGTTACCTGGAATTCAGTGTATCTTGGTATTTATCATCCTTATTTTCATGGTTTTCTGTGGGAAGCCATTTCTGACACGTGATTGGGTGGCTCCCGTTAAGGGTCTGAGGTGCTCTGGCTGTGTCGGAGCTTTCCCGGCCCTTTCCTGATGAGAGAGCCCATCCGTGTGGGGGTGTGCCTGACCACTGACCCCGGGGGCCCAATCACTGACCCTGACCTTGGAGTGCAGTCCCCCCTCAACCTTCATTGGATGGAATTCTCCCCTAAATCTCTTGTTCCCCAATAAAAGGCTACTCCCAGGCATGTTCAATCTCTCTCTCTCTCCTGCTAGCCCTGAGTAATCCTTGCTGCCCTGCTGGGCGGTTAGAGGAGGGAACCAGAGAGGGGAGCCGTCTCGGACCTGGCAATATAAATAAGGTAACTGAGTCTGTGTGTTTTATTTCGATCTCATCTAACTAACTTTATGCCTAGAACCTCATTAATGAAACCATTGCGCAGGCCACATGGTGGAGTTTTCTGCAAAAAATTCAAAGACAGCCAGGAGTCATTAACCAGTGCTATTTCACCCAGAATAAGAATCTGCAGGATAGTTTGGAAGTTATTGCAATGTAAGTCAGAAATCAGAAGAAAAATGAGTCACGGAAAATGGAGTGGGCTAAGAGGTGAAGACAAAAATGATTCTAGACCTATTTGGGTCTGTCCCCTATAACCCAGATGAAGATTAGTTGTCATAATCTTTCTCATCAGTTTTCAAAATTCTCCTTTGTATGTCCAAAATAAGAATCCAGCATTGACTTAGTCCTGTTTGCCAAGAAGGGTCCAAGAAGGGGCCATGTGCCAGTGACTTGTGAAGGCCATGTTTCCAGAAGATAGAGGCAGTGTAGTAAAGGAAGCTGGAAAGAGAAGAAAAAAAGCCTAGCATGTGATTCCAGGAAAGATGGTATGTGTCTAAAAGATGTTCTTCATGGTATTAGGACTCTAAATTGGGCTGTGCTTTCCTCTGGCAGTTACAGGAAATATCAGGACAGCAGATGTAGGAACAGAGGAGACTTCAGAATGCAAACAGGAGATGGAGATGGAAGGACCTGTCAGGGTGGGAGATTATGAAAAAAAGAGGTAAGACCATATAGTCTCTATGTGCTGTTGGAATGTACCAATGGTGAAGAGAAACCATAGCAGAAGGAGCTACATCCTTACAGAGAGAGATAAAATGGGTAAGTGTATCCCAGAGCAACAGAAGCAGTCACCACTCTACCTGAAGCTTAAAGTCCATGAAATCTGCATGCCATCCTCCACTTGCAAAAGAGTTGTTTTCTTTTCTTGATCTCCTGTGTCAGGACACTCATGGTATCAATAAGGACATGCAGTTCACATCCAGGTGTTTTGACAGCCAAGCCTCCAAGGACATCACCCTTAAGCTTGGGAGGGTTCTTCACTTCATTGTAAGTATCCAAATTTAGATACTTAAAATAAAACAGGAACTATTATCCTGTGACACACTTATTGACCCAAAAGTTCACCAAATCAAGAAAGCAGTCTTGCACAATAAAGCCTAAGGATTGATGTGCAGCTTATAGAGACTGATACTTTAATTTTGTTGATGATTCTTACATATCCAGTAATGCTAAATTGACAGGAGGCAAGTGTGCTTCAAATTCACAAAAATATTCAAGAAATATGGAAGTTATAGACACCTGTAGCTCCCTGGTATATAAGGCAATAATACCATTAGGGATATAGGCAGAGATTTTAGTCAGAAGAGGTTATCAAAGTTAAGCAAAATCAAATTAGAAGAAAAACTATATAAAAGTAAGGAACTGGGAAAGAATCATCTTTAGAAAATTTTAAATCTTACATACGACTGACTTATTTTATATACAGACATTATTACTAATAGAAGTGCTGTATACACCTCATATATGATGGATATATCTGGGGAACATATAATTATGAATGTTTACATGAGGGATTGTATAATATTAATATTATGGCCACTAGAATTCATAAATTATTTAGAAACATGAGGAAAAAAGAGATGTTTGAAAAGCAGATGCTCAAAAATGCCATGTTAGATACAAGTACACAATAATGCAACTGAGCTTGTGGGATGAGTCTTGACTGGGATTGTAGAAGCATCCAAGAGAGTTTATCAGGAAAAAAAGTTGGTGAAACTACTCAAGTTATCACAAGTGCTTCAAGAACTACACACTACTAATGCACACTGAGCCCATTCCAGGGAGTGTTCCACATGAGGCACAAGGTTTCTTCTCTTACATGACCTCAGAGGTTTGTAATGGCTACACAGCTACACACACATCTGTCAGATGAGTATCACACCTGACATGAGAACCAGAGCCTCCAGAAGCTGATTTTGAAAGAGACAGAGAATAAAGATGAACACAACCCAGATTAAGGGGGCAAGAGGCACTGAAAGCTCAGTCTTCACATTTGAGCAGAATTGAATCCTTGTGATAAGGACACTGACAATATGGCTATGGAGATAGATGATTGTAGAGGATGGACTCATTGCAGAATCATTGAGGAGACAATTTGTGCACTTTGTGTGTGAAGGTGTCACTTTATTTCAAAGAGAGGGAGGAAATAAGAAAATTGAGCTGGATATGTCAGGACACAAAATTGTGGGCCCATGATTTATATTATTACTGAAAATTTTCCCTATTTAAAATGAAAACATCTTTTTGAAATCATATTTATCAAAACACCAGAAGTTATCTAAGGTATGAGATTACACAAAGATTTCATAGATTTTTTTTTATTGATTTGGCACTATGAATATTACTTTAACTAATGAAACCATGAAAAAGATGTAAACACATAAGATTTCGACTGGGTCAAGGCCAGCCCAGCACCTGAGAGTGCATCTAACCCTAGACCTCAGGCTCCAGCTCACCTCACCATATCAGAATCTTAGCTTTCAGTCTGACCCTGAGAGAACATGGAGAGGCCCATCATTACTGCCACCCAAAACATTCTGACAACCAACATGTGGATCAGAGATTACAAATTCCCTTTCCTTCCCTAACTGGGAAGAGCATCCATTGTTTTCAGAATCAGTGTTGGCTACATAGCTATTGATAGCAGACGAAATGCTCAGGCTGGGTCCACCACCACCACAGTTGAACTGGTGACCCAACATTGTCCCCTGACAACTGCTCATTTGGGCATTTAAATCCAGGTGAGCATCTGAAGCTTGCATCTCTGACACATTGGGGCTCACATGTCCACTCAAAGGCCCTTGGAGGCAGGACTTCTCAATGACACCTAAAAGGAGAAGAGGGTTCAGTAACTATCCCAGTTCTCTCTTTGTTTATTACCCCCAGAATGCCCATTTATTATGTCCCTGCCTATTGGGGAAACCATCTAGTGACTCAGGTACAGTGACAGAGATCATTAGTGTGTTGGATATGTCACTTTTGGTTTCTGTGCCTGGGATGCTAAGAAGGCCAGTATCAAAGAATGAGATAGCAAATTGAAAAGCTTACTCACAGTAAAGGAAACAATCAATAACATGAAGAGAGAACCTACACAATGGGAAAAGATTTTTACCACACACACCTTAGACAAGAGCATTTAATCTCTGGGATGTATTAAGAACTCGAAAAGCTAACTACCCCCCCTCAAAGAAAACCCAAATAACCCAATAAATAAATGGGGAAAGGACTGAACAAGCATTTCACAGACAACAAAATAGAAATTGTCAAAAGATATATGAACAACTGCTTTATATCTCTAGCAATTAGAGAAATGCAAATTAAAACACACAGAGATTTCATCTTGCTGGAATCAGAAAGGCAATTATAAAGAATACAAGTAACAATAAATGTTGGTGGGGATGAGGTGAGAAAGATACTCTCATACATTTCAGGTAGGACTGTAAAATAGAGCAGCCACTATGGAAAGCAGTATGGAGATTCCTTAGAAAACTTGGAATGGAACCACCATTTGACACCATCAACAGATGAATGGATAAAGAAAATTAAATATTATTCAGACATAAAGAAAAATAAAGTGATGGCATTTATCAGTAAATGAATGGAACTGGAGATATCATGCTAAGTGATATAAGGCAATCCCCAAACACCAAAGGCTATATATTTTGAATTGTAGATGTTAACCTGAAACAAGGGAAGTTGAGGAAAGGAATAAAAGAAATTCACTGGATTTGGCAAAGAAAAATAAAGGGATGGGAGGGGAAAGAGGACTAGGAAAGACAGTAGAATTAACTGGACCTAACATTATTAGCCTTGTATTTGAATACATAAACAGGGCAAATTCAAATTATATACAACAAGAGTGGGATCCTAAATAGGATAATTTATACTTTAATAATGTTTAATTTGCCAAAATATATTTTAATGTCATATGTTATTAAATAATAACAACAACAACAAAGGCAGGTATCCAGAAAAGAGAGTCCCTAAAGGGAAATCACCCACTTGAGAAAGATGGCTTTGAAGGGAAAAAAATGAGTTCAAGGTTATTTTCCCAGTATTATTAAACTCAGTTACTTTTTTAGAGAGGATATTCTACTCAGACTCAAGGACATGGTTGAAATAAAAAGAGTTATTGATCTCTCTCTCCCCAGGGAGAAAAGATCATGGAAAGAATCTAAGGTACTATGAAAAGGGGTGTTGAATGGTTGTATAACATTCCTAGTTATGGGACCTTCTCTGGATTTTGGAAGCCTATGACTCATTGTGGCCTATGTACCTGCTATCCACACTCATATACAGTCTATTGTCATTTGGAATGTCTTAGCAGCTGTAATCTGTACAGCAGAGGATTTGGCTCTTTATTATAAATAAATTGTATGGAACTGTGAAGAGATATTGGGTCCATAGTCATTATATTTTCCACACCCTACAGAGGCACCTTGGACATTTCCTTCTGATAAAATTGAGTTCTAGGTCCCTAGGAAAATGAATAAATG
This sequence comes from Spermophilus citellus, assembly GCF_964194105.1. NCBI lineage: Eukaryota > Metazoa > Chordata > Mammalia > Rodentia > Sciuridae > Spermophilus > Spermophilus citellus. The sequence continues at coordinate 87,656,111 of NC_138196.1, read as the reverse complement.
CCCTCAGAAATTGAGCTGACTGAAGGATTCCATCAGCCTCATCCCAACCCAGGTCAGGCTCAGGAAGAAATGGGACAAATAGGATTTGCAAGCCAAGCGCTGCTATATGGAAGTTGGGGCCAGATGCAAAAGGGCAGACAGATTGTTCAGGCCAGAAAGGTCCTCAAAGGATTCAAGTTTTTTTTTTGTTTTGGACCCATTGTTCAAGCAAAACCCAACCTGTGAAACAGAAAAAGGAAGCAAGAAAAATGGTCACAGGAGGGAAACCTTCACTATCAGAGAACCCTGGGAAGAACTGTGGAGGTTTTATGAGATTCTTAAGACTTCTTAATGTGTGCTTGAAAAATCCCTGATCTAGCCTCCCCAATTTGTTTTACAGATTGGGAAACCAGTAAAAAAGGAAGATCCACAGAGGAATGAGTTGTTCATGTGGTCCAGGTACTTGCAACACCTTGGGGACCAGAATGTAAGAACCCCTGTCTCTAAATGTCTGGTGTTTCTCCATTCCTGCCCCTTTACTAGAAAAAAGGGAAAACTGTATTTTCATCCCCCTCATTTCAGGACACCCAGTCTGTCCTGTAACCCACATGCATAAACCTGTCTGCAGTTTCATAAAACAGCCCCCACTCTATCTCCAAGACCCCCCTGACCTTTCTGAACAGTACACTAGGGATATGTTTCACCCCAGACACAGTTCATAGGAAGAGCCAGAAGATGCCTCCTTACTCAACCAGCAACACACAGCAAATCATGCTGCATCTCCTCCATCAGGGCCCAAAGAAGAGGCAGAATAATCCTGGGATGCCAGAAAGTAAGATCTGCTTGGGGCAGAGTCCCAAAATGTCTCACTTTACAAGGATGGAATTTCATGACTTGTGTATTTTAATTAAAATATTTTGTGTGTAGAATCTTAGCAAAAATTTGCCCACTCCTACACATTGCTCCTTGTTATTAAAAACCATGACAAGATGCAGAAAAAAAAATGCTTTCCAAGTGGCAAAAATGAGGCAATATTTTAGAAAATATCTGACCACACTGCACAGTGGAAACCCACTCCTTATATTTAGGTTTGGATGCCCATTCCACTTCCATGACTTCAAAGATCAGATTTTAAGTCCATGGCTTATTGCTTTGTGATCCTCCTGGAGCTTACAGGTTTATTCTGGATTTAATTCTTTAATGTTTTTTTTTTCCTCCCTTCTGTCTGAGGTCTTGGTTTTTAGCTTAAACCAGCCTAGGTGAAATGCATGCTTCCATCTCCAATGGACTCCCCTCACAGACTGTTGTCCTCTGTTTTGTCAGAAAATTAGGAGGGGTCCTGTGGAGAGTAGAACCCTCCTGGAAACTGCAGAGAAAAAGCATGAAGTCCAGATTCTGAAGTGCTAGTTAGAGAAGCAGGCAGCCCATGCCTAGCCATGTGCTTGAAGCCTGGCATATGCTATCCTTTTTCTTTCTTGCCACAGCCTTAGAAGTGAAGGTTACTCTCCCCCCTTTGCAAAAGAAGAAACTAAGGTTCAATGACAAAAAAATAACTTGCATAAGTTGATACAGGTCACAAAAAGGGATTTGGACTTTGAACCCTTTATGCCCGGACTCTGGAATCCCTGCTGTCTGACTTGTGGCTGGCTACTCTCCCTGAGCTTGTGGCTAGACAGCAACATTCTTGCTCAAAGACTCTTCACTCAGCTCAGCCAGAAGCCCTGGCAGTTAAAGAGTAAGCAAAGCCCCAACCTGATCCCTCTCACCAACATAGTCTCCAAAACATGGACATGTGCCATCTAATTGAAAATGCCCTTGCTGAGCCTCACACTAGAGGCTGTAGAAAGAATTAAACAACATGTCACATCTGGTGCAAGAAACCAACCCACAGTAGTAAAGTTGCTTCCATGTGAGAGCCCTGAGAAGCAGGCAAGCCTCTATGACCAGCACAGAGGTGGCCTCAGGTGGACTTGATTTAAAATGGATGAGTTGGACCAGTATAAAAGGAACAAAGAGAGTGCAAAATAGGGAGTCAGTTGGAGCAGAGGTGTGGAAGCATAAAAGACATGGAGTACTGGAGATACTGTAGGAAATAGCTCTAAGTATGGGATGGGTGGCAGCAAAAGTGATAAAGATGTGAGGTCAAATGACAAGATTACAACAAATCTAGTAATAAATCTAATTGGCTTTTATTTATGATTCATTAATAGGATCCAACGCCATCCTACAAAATGGAGAGCTCCTACTGGAAAACAATGTGTTTGGAAAGGTGGAAACGACGAAAGACAACAATTTAAAAGGACTAACAATGGTTAACTTTAGGGGTTTTTTTGTTTGTTTGTTTGTTATGGTTAAAGCAGAGGGACTTCCTTATTACATTTACTCAGATATAATCTGTTTTGAAGTGTCTCCTTTATTAAAGCTTTAGTTAGCATAAATCACTCCATTTTTGGTTTGTTCTAGTCTGTTGGAGCCTAGTGAAGGAGCTCAGTCCAAACAGTAACCTAATAGCCTTGCATAAATTATTGTTTAAAAGATGTAACCTCAAGGAGTTCACAGTTGGAACAGGGGGTAAGATCTCACCCAACTGTGTGTTTAGAGCATAACATGTCATGAAAATGGGCTGGGATGCTGACTAATTCAAGGAAAGGGCTGGGTCTCCAGTTTCCTTCCTCACCCAGTATTTTTCAGGAGAAAATAAGTCTGAACAACTGAGTTCCTCTACCTTCCACTGGCTTGCAACTGAATCAGTAGCTTTTAGGGACAACTGTTGAGAGCAGGATTTACTCTCATTCACCTTGTGTAGGGTGATCCCCACACTTTGAAGAAGAATATCAATGGTCAGTCATAAACAAAGGAACCAAACCTGGAGGCTAAAGGGTAAAATATTTTTTTTCTTTTTTTTTATTGGTTGTTCACAACTTTACATAGCTCTTGACATATCATACTTCATACATTAGATTGAAGTGGGTTATGAACCCCCAATTTTACCCCAAATGCAGATTGCAGAATCACGTCGGTTACACATCCACAATTTTACATAATGCCCTATTAGTAATTGTTGTATTCTGCTACCTTTCCTATCCCCTACTATCCCCCCTCCCCTCCCCTCCCTTCTTCTCTCTCTACCCCATCTACTGTAAATCATTTCTCACCTTGTTTATTTTCCCATTCCCCTCACAACCTCTTATATGTAATTTTGTATAGCAATGAGGGTCTCCCTTCATTTCCATGCAATTTTCCTCATCTCTCCCTTTCCCTCCCATCTCATGTCACTGATTAATGTTACTCTTTTCTTCCTACTCTTCCTCCCTGCTCTGTTCATATTTGCTCTCATTATATCAAAGAAGACATTTGACATTTGTTTTTTAGGGATTGGCTAGCTTCACTAAGCATAATCTGCTCTAGTGCCGTCCATTTCCCTGCAAATTCTATGATTTTGTCATTTTTTATTGCTGCATAGTACTCCATTATGTATAGATGCCACATTTTTTTTATCCATTCATCTACTGAGGGGCATCTGGGTTGGTTCCACAGTCTAGCAATTGTGAATTGTGCTGCTATGAACATCGATGTGGCAGTATCCCTGTAGCATGCTCTTTTAAGGTCTTCAGGGAATAGTCCAAGAAGGAAAATAGCAGGGTCAAATGGTGGTTCCATTCCCATCTTTCCCAGGAATCTCCAAACTGCTTTCCAAATTGGCCGCACCAATTTGCAGTCCCACCAGCAATGTACAAGTGTACCCTTTTCTCCACAACCTCTCCAGCACTTGTTGTTGTTTGACTTCATAGTGGCTGCCAATCTTACTGGAGTGAGATGGTATCTTAGGGTGGTTTTGATTTGCATTTCTCTGACTGCTAGAGATGGTGAGCATTTTTTCATGTACTTGTTGATTGATTGTATGTCGTCCTCTGAGAAGTGTCTGTTCAGGTCTTTGGCCCATTTGTTGATTGGGTTATTTGTTATCTTCTTGTCTAATTTTTTGAGTTCTTTGTATACTCTGGATATTAGGGCTCTATCTGAAGTGTGAGGAGTAAAAATTTGTTCCCAGGATGTAGGCTCCCTATTTACCTCTCTTATTGTTTCTCTTGCTGAGAAAAAACTTTTAAGTTTAATTAAGTCCCATTTGTTGATTCTTGTTGTTAACACTTGTGCTATGGGTGTCCTATTAAGGAATTTGGAGCCCGACCCCACAATCTGTAGATCGGCGCCAACTTTTTCTTCTATCAGACGCAGAGTCTCTGGTTTGATATCAAGCTCCTTGATCCATTTTGAGTTAACTTTTGTGCATGGCGAGAGAAAGGGATTCAGTTTCATTTTGTTGCATATGGATTTCCAGTTTTCCCAACACCATTTGTTGAAGATGCTATCCTTCCTCCATTGCATGCTTTTAGCCCCTTTATCAAATATAAGATAGTTGTAACTTTGTGGATTGGTTACTGTGTCCTCTATTCTGTACCATTGGTCCACCCGCCTGTTTTGGTACCAGTACCATGCTGTTTTTGTCACTATTGCTCTGTAATATAGTTTGAAATCTGGTATCGCTATACCACCAGATTCACACTTCCTGTTTAGAATTGCTTTTGCTATTCTGGGTCTTTTATTTTTCCATATGAATTTCATGATTGCTTTATCAATTTCTACAAGAAATGCCATTGGGATTTTGATTGGCATTGCATTAAACCTGTAGAGAACTTTTGGTAATATCGCCATTTTGATGATGTTAGTTCTGCCTATCCATGAACAGGGTATATTTTTCCATCTTCTAAGATCTTCTTCTACTTCTCTTTTTAGGGTTCTGTAGTTTTCCTTGTATAAATCTTTCACCTCTTTTGTTAGGTTGATTCCCAAGTATTTTATTTTTTTTGAGGATATTGTGAATGGAGTGTTTTTCCTCATTTCCGTTTCAGAAGTTTTGTCGCTGATATACAGAAATGCCTTTGATTTATGCGTGTTGATTTTATATCCTGCCACTTTGCTGAATTCATTTATTAGTTCTAGTAGTTTCTTTGTAGACCCTTTTGGGTCTTCTAGGTATAGAATCATGTCATCTGCAAATAGTGATAATTTAAGTTCTTCTTTTCCAATTTTTATGCCTTTAATTTCTTTCGTCTGTCTAATTGCTCTGGCCAGTGTTTCGAGAACTATATTGAATAGAAGTGGAGATAGAGGGCATCCCTGTCTTGTTCCGGATTTTAGAGGGAATGCCTTCAACTTTTGTCCATTCAGAATGATGCTAGCCTGAGGCTTAGCATAGATAGCTTTTAAAATGTCAAGGTAAGTTCCTGTTATCCCTAGTTTTTCTAATGTTTTGAACATAAAGGGATGCTGTACTTTGTCAAATGCTTTCTCTGCATCTATCCAGATGATCATATGGTTCTTATCTTTAAGTCTATTGATGTGGTGAATAACATTTATTGATTTCCGTATATTGAACCATCCTTGCATCCCAGGGATGAATCCTACTTGATCATGGTGCACAATTTTTTTGATGTGTTTTTGTATTCGATTCGCCAGAATTTTATTGAGGATTTTTGCATCTAGGTTCATTAGAGATATTGGTCTGTAGTTTTCTTTCTTTGAGGTGTCTTTGTCTGGTTTCGGAATCAGGGTGATGTTGGCCTCATAGAATGAATTTGGAAGAGCTCCCTCTTTTTCTATTTCCTGAAATAACTTGAAAAGTATTGGTTTTAATTCTTCTTTAAAGGTTTTGTAAAACTCCGCTGTATACCCATCCGGTCCTGGGCTTTTCTTTGTTGGTAGTCTTTTGATGGCTTCTTCAATTTCATCCATTGATATTGGTCTGTTCAAATTGTGTGTATCCTCCTGACTCAGTCTGGGTAAATCATATATTTATCGATGTCTTCACTATCTTCTATTTTGTTGGAATATAGGTTTTCAAAATAATTTCTAATTGTCTTCTGTATTTCTGTAGCATCTGTTGTGATATTGCCTTTTTCATCCCGTATGTTAGTAATTTGAGTTCTCTCTCTTCTTCTCTTCATTAGCATGGCTAAAGGTCTGTCGATCTTATTTATTTTTTCGAAGAACCAACTTTTAGTTTTGTTAATTTTTTCAATAGTTTCTTTTGTTTCAATTTCATTGATTTCCACTCTGATTTTAATTATTTCTAGCCTTCTGCTACATTTGCTGTTGTTTCGCTCTTCCTTTTCTAGGGCTTTGAGATGAAGTGTGAGCTCATGTATTTGTTGTTTTTTTTCTTTTTTTGAGGAATGACCACTAGGCAATGAATTTTCCTCTTAAAACTGCTTTCATTGTGTCCCATAGATTCTGATATGTTGTGTCTGTATTTTCATTTATCTCTAAGAATTTTTTGATTTCCTCCTTTATGTCTTCTGTAACCCATTGATCATTCAGTAACATATTGTTCATTTTCCATGTGATGTAGGATTTTTCCTTCCTCCTTTTATCATTGATTTCCAGTTTCATTCCATTATGATCAGATAAAATGCATGGTATTATCTCCACCCCTTTATATTTACTGAGGGTTGCCCTATGGCATAATATATGGTCTATTTTTGAGAAGGATCCATGTGCTGCTGAGAAAAAAGTATATCCATTTGATGATGGTTGATATATTCTATATATGCCAGTTAACTCTAGGTTATTGATTGTGATATTGAGTTCTATAGTTTCTTTATTCAATTTTTGTTTGGAGGATCTGTCCAATGGTGAAAGAGGTGTGTTAAAGTCACCCATAATTATTGTGTTGTGGTCTATTTGATTCTTGAACTTGAGGAGAATTTGTTTTATGAATGTCGCAGCACCATTGTTTGGTGCATAAATATTGATAATTGTTATGTCTTGTTGGTGAATGGTTCCTTTTAACAGTATATAATGACCTTCTTTATCCCTTTTGATTAACTTAGTCTTGAAGTCGATATGAGGATGGCCACTCCTGCTTGTTTACGAGAACTGTGTGAGTGGTATATTTTTTCCCATCCTTTCACCTTCAGCCTGTGTATGTCTTTTCCAATCAGATGTGTCTCCTGGAGGCAGCATATTGTTGGATTTGTTTTTTGAATCCATGATACCAGCCTATGTCGCTTTATTGGAGAGTTTAGGCCATTAACATTCAGAGTTACTATTGATATATGCTTTGAACTTCCATCCATGTTTGATTGTTTTTCCTTTTTTTTAAAAAAAAAATTTAGTTTGTTTCTCCATGATTATCTTTCCCCTCGCCGTCTGTCTTTACTGAGGCACTTCCCACTGATGGTTTTGGTTATTGTTTTTCATTTCTTCCTCGTGTAGTGTTTTGCTCAAAATGCTTTGCAATGCAGGTTTTCTGGCTGCAAATTCTTTTAACTTTTGTTTATCATGAAAGATCTTTATTTTGTTGTCATACCTGAAGCTTAATTTTGCTGGATACAGAATTCTTGGTTGGCATCCATTGTCTTTCAGTGTTTGAAATACATTGTTCCATGACCTTCTTGCTTTCAGTGTCTGTGATGAAAAGTCCGTTGTTAACCGTATTGGTTTACCCCTAAATGTAATCTGTCTCCTTTCTCTTGTAGCTTTTAATATTTTCTCTTTGTTCTGTATAGTGGATATCTTCATAACAATGTGTCTTGGCGTTGGTCTACTGTGATTTTGTGTGCTCGGTGTCCTGTATGCATCTTCAATTTGTATATCTGTTTCCTTTTTTATTTCTGGAAAGTTTTCTGTAATTATTTCATTCAGCAAGTTTCTCATTCCCTTGGTTTGAATCTCTGTACCTTCTTCTATCCCGATGACTCGTAAGTTTGGTTTCTTCATGTTATCCCATACCTCCTGGATGTTTTTCTCATGATTTTTTACCAGCCTTTCTGAGTTGGCTAGACTCTTTTCAAGATGGTATATTTTGTCTTCATTATCTGACCTTCTGGCTTCTACTTGCTCCACTCTGTTAGTGATACTCTCAATTGAGTTTTTAATTTGGTTTATCGTTTCCCTCATTTCTAGAATTATTGTTTGATTATTTTTTATAATCTCTATCTCCTGATAAAGGTGCTTAACTTCTTCTTTTAGCTGTTTATGTAATTGATTCTCAATGTGTTCTTTCGCTGCTTGAATTTGCTGTCTTGTATCCTCTTTAAGGTTCCATTCCATCTGTCTAAGGTGTTCCTTGAGGTCTTTATATGACCATTTTTCTGATGACTCTAGGTCCTCCTGAATATTTAGGCTGTCCTGCATTGTTTGTACTCCTTTTCTTCCTTGTTTCTTGAAGCTGCTCATGTTGCTTCTTGTTCTGTTTGACTGCTGAGTTACTGTTTATTCCTATAAATTTATTTGATGCTTGGGAGGAAAGGTATTAGAAGGGAAGGGAAGAAGTCACTAAGAAGAATGAGAGTAGGCAGGTATAATTCAAGGAAGGGGGATAAGAAAAATGAAAAGACAAAAGAAGAAAGAAATAGGAACTAAAAAAGAACAAAATTTTTTCAAAAAATAATAATAATTAAAAAAAATTAAAATTAGAGTTAGAAGAGAAAGAAGAAGGAAAAAAAACAAAAAAAAACAAGATAGAAAAATGAAGATGAAAGAAAAACCCCAATCAAAAACATAAACAAAAACAAAGACAAAAACAAAAAAAAAACAAACAAAACAAAACAAAACAAAAAAAACTAATAAATTCCATCTTAGAGTTTGATTAACTTCTCTTCCACTAGGTGGCACTGTGCCCACCAGGTCAAGTCTTTCCCGTCAGTACGCAGGAACCAATCAGTGTGCAGCAGCTCCTCCCAGACTGGGCGAGTCTCCAATCCTGAGTGCCTAGGGCCTCCTCTTGTGTCCAATCACTTCCACTTTTCCTCTAGCCAGGCCCCTCTCACCACAATACTGGCTACAGGCCAGGTCTGCTGCTCCCGGGAGCCCTGTTTTCATGAACGACTGGGCTCACTCCTCCAGATTGCCATTCCCTCAGACCCTAAGATTGTAGAGCTTGGGGCTGAGAATCCTCAGCGAATTTTACTTGCCCTCCGGTAGCCACACCCCCGTAGCTGGTGCAAGAGACCTCAGCAGTCAGCCCTGGCGGGAGCGGCAGTCCCGCACCACCTCTGACTCCCTCGGGCTGGCTGTAGCACTTACGGGAGAGCTGGAAGGGGCCCTTAAGGTTTCCCCGATGCGTGGAGAGGGAAAGCCAGGGGTCCACACACCTGTAGCAGCAGGCTTCAATGAAGTTATCTCCTCCGCCGCAGCCCTGCGACACCAGCCCTCCGCCACAGTGGTGTCCCCCGCAAACGGCGACAGTTCGCCTCCCCCTGCCGGGCGACCAACGCCACGGGGGTCCCCACTGTTTCTCCCAAGCCCCGCCTGGACCCTGCGGCCACTACCCACGAAGGCCCGGCAGGCATCCACCTCCGTAGGATGAGAAGGGCTGACCAGCCGCCTCAGCCGGATGGCTTAATGCTGAGTCGCAGCTGTCTGTCTCAGCTTTTCAGATGCGGCGCTGCAGGGCGCGGGGCACGGAGAGGCTTACTCACTTCCCGCCGCCATCTTCCTCTTCTCGCTGTTTCGGGATGATGGCGGGGTGCTGGCTCGCTCTCTCCGGTATGTCTTAGCCTCGGGCTCCCGCGCCTCTCTCTGCCGCGGCCTCCACAGCCAGCGCTGCCCTGGTCGCTCTCTCCGCCCCTGACGTTCCCGGCTTCTAGCCGCACCGCGGCCCGGTCCATGTCTTTCTGGCTCGCGGCTCCAGCGGCGCCTGGGGCCGGGGAGGTGACGGCCCCTCTCCGGCAAGTACCGCAGTTCCCGGGCCCCGAGTCCCGTCGGCCACAAACCGACACTTCTAATAGACCTACCAGATCCCGGCAGGACCCCTCTTCATGGAATTTTGCTAGAGGTTCCTCAGTGTGTAGCCTGCTGCTGTTCCAAAGGGTCTTTTTGAACCCGTTAATGTGGAGACATTAGAATCGCTGCTTCCTCCTCGGCGGCCATCTTCCCAGCCCTAAAGGGTAAAATATTAATGAGCAATTCTTCCAAAGTAAAGGTCTATTTCAAATATAAATGACCTTGAGCCTTGGGCTGAGGTGGGGTTAAGGCTCAGTTTTAAAGCACCTGCCTACCATGTGTGAGGCTCTGGGTGCAATCCTCAGCATCACATTAAAATCAGTCAATCAATAAATGTATTGTGTCCATCTAAACCTAAAAGAAAATATTTAAAAAAAACTTGAGGCTCACATGTGGGAACACCTCCAGCCAAATCCTTTATCCTAGAGGTGGAAAACAGAATGTGAGGGTGAACCCAGATAAGTTATAGGAAGAAAGATCAGGGTAAACCTACAATAGTTTTGGTACTTCTTCATGCCTAATAAATATATATTTTGCTCTATGCTCTACCCAGAACCATACCTAAACTTCTAAGTTGGCACACCAAAATGGGTATTTTTCTGTCAGGTATTTTCACACATGATAGGAGTTCTATCTCTTTTCACTTAAATAAATCCTGCTCTATTTAGTCTCCCCTTCCATGAATGACTGTGAAATTTATTCTTCAATGTTTGTAAGACAGAAACACAGAGGAAACTGGAAAATTGGGAAATCTAGTCTCAAATCAATACTCTAGTTTCAACATGACTCTCAATAAGCCCTCCTGCCCAGCAACTCTGCTCTGGGAGACAGCAACTTCCCTCCTCCCCTGAACTGAGCTATGCAATCAGCCAGTCTCTTCTAGAAGGTTTCCGAGAGGAGAAAACCCCTCAGTGAACAAAGAGGCAGATAAAGAGGTAACATCAGGTTCAAGGGGGATAAAGATGTGTTTGCAAGAACACACAGAGAGAGAGAGAATTTCAAAGAACTATAGAGGTGGTTGGGTGACACACTGGCCAGAGAGTTGTTTGAGAGAGAAGAGGGACTGGGGAAAAAAAAGAATCAATGTTTTCAGGATTTCTGTGGTAGGAAGGTAGAAAGTGCAGGTTCAGATTCCCCTGCAGTAAATAGGCCTGCCTGAGCCAGGCAAGAAAACTACCCCAGCCTTCCAGAGACCTGGAAGCTTCCATGCCCCTGCAACTCCTGAGGTTGGTTAACCAAAGCAGTATGGCCTCATGTCTTATAGCTAAAAGTGTGCAGGAGAGGCCAAACCCAGTATTTGTATTAAAATTAATTGGGAGTGCAGTGGGTAATGGAGGTTTTGAGAAATTCACCCCTCACCCCCCGCCAGTGTGGTCGGTCAAACAATGGTGTAACTTATGATCACTGTGGCCCCCAGAGGCCCACATCAGCATATGCATGGAAACTTCTGGATGAAATAATAATAATACATAGGAATATTTAAAATACAAAGCAGATACTAGTGATGTGGAGGATTCAGGCAAGACCTCCTTCTCACCTCCAACTATTTTTAACCAAGTAAGCAAAGCCAAATTTCACCAGGGAAGCAGCTTGTCAATCAAAAATAAAATAAAATTCCTCTGCTCACCCCCAGCCCTGATTTATGGTGATTCACAGGGAAGATGATGCCAGGAATGGTTCAGGGCCAGGACAATTCTATCTGTCTGGAATCTTACAGAGAACAAGAGGCCTGGAAATTTCTGAGGAGGTTGGGATCTGCTATGGTCAAAGCACCTCTGTGTTCTCTCAGCTGGCTCCTGTTATCAGTTAAGCGTTTGCTGAGAAAAAGAATCAGGTGAGGTTTTTTCCATCATTCCAGAAACTTCAGCTTGATCCCCAGGCAGCAGTACTCCTGTGACCTTCTCGCCTAAAAACCAGGAACCCTCGCCAGGTGTCTCCAACCTCAGCTCCAGACTGTACCTTAAATTAAAAAAAAAAAAAATTCTCTTTTCTCTTACTATGGAAAAATGATAGCAAAGTGAGTCTATCTTTTTGGTTGTTTGTTGAATCCTACATTTAGCACACTCAAAAAGCAGGGTTCAATATGAAAACAAATTAATTCAGTTTACTTTTAATTCTCACCTCTGGAATGACCCAGTTCTTCCAAAGTGGACTTTTCACTTATTCTCCCTGACACTGGGGCACCAGAAATCCATTACCACCACAAAACATGATGCTGTGAGTTTAGAAATGAAAATAGGAATTAGAGATCAGTTCAAAATTCTGCTGAATGGCAGATTGTAAACAAGTATACAAGATAGTGGCAGAGTTCAGGGCCACTATCCCAAAATGTGGCCCCTTGGCGCTTAAGAAAATGATAGAATCAAGATCTCCCTGCCCTTCTGCCATTCTCCCCATTGTTATAAAAAGAGGTAAGATGTGTGTTTAAATTTTTCTACTCTATTGCCAACTTTCAAAATAATGAACTGGTAGTTCAGTATCTTCCTAAGTTAGCCAGAGGATTTTCTGTTTAAAAAAATATCATGAATTCATAAATTTATACCTAGGTGACAAGATCCAATACATTATGCTAGTTATTTTTAATCAGTTTGAATTGTTGAAAGAAGTATTATGTACCAACTCTCTCTGCACCCTTAAACATCCACCTTCTGAGCACAAGAGCAATCAGCCTACCTAGGGGCAGATAGGGTGACTGTGTTTTGCCCACCCCATTGGAAAGTTGACTACAGCTTCCTTTTGGACCATCTAAGATCCATGTGTGTGCAGGTTCAAGACTCAAACAGGAAGGCAAAACATTCTAGAACCCAGGTAGGTGGTGGAAAGAACCAGAAACATCTTAGTTTACAAGGGAGACACTGGGATTAACTTTCCCATAGTGGAACCGTATCTGGTAGGGCTAAAATTTAAATAGACACTGGCTTTAAGCCTCAAAATGTGTGTGCTTGCATGTGCATGCACACACACACACACACATGTGCACACACACACACACATGCACACACACACACACACACTAGTACATGCACCCAACTGCTGTTATTGAGAAAACTTATTCCAGGGCTCCTGTTACCACCTGCTGAGCTCACAGAGAATTTTGTCCTTCATAATTGGCCAACATATCTGGTTTGAAAAAAGAATAGATTCTTCTTAAGTCACAGATACCTCTACCTTTATGTATGTTCAATATTTTACCACTCTGATCTTAGGATTCACACTGGCTGGAGCTGAGCAGTGAAATTCTTAAGTAAAATGTAGATGTCTTATTTAAGAGAGAATTCTTAGGCCATCTCCAAAGCTTGCAATTTTTACCTGTATTATGTGCATTTTTTTTGGCTTACAACAAGATATTGAAGGTGAATTATTTGTATGCCATAAAACTAAAAGGAGAGAGAAAGAAAGAAGAAAGCAATAATATTTGTATGGCTTTTTTTCAGTTCACTTCTAATCTCATTATAAATATTTTAGTCTCATTTCACTTTTAAATGGAAAATGTTAATTTTGTACTAGCACTGAGGAAATGTTATTGATTTATTTAAAATATTTTTGCTGAATTAAACATTAAGTTAGACACATGCATTAGCAGGAACAATTCATAACAATGCATGCATGAATTTTACTCTTCAGTATAAAGTTGAGAAGGCTATGTGTCTACAAACATCAAATGACTAATTTTTGCACTAAATTACTACTCTCTGCCACCAAATATTTCAATCCTACAATTAAGCATTTCAGTAACTTTCTGCTCTAATTTATGTGGCAACAAATGAATCTCCTGCTTTGTCTAAAAATTTTTATAGCTGTGTTGTGACTTCAGTAACTTCCCATTTTTATCCTAAAATTTCAGAAAAGAAACCTAGAAATGGCAATAATTGGACCTCACACATGACCCAATGGTCAGAGTTTTCTCAGTCTAAAACAGGATCACTCAGAAACCAGGTAGTTCAATACCTGAAATAGAATAGTTGAACACTCAGAAGTTGTGGACACATAATCATGAATTCACCTTTCTGTTCTGTGACTTATATGTTGTGTGACCTTGGGCAGTTTGTGTAACCCATCTGAACCTTGAGATGGAAAAAAATGATTTGTTCTATTTCATGGAAACATTGTCTAAGTAAAATCTTTAGAATATGGGGAATATCTATTTATACTACTCCTACAGTTAATGCTCAGGATCAAACCCATGCTTATTGACTCTACAACTCTTGCAATGTTGCTCCTCAATTCAGTTCTCTAGACTTAACTCCTGAAAGTTTCCACTGCCTATTCTAGGTCCTGCATCTGCTGAATCCTGACTTCAAGTTACTCAAAATTTTGTCTTCTCTTACCTTAACCTGAGCTTTTCTCGCTCCAAAACAAACTTTGTATGAAATATATATATATCACAGTTATTCTGCATTTGGCAAACAGTGGGTAATGAGGATTTTGACTTCTCTGTTACAAAGTGCACATGAAGCCTTTTTATAAAACTCTTAGGGGAGCGAGGATGCATACTCTCATTTTCCCCATGTTATAGGTGAAAAAAAACTGAGACTATAAGGAAAAATGATCCAAATAAATAGAAACAGTTCAAAAAAGAGAATGCAATCAAGGAATTGCAAATTAAATTAATCATTGGAGACCATTTTTCATCAAGTAGATTAGTATATGAATAAGAGCAAAATGACCTCTGGTGCTGGCATGACTATATGAAGTCAGACACTCACATACCTAGTTTACAACAGTGAGTTGCAGAAAACTTTACACAAATTAACCTTAAAATGACTATTACAATTTGAAATGCATGTCACTCATCAAGCTACCACACAATGGAGAATCTGTCCTACACAAGTAAAACCAGTGATGCATGAAAGACTTGAGTGAGGATGTTGTTTTATCATGTGGGACTGAGAAAATAAATTATTCTTAGGGCATCATCAAAATACAGAGAGAAAAAAATGGAAATACCTCAAATGTGCTTTAGTATTTTAGTGGAGAATGTAAACAAACTAAATTTTCATCATTTCTTGAGTGGCTGGATACATTTTAACACATTACTAATTGATACAGTTTCACATACCCATGTTACAAATACTGTGCATCAGTTCAAATGAATTAATTAAAGTTCTGCAGCTGAGTGACACACCAGTGTAGTCCATCCCTTAAAATTTGTCATAGAGCAAGTCTTGGGATAATGGGAAGCTTCTCTTTTTTGGCCAAATGCAGGAAGTCCACCTCCTTGTCCAGGCTTCTTTTGGCCTTCAGGACCACCCTCAGCTTCTTCTTCACATGCATCTTGACCACCTTGTGCATGAACTTTTCTTTGGCTTCCTGTTGTCCAGCCCACCCTTCTGGGCTGTTCAGAAGTGCTCCAGCTCTGCCTCCAGCCTGCTTAGCATGACCATTTTGGCTGTAGCATCTGGGGCAGCTGCAGGCAGGGCTGAACTCCTGGGCAACTGAGCTCCTTGGCAGAGCTGGGCAAGGTAAAAGACAGTGAAGACAAGCAGGAGATGAATTCCTTTCTACTTTGACTTCAACTTTGTCCTTGGAGTCCTTGTCCTCTTCAGGAGCAGATACGGGTGCAGGAGTCTCTAGGATACATGGGGTGTCTGTGGTTAGCTTTCACTTTTGCTTCCATGGCTGGATGCAAACAGTGAGAGGCTGGGGACCAAAGACAACAATGGTAATGAGTGGGCTGCTGACCACATTATGTAGGAATGATGGTGCAAGGACCATGGTGCAAGGGCCACAATAATGGTAGAGGCCACAGGAATCTAGGAGCTCTTGTAGCAGTTAAAGCTGCATTAGATCAGGGCCAGCATATGTGGGGAGCACTCTTTTTCACTTTTTGAAACTACAAGTAACCAGAGTCTGAAAGCAGACAGGCACTGGAGAGCATGAATGAAGCCCAGATCCACAACCAACTGGACTGCTTTCCCTTCTCAGAAGATGCAGGAGTACTGGAAGGAGGCAGCATGTGTTTTGGATGTTACAAAGGCTGGAGGACTTGGAGGAGACCCAGGGCACCCTATTGCCAATTGAACTTCTCCTTTATGTCATCCACACAGCGGCCCAGGTACACCTGCTATTCCTTGTTTGTGTAGTCCTGGCTCACCAAGATTTGGCATCCACTTGTCTGAGTCCAAGCCCCAATGGCAGATGCTGTTCTCCACAGCCTTGCGTGAGTGTGCCATGAACTTTTGTGGAGGGTACATGAGGTGGCAGTTGAGGCACTGGATGCAGGCTATGAACAGCTGCTGTAGAGCTTGGCCACCAGAAGCCTCTTGCACTCGCCAAAGCACACAGGGCATAGGTGGACGCTGTGCTCACTGAGCTCCAGGCCCAGCACCAGTGCTGGCCACCAGGTTCTTTCAGGGCAGTGGATAGGCGCTGCCTTAGAGCAGCCTGTTGACAGGTGCTGGGCATCAGTGTTCCTGGTAGACCTGCAGGAGGATTTCCATGATGTTGGAGATCTTCTGCTGGTGGGCAGTTGCAACCTGAGAAGCAGGTTCTTGGCACACCAAGTTGATCTGCTACAGCAAGAAGTTGCACAGCACTGAGATGAGGACCTGAGGCAGGCACAGGTGCTTCCCATCACCACCATGAAGCATGAGATGGTCTTGCCCTCCAACATGGTCTTGCAGACTAGAGGCATGAAGAAGGGCCAGGGCAGCATGGGTGGAGGCAGCTGGATGGCGGGTAGGTGCAGCACTGCTGATGGCTATAAATCAATGTGACTTTGAAAACCTATAACTAATATGAATAATTATGACTTTCTGTCAATGCTTGCATTTACTTTTTATGTACAGCTTATGACTACAAGTAAGGCACTTTTCATCTCAGAGAATACAAGTCTCCTTTGGAAAAGAATTATGAAGAATTACATAATAGGTAGCTTTCAAGGGTAAAATATAGAACTTTTGTATTTATTATTTCTCAGTAATTTTTAGTTCTCAAACTTTTAAAACTTAGAAAGAACAACAAGTACTCACATATTTTTATTCACTCTAAATTCACTTTTTGCACTTGATGTTTAAATATGACACAGCAACATACAAATAATGCTGGATTCCAAACTGATGGTCAAGTATCTGTTCATCTTGTCTGTATATTACCAAAATGTCTGTTAAATAATGGGTAGAATTCTCTCTTCACTGGTATAGTTCAGACTTGTGTTCAATTTGGGCCTTCAACTAATTGGATGATGACAATCCAGACTGTGGAGGGCTTTTTCCTTTTCTCAGTGTGCATCAGTGAAAGTCATAATTTTTAAAGACACACTAAAGACAATACAACATTGAGAAAAAATATTTTACTAGGTATCTAGGAACAATGGAAAACTGACACTTAATATTAACTAATATAGTAACTAAATTGGTATTATTTCTAAAGAGGTTCAACAACAGTGGATTCATTTTGTTGCAGAGAGACTCAAAATCTGCAAGAATAAACGGAAGCATTAACTTCTATGTAGTACTTAATCAAATAAGTTAAAAGTAACTAAGCATAATAAATTATTATAATATTTAAGAATTACAATGCTGTATTATTAAATTTGTAATCGAAAAGCATATAGTTTACTATGTCACTGAAAATATTTAATACAAACATAAAATTGTCAACTATTCATTCAATAGGTAAATGAAAACATAATTAACAACAATAAATGATAATAAAAGTCATATATAGTAAAAATGCATTAATAGTTTATTTCTTTTTTTTTTAAAGAGAGAGTGAGAGAGGAGAGAGAGAGAGAGAGAGAATTTCCAATATTTATTTTTTTAGTTCTCGGCGGACACAACATCTTTGTTGGTATGTGGTGCTGAGGATCGAACCCGGGCCGCACGCATGCCAGGCAAGCGCGCTACCGCTTGAGCCACATCCCCAGCCCCAATAGTTTATTTCAATGTTCTTCTTCAACAACAAACAATTACCAGTCACAAAATTGGGCCAATACTTTTGGATGTTAAACACTAGTGATTTTTATGATTAATTTTGTGGATTGATAATCCCTTGATAATGAAATTTAATTTGTTTCAACAGTGACTTTTAAACGTCTTTATTCCCTACTAACACATAAGACCATGGTGAATTTATTAACAGGAAAAAATATTTTAAAAGAAGTATTATTTAATTATCTAGATATAAAAATTATAAGTAGTCATTTATTTTCCAGGTAAAGTTTTCACATTATACTCTATTTCTCTCCTGCCTCTGTGGCCTTACACAATTCACAATGTATGGGACCTTTATGTACCACTCAGTAGTTGTGCTAAGCTGGGGCTGGTGAAGGATGGCTTTGACCCAATTAGATGGATAGTCAGGATACAGTTTTCAGTTTAGACTTGGATGGACCCACAGTGGGAAATAACTTGAAATTACTCTTATTACTTCAGGCTAGAGAAAACACTCATGTTAATGTGGGGATTTAGCAACTTCAGGAAAGGTAGGCAAAATGTCACTGTGCAATCAAGAAAATATAAAAGCCACATCAGTATCACTACATTTCACATAAAGAAAGGTCAAGACCCCTGACAATTTTAATTTAATATAAAAAAAGAGTGAACATTATAGAGCAGAACAGAGGATGTAGACAAGGACAACATGGAACCACATGTAGACGGTAGAAAACAGAACTTGTCTGAACCATAGAGTTACTGTTGAAGATAGCCTGTGTCTCCTCAGAATTGTATTTTAATATCCTAACTTACAGTACCTAGAATGCTACTTTGTTTGGAAGAAGGGCCTTTGAAGGTCTTCTGTGTAAGCCCTAATTCAATATGGCAAGTGTCACTATAAGACGTGATTAGGACTCAGATATATGAACATAGAGAGAAAAATCCATGTGAGGAACAATGATCAGGCAACTGTTTTAAACTCAAAGAGAGAGACCTCGGATGAAATAAAATTTTATAATACTAGATCTTGAACGTCCAGCCTCTGGAACTGTGTAACAATGAATTTCTCTCATTTAATTCATGTAGTCAGTGGTATTGTGTTATGACAGCCCTAGCAAACTTACACAGACTGTAAGTGAAAACAACTTGCTAGAAACATGACAGAAGGCCAAAATGTATTAAGTCTCATTGTCTGGGTGTCTAGTTGACTAATGGTTTTTCTTTATAAAACACATTCTAATTGTAAATAAAATTTTTATATAATTGTAGTTTATAATGTGATTTATCTAAAAATGGAATCATTGTTAGAATTGCTAGATTCAGCTAATCAAAATACTCTTAATCTCATTTCCTGATCATTTCTTTTGTAATAAGAGTATGTAGAATTTGCTCTCTTTGTGATATTTGAGTATGTGATATATTAATGTTAACCACAGTAATAATGTTGTAAAATAAATTTCATAAAATATTTGAATTAAAGAAAACAACCTCATTATAATAGTTACAAAAAACTACACAGGGATAAAACTTAACTAAACAATTGAAATATCTGAATACTGAAACTTAAAAATTATTGATGAATAAAATTGAAGAAGAAACACATAAATGAAAGATATCTTGCAATCATGGAATGAAAAAATTAATTTTAAAAAAGTCCACACAGTTTAAAATGATTCATACATTCTATGAAATCCATATAAAAACTAATAAGTTGAGAAAAACATCCAAAAATTCACAGAAGACCCTAAAAAAGCAAAACAATCTTGAATAAAATGAAGAAAACAGAAGGTGTCACACTTATTTGCTTCAAAATCTTCTCCAAAAACAGTCATCAAAACACCATGATACCAGGAGGAAAACAGACAGAGGAAAATGGACATAGTCAAGATCTCACAAGTTTCAGTTTTACTTATGTAACTTTTTTAAATGTAAGAATTGGTCATATTAAATAAAAATTTGCCTTGGAGACTACATTTGAAATATGCTAGAAAATTAATCTTATGGACAACATTATATTCTTAGTAGGAGATATTACCTACCAGATTACTGTCCTGGATAAGACAGGAGTATTATTAATAATTATACACCATACAAGGCATTTTCCCTGAAATATGACATTGTCATACACCTGTCCATTCAATTAATATGTACAATCCCAAAATGTGAGTTGTGGTTAACTGGTAAGTAATAGGCAAAGTGCCTACTTTTCATATGACTATTTTGATGTTTTACCAGACAAAACTTAAGTGAAAACATGCAGTATAGAACATAGGCTTCAAACATCAGTTTTCAATTGAGAATACTTCCTAGAAGATTTTTTTAAAGTATAAATCTATAAATGCTGAATTCTTTTCTGGTCACTTCATCTTCTTTCCTTAGGTATTTCATATAATATTCAAGGAACATACAGTCTTAAATGTTGTGCTTTCATATTGATCATCTTGAGTGTCAAGATAAGATTCAAAAGATCTTAAATTTATGAACCATATAAATTTATTGACCATCAACTATGTGAAAACTCTAAGGCTAGACTCTGGAATGAGGAGTTCTTTAAGCCACTGTGCATTTTCTAGCTTGCATGGTAATTGCTCTCTAATTTAGAAACTGTGATTACCAAGAATTTCTAAAAAAAATTATTTAATTAGAAACAGGCATAATTGCAAATTACTCATATAAGCATATATTACATTAATACATCTGAATAAATGAAGCATGTGAGATCACAAAACAAAAACATGCACCTAAAACTCCTCAAACAGCTATGAAAAATGCTGTAATTACAAAGCAAAATAATTGTCTTTTAGGTCCAAAGCATGTGTTTTCAAAGTCCTGTAGCTAATAAATGTCTATACCTTCTTTATTCCAAATTTATTGCTGTGCATGCATTATTATAATTTGTTTGAAGGATCATGTGTTGATCTAGTGTTTCATTTCAAACAACTCTCTTAAAAGTACTAAGAATTTTTCTTGTAACATCCATTATTAATTGTATTAGTACCATAGTTACATGGTGAGTTTTCAGCCTACAGGAAAAGTTTACTTAAAATTTAAAATTCTGTGTCACTGAAAAGGTAGAAGATATATTATATTATAGTCTGGGAAATAGAAATATGTCAAATGAATTATTTCCAGGTATTGGGTCACTTTTGAGGTACGGATCTGTGTATAATAAGTAAAATTTAATTGTATTTGCCTATTTATGGAACTTTGCTTCAAAATAAATGTGTCTTGAGAAAGAATATTAGTGTATTTAGCTTCTACATCTATGTCTAGAAAATTTACATAATATCATAAAAATTACATGATTTGTGTAGAAATGCGATTCCCTGTATCTTTATATTATTTTGAGGAGATTCATGGATTTGGTATTTTTGCTTCAAATATATTTTGTCAAAAATAAACAGAACTTGGTCATAAAGCTTTTTGTTTCATATTATATAGTAAATTTATGGTGACATTATTATTCTATTTCAAGCACAACTATATTAAAAAAAATAGTGATTATTTTTCTTGGTGCCATGTTATCTTCCAAAATTCTTATCCTTTTTGAAAAACAATGATAATTTTGTAGTGCAGAATTACATCCTTATAAAGCATATTTTATTTCTTCCAATTTTAATCATGGATCTAAATTCATATTAAAATGTATTAAACATTTTTGATTGTGTATTATAAGCCCATAAACTAAGCTAACTATTTCACTTAGAGATCTGGATCTTCAAATATGCAAGTCTATTTTACCCACTATGAATTAAACTAACAAAGAGAAACATAAAATGAGATAAACATCCACATGAAAAGAGGAGGTTATCTCCAGTGGCAAAAGACTTCTAAGAACTTCTGGAAAACAGAAAGTCTGAAAGTAAATGAAGGATGCATTTGAGTTCTAATTAGGGCTCCCCAGGAGGTAGATTAAGACTATGACTAGGCATCTTGGAAGTCTATAAGTTAGGGTGCTTCAGATAAGCTCAATGGAAATAAAGGGAAGGAAGCACTTTGGGGCACACAGAATCTGAGGTTGCAGTCTAATCTCAAAAGAGGCTTCTATTTACTCAAAGTGAAATTTTGGAGCTGTCTTGAACTCTCATATTTGTTCCTACTTGAGACATGGGAGTGTGATTTACATGAGTCTCAAACAGTCTTGAGTGTAGGAAGCCTTGAATGGTCATAGCCAGAAAAACTTTCTTCTATTGATGAAAATATTTTGAAAAGACCACTTTCAGCAATTGTCTGGGAAATGAATCATTCAGTCCTAAGCGTGTCATAAAGCACAGTTCCCTATAGTGACACCACAAAAATTTACTTTTCAGTCTAAGTTCTGTACTTAGTTTATGGTACTGGTGAGACTCTATACCTGAAGAAAACTTATAAGAAGGGAAAACAGTGCAATTAATTACAGTTTTGTCAGCTGTATAGACTGAATGTCAAATTAATGGTCATCTTGTGTCTCTTCTGCTGTTCATTTTAGATCCCCTAAATGTACTTCTTTTGGTCTCTATAACTTAGCTGAGTGAGTGAAACTCATACTCATCCCCAAATCAGTTGAGCCTCCTCACCATAATTTTCTCAAGAAACAACTACTGTACTGTTACATTTACAATTCCTGTAGGGCAAGTGAGTACTAAAAAGTAGAGAATTGGATCATCTGATTTTTATCTCCATTGAAACATGGAATCAATGTCCTTCTGGTAATGAGAGTGAATTGACCTATCTAGGATTGTAATTTCTCCTCTTCCTTTCTGTTTTCTTAGTACATAGAATTTAAAGTCCTCAGGTGTAGTTTAAATTTTAATTGAATCCTGTTAGGCATCCTGTTGGCAAAGTGTCTGCTTAAATAATTAGGATTTCTAAAACTGGAGGGTGCAGAGGCATGATTTAAGAAAATATAATTGCCAAGTGGGTTAATGGGAGTGATCATGAGTGAAGACTCTTCAACTTTGACACTCTAGTTCCTGGATCTATGTAGTCTTATCTCTTGGTAGCACAACCTGATATAATGATGTGAAATTTAAGAAGTATTACCAACACCATCACATGTTCTAGAATTCTACCAGACCAGCAGCTTTCTGTTTCTTTTGTAGATGATAATACAGTGGATACCATGGTCATAGACCAATAGTAATATGTTTATTTTTGTTAAGTGTGGTCTGATTCAATTTTAGGCATGATCTATTGGCACTTTATTAGTGCTGCTTGCTTAGCATTTATTGTCTGTAAAAGCAAAATGTAAAAAAAAATGTTTGAGTTTTTATGGTTAAAATTATTTCTGTGTTAAAAGAGGTTCACTTGTTAATTTATTATGAGAGAATGATGAAAAGATGATGCTGTAACAAGAACCTAGAGATAGACCCCTCCTCCTGGCTGGCTGGATATTTGGAAGAAGAATTTGATAGATAAAATGCAGTGACTGGAAACTACTGTGGTACTCAGTCCTCATTCATCCTGGGCATCATCCAAGGCTGGATAAGGCAATGAGCCAAGTCAAGTTGTCAACTTGGTTGTCTTCTAGAATGTCCATGATGTATGTGCTTTGGTATATGATAGCATAAAATTCCATGGTATTTACACTGCATTGTCTCTCTCAGAGATCCATCCTGGTTACTGTACCCCTCAAATTTTATAGTCTTCAAAAGTTTCTTCTAGACCCTTGACCAAGTCTTGATTTCTTCCTATTAGTTATGTACCTTCTTACCTGAGTTATCTTCTTTTTCCACGTGAAATTAAGGATGAAGTGTGCTGCCAAATATTCTGCTCTTTGGAAAAAGTTTTTTTTTTTTTCAAGGCTAACCCTGAAAGACATTGTGCAATAGTGTTATTTTATTTCAGTTTACTTCTAAATGAAGCTAACCCGTATTTATTTCTAGTAACATTTTGATAAAGGTTGACAAATTTCCTCTTCTATCTGATTCAAAAAAAGGGACCTTTTTCCAAAGAAAAAAATGAATAGGTGTTGTATCACTTCTTTGCTCTGAAATTGATTTGTGTTTTCTGAGAAAGAGTATAACATCAGTGACTATCTTCTTGGTTAGTTATTTGCTTAGTTATTGGTCACACTCTACAAGTGGAAATGCCAAGGAAGATAGAGAGTAAAATAAGTAGAAGCTATCAATTGATTATATTTTTGTAACTTAAGTAAGGTTTTTGAAGTACTATATGACTTGCATATCTCTCTGCCTTCCATTTAAAATCAAAATATAAAATTCATCTTTATTTTTATGTATCACCAATAAATTTCTAAAAATAAAATTTACACCTAGTTTTTTCAAATCCTGTTCATGATTTCTCTATTTTCTTGATTATATAAATTTTTTATAACTGATAATAACTTGATAATCTGTATCATTTCCTGGTTTACAAACACTTATTGATTTTTTTGTCTCTTTTTAATTATACTGGGATTCCAGTAACTAAGGGAAAGACCCCTTCCTGTCTGCTCCTCCCAGCCCTGCTCCAGCCTCTCAGCTTCCCAGACCCTCATGCAGTTGGTTGTAAAGTCTTCCAGATTTTTTTTACTATTTTTCAAAACAAACAAAAAAACTTTAAAAAGAAAAATGTGGAGGGAGAAAGCAGGAACATATTTTTTCAGGCTTTTTAAAAATATTTTTAACATTTGTCTGTATTTAATGTGGGTCAGCCACTGATACTTCATCAAAATAATAGGTTTTTTTGCTGATTTCAGGTGACCAAGGAATAGCCACACCCTTGGAACAAAACAAAACACACACACACACAAAATGAAAAAAAAACAACACAGAATTATCTTTTATGTTTCAGATCCCTGTAACTTTGCACACAAGATTCTGTGTTCAGTTGAATTTTAACTTCTTTTTGTATTTGAAGAGAGTGTGACTATTGAACTTAAAACCTTTTATTCTAAGTGTCTTGGTGATTTCTGGTGAGGTTAAGTGGGTGAGAGGGTGAAGGGAAAGTGAGGGATTCTTTCCTATCATAATGAAGTTTCCCCCACACTCTGCTCTTAGGTGCCAGATTTCATGTTTTTCTTACAGTGGTATACTTTGATTATTCTTACTTCCCCTTTACCCATAAGTTTTAACAGCATTTTATCAAACTGCACTTATTAAGAACAATTTTAAAAATAAAGTTATAGTTTACTTCACCAGTCAGTACTTATTGCTTATGGTTTCACTCACCTGCTATGCCTGTTTTTGGTGTCTGAAAAACAGACATATTATTTTCCATATTTTACCCAGTTTCCTACATGTATATACTGGAAAGAAGATCAGGTCTGGAAATATTCCATTTTGATTGAATGCTATAATCAAGAAAATAAAATTTAAATATGCTAAATATATCTCCAGAATTTCTCAAGTAGATATGCTTAAAACAAAGAGAATTTCCTGAAAAGAAAAAACATGGTCAGCTTCAAGAAAGCAAGAATAGAACCAAAGTATTTATCACTAATGATGGATTATAGATGATAAATACAGAATAACCTCATGATTTAAAGGAAAATTAGTATTCAACCTGGTACTCTAAACTGAAGCAGATTGTCCTTTAATTATGAATAAAAATATTTTCATATATGATAAAATTCTAAAAAGCTGTTTTCTGTGCCTCATTTCAAAGAGTTACTCGATATAGAAGAAAAATAAAACAAAGGGAGCAGAGTTTGTGGACAGAAACAGTGGCTCTAACTACAGAGCTCAAGAAAGTTATGCTGATTCTGCAGATCTTGAAAAATGTTTTGTTAGCATACCTCAGTCCTACCTTTAAAATGATGGTTTAATAGAAATATTAGCTAGTGAGTAGTCAGTGATTGAATGTAGGAAAAGTTAGAAGATTCTAGTGATCTATTTTTCTCACCACACACACAAAAAAAATGAATATTAGATTAGAAAATACAGAAAAAACAAAGTGATGAAAAAGAAAGTAAAAACCCACTAAACAAAAATAATGGAAAGTCAAGTTCTGCATATGAAACACAGTAAAATGTGCACTTTTTGTAACATTTGATGGGATAGAAGAAAATAGTATTGATTGTTCTTGATGGGAAGAATATCCCTCCATGAGCAGCATTCATGTCCTGATATTGGATGTTAGAAAGGCTAATAAATTAGAGAAATAAATAATTCTTACTTCTGGTGTGTGTTTTGCGATGAAATTTATTTTAAAGTCAAATTTGTGAAAATGCTTACTGGCTTTTAACCTTCATAAATTTTCTGTAGACAAAAAATGCAACACATACTTATTTTTAAAAGAGAATAACTAACTGATGAAGCATGAACACAAGGACTTGTAACTATTAAATAATAGAGTCGGGTGTAGTGGTCTGTACAGATGCTGACACTCAGAAATAATAAAGTGTCCAATGTAGATTAAGCAGGAAATCACAGAACATATATCATTATGCTTACATAAATGACAATCAATTAAACACTAAAGCCTTTTAATATTGAACTCATTAGTCCTGAAGAGAAAGAAGTGGCCCCATAAGCTAAATTGGTTTTCCTCCCTCTCTCATTGCAATTGCAAAAAATAATGGGAACACCTAATACATTGTAAAGGGTCTTCTATGTATATATTTCAAAATTATGGTCAATATCATACAACTAGTAGTAGGTATGCCTAAATTTAGTTTCCTTTTAGAACTTTACATAGTTGCAGATAGAGCAGAGGCTGCTGATGGGTGTAAATTTTGGAAACTATAGTTTTATATAGTCCTGGGGATTGAACCCAGGGGTGCTTTGTCATTCATATATATTCACAATTCTTTGATATTTTACTTTGAGACCTGGTCTCAATTACCAAGGCTGGCCTTGAAGTTGTGATCCTTCTGCCTCAGACTCTGTAATTCTTGAGATTACAGGTATGTACCACCACATCAGGCCTGGATACTACCATTTATTTTTTACATGAATCTAATAATCAAAACTATTTTAAATATTCCTGCCTTTTCCTTGAAATAAGATATTCAATACTACCTTTCCAAATTGGTTTTCAGCATCACATTCTTTTTTTCAAAAGGCCAATCTTTATGTTGTGTAGTTATACATTTTTTTGACCATAAAAAGATATACTCAATAGATTGTATTCTGAGTTAGCAAGTCAATTTTATATATGTTTAGAAAAACAAATTGCCATAAATTGTTCTGGTCATGCTCTTAATTGAAGTACCTTCCTCTTAGTCATCATCAAAAGAAAATAGGAGAAAGTCAAAAGCTAAGATCCAACAGTTGGCTAGCTGTTTCAACCAGATGTTTATGATTTTATTGTTTCTCTTTTAAATTTCTTATTCTGATTGTTCTGATGGATGTTCCTATGATATTTAAGAGTCAGCTCAATTTAAAAGCACTAGTATAGTGAAAAGTGGATGCTAAGGGAAATAAATATCTGGAACAAATTAATATTATTCAATATGTTTCTCATGATTATATACAGCTTCCTCCTATCATTCTAGGATTGCAATTCATAGAGCTTTAAATGACTTCCATTCCTCACTATATTTCACTAATTAGCACATGCAGAAATAATTTCTCAACAAATTTATATTAAATAAGTAGCAATTTAGAGAAAATCAGATATAATTCACACCTGTGAAATTAAAACAACATATGTGGCAGTTTGCCAAAGAATACTTGGCATATTCAAATAATAAAATGAAGAATTGTTGCTTTCCTTCATGTGATAAGACAGTTTATTGTCATGTTGTTTCAAAAAAAAAACACTAATAGTTTCCTTATGAAAAAATAGTTGTTATTGTTTAACATGGATTTTAGTTGATTTTTTTTTATATTTACCCATTTATCTTGAACACTGAGAAGGTATTTGCTGTGGTCAAACACAGTGAGATACTGATCAATCAATTGTATTTTCAACTAATGTTGTAAAATGCATCTCTAAAACATTTGCAATTATTTTCATTTTATATAATAGCATCATGCACACTCAGCATGAAAAGAGGTTTCTCATTAATTTTGGTATTAATACTGGGTTAGGTACATTGAAAAGATGTTGAGAAAATTACATATATAATGGTGGAATCTCCCAATTCTTTGTTTTCATTTTTCCTGTGATGCTTCTGCTATTGGTATTAGTATGTTAACTTTAATTTGAATTGTCCTTACAGTTTCTGAAAACATAAGACACTTAGAATTGAGGAAATCACATATAGCGTGTTTATTTCATAAACTGATATAAGATTCAATGAAAGACTTCAGCATTATTAATCAAAATTCCATTAAGTCACAATGTGAGATACAGTATTAAAATCTTATATAAAGTTTTTTTAACAATGAATTATAGGCACCCTAAGCAAGTATGTAGTTCCAATTATTCATTTACTTAACTTCATTCATTCATAATAAAATAGTTGATAAAACCACACATCAGAGTATCTGTTTTTAAAAAAATTGTTTGGTGAATTACTAACAATGCAGCGTGCAATTTTTATTTATTATTGGTTCATCATACCCACATCTTGTCCACATAGTAATATTGTAATAATATTCAATAAGTTGTAGCTAAAAACATGAAAAACCACTTACCATATTGTACAGATTATATAAATTTATGCATTTATATCTCTTTTTATACATTGGCCTATTTCTGGTATTTTTCTATAGCATTATAAAACAGACTAAAACAACAAGATAAAATGACTTTGAGTCTAAGGCCTCTTACTATGAGAGTAGGTAGAACATCTAAGATTACATTTTAAAAGCCCTGGTATAGGTTAGATGGTAATGGCTTAGCATTTATGATTCTTATTTTTTTTTATATATTTCAAAGGTGATATCTTGTATTTCTTATATTCCTCACAGTGCTTAGATTAATGTATTGCCATTTACTTTGGGACTCGATTATGTGGAATTGATTCTGTTTAGTAAAGCAAAAGCAAGAGTGGATCCTTAAAATATAGCAAAGACTCTATGAGAATGTTTTGATTTTTAATGGGAAGAATTGTTATTGATCACAGAGGGAATTTGAATACATGGCTACATCTTGATGATACCCATTAACCAGAAATGGTCTGAACTGACTAGATCAAAACCATTAGAATACCATGAATAAAGAGAGAGGCAGATTAAAAAAAAAAAAAAACAGGTTTGTCTTGCACCATTTCAAGTCTCCTATTAGAGTACAAATTATAGTATTTTTTACCAGGGGAAGGACTCAAAATCATGTAGCTGCATTTTAAGCCTCGTGTATTCACACAAGTCACCATCAATCATAATACCATTGTAGGTAGAGAAGTGTACATCTTCACAAGCAGAAAAATCAAATACAAAAAGTGCAATTTGCCTTATGCAAAAAGGACCTCTTCATTTATGTCATACTTCTTTTAGCTCCCAGGTTACATATCTTTGGGCTCAAGATATTCAACCAGAAGAAAGTAGAGTTCAACCAGTAGAAAGTGTGAGTTCTTCTGTGCCTAAAAGGTCTGGTTTTTGACTAAAACCTTTGCCACATTATATACATTTGTATGGCTACTCTCCAGTGTGAGTTCTTCTGTGGCAAATAAGGTATGATTTTCGACTGAAAGCTTTGCCACATTCTTTACATTTGCAGGGCTTCTCTCCAGTGTGAGTTCTGCTGTGGCAAATAAGGGATGAGTTTTGACTGTAAGCTTTGCCACATTCATTACATTTGTAGGGCTACTCTCCAGTGTGAGTTCTACTGTGGCAAATAAGGTATGATTTTCGACTGAAAGCTTTGCCACATTCTTTACATTTGTAGGGCTTCTCTCCAGTGTGAGTTCTGCTGTGGCAAATAAGGGATGAGTTTTTACTGTAAGCTTTGCCACATTCATTACATTTGTAGGGCTTCTCTCCAGTGTGAGTTCTGCTGTGGCAAATAAGGTGTGATTTTTGACTGAAAGCTCTGCCACAATCTTTACAGATGTAGGGCTTCTCTCCAGTGTGTGTTCTGCTGTGGTGAATAAGGCTTATTTTTTGACTGAAAGCTTTGGCACATTCTTTACATTTGTAGGGCTTCTTTCCAGTGTGAGTTCTGCTGTGGCAAATAAGGTATGATTTTCGACTGAAAGCATTGCCACATTCTTTACATTTGTAGGGTTTGTCTCCAGTGTGAGTTCTGCTATGTTGAATAAGGTCTGTGTTTTGACTGAAAGCTTTGCCACATTCTTTACATTTGTAGGGCTTCTCTCCAGTGTGAGTTCTACTGTGGCGAATAAGGTGTGGTTTTCGACTGAAAGCTTTGCCACATTCTTTACATTTGTAGGGCTTCTCTCCAGTGTGAGTTCTTTTGTGGCGAATAAGGCCTGGTTTTTGACTGAAAGCTTTGCCACAGTCTTTACATTTGTAGGGCTTCTCTCCAGTGTGAGTTCTGCTGTGGAAAATAAGGCCTACTTTTTGACCGAAAGCTCTGCCACATTCTTTACATTTGTAGGGCTTCTCTCCAGTGTGAGTTCTGCTGTGGCAAATAAGGCCTGCTTTTTCAATAAAAGCTTTGCCACATTCTTTACATTTGAAGGGCTTCTCTCCAGTGTGAGTTCTGCTGTGGTAAGTAAGTCCTGCTTTTTGACTGAAAGCTTTGCCACAATCTTTACATTTGTAGGTTTTCTCTCCAGTGTGAGTTCTCCTGTGGCTAATAAGGTCAGTTTTTTGACTAAAAGTTTTGCCACATTCTCTACATTTGTAGGGCTTTTCTCCAGTGTGAATTCTTCTTTGGTAAATAAGGTTTAATTTTTGACTAAAACCTTTACCATATTCTTCACATTTGTAAGGTTTCTCTTCAGTGTGAATTCTCCTTTGCTTAATAAAGATCGATTTTTCTTTAAAAACTTTATCACATTCTGCCCTTTGGTAAGGCATCTCTCCAGTGTGGTTTCTTCTGTGGTAAATAAGATCTTTTTTTTTTTTTTTTTTTTACTAAAAGTTTTGCCAAATTGTTTATATTTGTAGTGCTTCTATCCAGTATAAATTCTCTGGTGGTGAACAAGGCCTGATTTTTTATGATTTCTGGTGTTCACTCTCACTTGTAGTTTTCCATATTTTCTTTTGCTGTAAATAGTCAAGATCACAACTTCTATATTTCCCACTTATCACTTTGTGAAATATATGTTTTATGCCCTTCTCTGGTGAATATTCTTGGGTATCATGAGGAGTCATGGCTGAAATAAACAAAAATATTAAAAAAATCAATACCAATCAATGCATAACAATCAAGCATAATAAATTGATTTTTATATTTTTAAATTCGTGTGATATGATGATCTCTTTCATCGACAAATACACGTTTGTTTATTTCCTAAATATATCATGGTATTTGATATTATATATACAAGGTAAAATGACAAAATATAATGAATTAACACAAAAAAGAATAAATTAACACAATCATTATTTTATATAATTATCAGTTTTGTTCTTACAAGGTATTGTATTCCTTCTATTAGCATTTATGAAGAACGTAATACACTCACCATGTGGTAAAACAAAACTCTTGACCCTCTAATGCTCAATAAAATACAAATATGTGAATTTGACTATAATATCAACCCTACAAAAAACACAGTACCTGGTGAGCAAAATTTTACTCACTAAATTTCTGACTTCCACATGTGAATCAAATGCTCGTGCAACTTAATCTCTGCCTGCTACATTTCACGTAATGCAAAGTCGTGCATATATTTCTTATAACACTTTGAGAGGCAAAATATTTTTACAACTAAATAATAATAGTACATAAGTACAATATTTTTACTCATCTGATCATTGATGGGCACATACATTGAGTCCCTAGCTTTAATACTGAGAACAATGTGTGCCTTAAACACAAAAGCAGAGGTATCTCTTCAATTTTGTGATTTAATTTTTCAGTGATACATATTTAGCACTGGCATTTCTGGATCTTTATGTCATCCAACTTTTAATTTTTTATGTGTGGTGCTTGAGATTAACTCCCCAAATACTATATCACTGAACTACAACACAAGTCTTTTAAACATTGTTTGAGTCATGCTGTTTCTAAATTTCTATGACTTACCTCAAACATGAAATACTTTTCATGGCCTCCCAATTAGCAAATATTGCAAGGATGCAGCACTTTTCTTGCCTATTTTTATTTATTTAAAAGTTTTTATACTTTTTTTCCCAAAATGGACTATATAATCTACTGTTGGCTCCTTTGATGAACAAATAAAAATAATACAGCAAATATAAACAAAGAGAAGCATGGCTTAATCCAAGTGACAAAAAAGAAAAACAAAATTAAGAACTGAAAATTAGGATACTGGCAGTTATGAATTACTCAAAAAACACTAAATAACTATTTATATAAAGTTTGGAGGGTGAAATTGAGACAAAAATATTAATATAAATAATCACAAATTGAGTATGTGAATAATTCTTTAGGAAAAAATGAGAAGAGCATTCCTAGTGTGCAAAGCTGAAACTCTACCAATATGGGAGAGGCTTATCAAGCAGGACAAAGTTTAAGACAAGTCTAAGCAACTTGTGAAATACTGTAAAAATTAAAAACCTAAAGGATATATAAAGAGAAGTGGGATATATATATATATATATATATATATATATATATATATATATATTCCAAGCATGCCACAATAAAAAGCAATGATCCAAAAATTAAATCATTAATCAAAATAGAAAATAAGAAATATAGAAAACAACTTACAAAGTAGAAGTATAATGAATTTTTCACTTCAAAATATTTATTATTATCAATGCATTATTGCACAACACAAAACAAAAGAAAAAAAATTACTAACAGGATTGAATCTAAAAAAAGAAACTGCCAAGTCAGTTCCAGCAGAGAGCATGGAAAGAAACCAGGCATGATCTGCTCCTAGAGGCCCTATTGGTTTAAAGATGGATGATTCCCCTGCCTTTATATATCATCTTTTTACACAATTTTTAATCAATAAGATATAGTTTTAAATCATGAAATTTCTCATAATCCTTTGGACAAGATTTGTTGAGTGAGAAAATTGTATCCTAATACTTGCCTTTTAAAACAGAAACAAAGATCTAGCCTCATATTAATATGCATTAAATATTGTTTTATTTACAGTTAATGTGTTCAGTATACAACATAAAGTTAAATACTCAAAATTGGTCATCTGCATTGAATAGACATTTTATTCTCAAACAGCCATTACCAAAAAAATTAGGTAATATATAAGATTACACACACACACTCACACACACAAAAAAAAATTAAATAAATAAATGAACAAACAAACAAACAAAAAAAACCCTCATGAGTAACAAGCCCTAAAATCAACAGCCTATCTCATGCATGATTACAACAAATGGATTTGGGGTTCTCTCCTGATAATTATCTCAGTCTTTACTACACAATCTGGAGACATGCTGGACTTATGGCACATGGAAGCTCACAAAGGGCTTTAGAAAGAAGCTGAAAACACCTTACAATGATGGAACAAAAATGCCCAGGTTTTCAACTGCCGATACAAGCCTCACTATACTAGTCAGTGGGAGGTGAAGGCTAAGCTACCACAGAGAGACCCTCTGGCCACAAGACTCTGGAGAGGACCATAAGGAGTCCCTAGCCACGACTGCCAGTTTCCACCATTGCCACTCCTGTCAGTTTAAGCCACCTTCCTACCCAGTCTCAAGATAACAAGGCACACTTACCATTCCCTAGCTTTCAGGGTTCTCAGCATTCTCTCTTTTTTTTTATTGGTTGTTCAAAACATTATAAAGCTCTTGACATATCATATTTCATACATTAGATTCAAGTGGGTTATGAACTCCCATTTTTATCCCAAATACAGATTGCAGAATCACATCGGTTACACACCCACATTTTTACATAATGCCCTATTAGTAACTGTTGTATTCTGCTACCTTTCCTATCCTCTACTATCCCCCCTCCCCTCCCCTCCCATCTTCTCTTTCTACCTCATCTACTGTAATTCATTTCTCTCCTTGTTTATTTTCCCATTCCCCTCACCCAGATGCCCTTCAATAGATGAATGGATTAAAAAATGTGGCATTTATACACCATGGAGTATTACGCAGCACTAAAAAATGACAAAATCATGGAATTTGCAGGGAAATGGATGGCACTAGAGCAGATTATGCTTACTGAAGCTAGCCAATCCCTAAAAAACAAATACCAAATGTCTTCTCAGCATTCTCCCTGTGATTTTTTTTCAGTTTCTGCATAGCATAGACACCTGGGCTGTAGATCCAGCATAGAAAGCCTACAAAATTATTGAAAAAATGGCGGGCTCCAGACGGGAAGGGAACAGAAGATTGTGGAAGCCCTCCCCCTCATCACCAGCTGCATGAGGATTGGACACTTCTCACCTAAGAGACTGATTGGTCAAGGCTTCAGGCACTGCCTCCAACCTGAGCCAAGTGGGTGCAGAATCAAAGGCTGAATGACAGGCTGCTCCACTGTCATTGTTAAAAGACTACAGATCAGGGCTGAGGATATAGCTTAGTCAGTAGAGTGCTTGTTTTGCTTATATAAGGCCATGGATTCAATCCCCTGCACTACACACATACACTCCCGCCAAAAATATTAAGTAAAGGAATTTGGGGTAGAGCACTTCCCTAGCATGGGTGAGGTACTGGATTGAACACCCAGCACCACAATAAAAAACTAACCAACAAACAAACTACAAATGGTATTGTGTCCATCTACAACAACAACAAAAAAATATTAAAAAAAAATAAAGACTGTGTATTGGACTTGTGCCCCTTCGCTACAGAACCCATAAACATTTTTATATATAATTTATACATATATGTCTTCAGACAGTGTATAAAATTCTCCCATGTTGGCTTTTCAAGTAACTTATATTACAGGTATGCTTCACAACCCTGAAATCCTCCCCACATCACTTATTTATTATTATTATTATTATTATTATTATTATTATTATTATTACTATTATTATGTCAGTGAATGCGGTTATTTTAAGGCAAAATATTCTTCCAATACTAGGACATATCCCAGAGGAAAGTGCATTGACACTTATAACTGTTTATAAGGTTAAAGCAATTTTTGAATAAATATCTATATTTTTATTTATGAAAATGATATCACAATTTTAATATTTTTTTAACTTTTCTGTTCTTTGTCTCATAAAAAACAGTTTGAGCTTTAAACTCATTAGCAATGTCCCCATATCCTTCCCCCCAAAAAAGTGACTCACAGGTATAATTCAAATTATTGAGACTCATAAATTTTGGATCCTTTATTTTAACTAGTGAAGTCTATAGATTTTCTTTTTATTTTCACCCTTAAAATGAAGCCCACTTTTTATAGCTTTCTTATTGTGTGACTGACTTCTAATATTCTGCATATTTTACCCCCAATTCTGATCACTTTGGACTATTGATGTCTTGATGGAGGGGATCTCAAAATTGTCATGCACAAGGCAGGAAATGGATATAGTAAGATATAAGACTGGAGACTGCTGAGTATGTAGATTTTGCATTACAAAATAAGTATTGGTTTATTATATTCTAGTAGGGAGAAAAAGAGCAATAAAAAAAAGAAAAACTTGAGCAGTAGAGGGGTTCATATGCTACAAGTCTACAATGATGGTATGAATATAGAGGGGTAGTGTTCTTGGAAGCAGCAATAAAATTTGGGGGGAAAGAAAAAGTTAATTTTTTGCACAGTTCCCAAGTGAGAGAGCCAGGTGAATGGGCTCTGTGTTCAACTCTTCCCACCTAGGAGTGGAATTTATAGTTCACAGGGTATGTCTCAGTAAGTAGTAAAACACCATTTCCATGTACCTTTACACTTTGTCATGGCTACAAGCTGACTTTGACAATTCCAGTCACATTACATCTTTGCACTTGTTAGTTATTCATTTATTAATTAATTTATTCCATTATTTATTTGTTCCTTTATTAATTCACTTTTTCTTTAGTTGTCATTGTTTTTACATTACTGGTGATTATATAATTGCATAAATATTCTGAATGTTAACTTTTTCTTAAATATTGTTTTATGTGTTTACTCATACATTACTTTTCATTTAAATGTTTTTTCCTTGGCCAAGCATGATTTATATTAGACCTTTATCTTTGTTTATTTAGACTAGATAAAATCACATTATTCCAAATAATTCAAGGATCTATCATCTTAGCAGAACCCTAATCACCCACTAAAGTTGACCCAGTCTAGGTCAACTTACAGCTGTGTCAAAACTCCTCTTTTTTCTTATATAAAACTTAATAAAGAATTTCTCTCTCACTTTTATACATTGGAGAGCAGACTAACTTCCCCAAGAAGCAGTTAATAACCTAGATGAGTTTTCCAACTAGCTCACTATTACTTTTGAATTATTGACGTCCTTGATACTAAGAGTGTCACTGATTACTTTTTTATTTTTGCAAGATATCTCTCTCTCATATTACAAATTGAAATAAGATATGCTTTTTTGCTATGAAACACTCTCAGCCTTTAATAAAATATTCTATAAAGCAAAAGGGTTTTGCTTATTTTTTTAGAGCCTCACTAAGTTGCTGAGGCTGGCTGACTTTAATCTAATGTTATAGAAGTTATACATACGTACCATTGCATACTCACCAGGAGTGTATACACAATAACAGTAAAGCAAAACTGAATGAAAAAAATGGAATGAATGAATGAATGAATAAATAAATAAACAGATGAAAAAGTACAAAGATTTTATGTGATTGGAATTGTCAAAGGTTGATTGTGGCCACACAAATTGGTAAAGCTAATTGGAAATGGTTTTATACTACCTACTGAAACATACACTATGAATTATCAATTCCACTCTAAGGAGGGAAGAAATAAACACATAACCCATTCATCTGACTCTTTCTATTGGGGACTGTGCCAGAGTTACCTTCTTTTTTTTTCTACCTTATTTCTGCCTCCAAAGAAACTACCCCTTGCCCTCATGCTATCATTGATCCACCATTAGACTTTTTAAATCTGAACCTTGAGTTGGTCATTCTTTCCCTCTTTCCTTCACAGCACTTTTTTTCTCTACCTTTATTTCACAAATACATCCACCAATCTCACATCCCAACCCATCCCAGTTCTGCCTTTTCCATGGATTACTTTGAGATCCCCTCCACTCAGATATCAATAGTCCAGAGTAAAGTCAGCTTAGGGTGTTATACATGCAGGTTTTTAGAAGTCATTTACATAACAATAAGCTTATAAAAAGTGGGATGTATTTTATCTGAGGTTAAAAAGAAAATCTACAGAATACATTGTTTAATTGAAGTGTCTAAAATTCATTAATCTCAATAATTTGGAAAAAGAAATCCTATAAAAAGGAGAATAAAGAAAAGAACATAATACAAAAAGTGACAAATTTGAAGACACACCAAATGTATATAGCCAAAGAGTGTCATATATTGGTGTTTTCAAAAGACAAATTAATTTGAAATAAATGTGGTTAATGTGAGATGTAGTAATCATTTTTTAATTATATATAATGGTAGTACATATGTATATCTAAAAAACTGCATCTCATATAATTATGAGTATACATTTCAAGAAATGAATGCTACAGTTTTTTTTTTTTTTTTTTGCTAACAAGTTTGAGTTTGCACACTGGTCTCCTCACTGGGCTGGGAGCAACTTGAGGCCTTGTTTATCCTGTGTCTGCTGAGAAGCTTGACACCAAACAGGTCCTCCATAAACAACCTCTAATGGTAAATAAGTAAATGCATGAAAGAAACAATGAATAGATTCTTTGCAAGAACAGCTGTGCTGTAGAAAGGAGTGGACCTGGGATGACTTCGGTCAGAATTCAAAGTCAAGGCCCTGCATATCAGAAGCAAATCTTGCCTACAATAATTAGATTGTAAAATGCTAGACTTTTCCAAACCAAGGTACATGCACACAGTTAGATCAGCAGTATACAACTTGTCTGAATATCTGCAAATTGTGGGTGTTTCTACAGCTTACTGTGGTACCACCTCCTAATGACTTATAATCATGTATCCTAACATGAAAATGACAGACTGGACTAGTCTCTTTGAGAACTCTGTCCAAATGAAGTATCTGGAAATATGGCAAAGCTTTTTGAATTTGATGAGCTGAGTGGCATTGGGGGCTTGCTTCATCTTTCAGCTGCAGGTGGCTGTTCACCAGCACACTATCCTCATTACCATGTCTGTTAATGTTTGCTCATTTGACATTTATGTGGCATTTATTATATGTCATTATCATATGTCACTGACATGTGTTTGCAAATTTCATTTATTGTATTATATTACTTCTTTCCACCTAAAGATTGGAAAGATAATAGGAAAGGAAATAAACCACCATATGAATTACCACGAGTAGAACCACCATTATAATCAGCAGAGGAATGATCTTGGTCTTCTTGTGGTGCAGGGAATACAGCCAGCCATCAACTGCAGTGACATGAAATGTTTTGGCTGCATATGTGTGACCTTCCCTAGATTGCAGGAAGCATGATTCTAATATCTCAGATAGTCTTCCTGATGGCCAAGAGAATCACAGTAATTTTTTTGTAAATGGTTTTATCAGAACATGGCTGTGCTCACCATGGATACTCTGTGCTGCTTCTATAGCCCAGTCACACAGCACAGGCCACATGGTCTGCTGAGACTTCATGTCCAGTACCTCAAGGAGACATTAATTGACCCCATTTTAAAAACAAAGCCCATCAACAGGATTGTTTTCCCTATGAGCCAGTAAAAGGCCGAGAAAAGAGCTGTAGCAGTGACCTTGCCTGAGTGAGAGAGCCTAAGAAGGGTGTGATACTGATACGCCCCCACTTTTCATTTTCTTTTTATTATTTGCTTTTATTTTTTAAATACATGAGAGCATAATGCATCACAATTTTTATTACACATATAGAAAACAATTTTTCATATCTCTGTTTGTATATAAAGTATGTTCACACCAATTCATGTCTTCATACATGTATTATAAATAATGATGTCTATCACATTTCACTATCCTTGCTAACCCCCTGCCCCCTCCCTACCCTTCCAACCCCTCTCCCTATCTAGACTTCATCTATTCCTCCCAATCTCCACCTCCCTACCAAATATGAGTAAGTCACGTTATATCAGAGAAAACATTTGCCATTTTTTTTTTTTTTGTGGATTGGCTAACTTAGAAATATTTTCTCTAACTCCATCCATTTACCTGCAAATGCCATGATTTTATTCTCTTTTATTACTGAGTAATATTCCATTGTGTATATATGCAACATTTTTTTAATCCATTCATCTACTGAAGGGCATCTAGG
Organism: Spermophilus citellus; assembly: GCF_964194105.1. Classification (NCBI taxonomy): domain Eukaryota; kingdom Metazoa; phylum Chordata; class Mammalia; order Rodentia; family Sciuridae; genus Spermophilus; species Spermophilus citellus. The sequence continues at coordinate 87,617,267 of NC_138196.1, read as the reverse complement.
TTGGTTCCACAGTTTGGCTATTGTAAATTGTGCTGCTATAAACATTGATGTGGCTGTGTCCCTGTAGTATGTTGTTTTTAAGTACTTTGTGTATAGACTGAGGAGAGGGATAGCTCGGTCAAATGATGGTTCCATTCCAAGTTTTCCAAGGAATCTCCATAATGCTTTCCATATTGGCTGCACCAATTTGCAATCCCACCAGCAATGTATAAGTGTGCCTTTTCCCCACACCCTCACCAACACTTGTTGTTTGTCTTCATAATAGCTGCCATTCTGACTGGAGTGAGATTACATCTTAGAGTAGTTTTGAATTACATTTCTCTGATTGCTAAAGATGATGAACATTTTTATATATTTGTTGATTAGTTGAATATACTCTTCTGAGAAGTGTTTATTCATGTCATTCTGGGCCACCAGTCTTCCTAATGCAGCTCTGTGTTAAGTTATTTCATTGTGCACCTGCCCTGTCACCCAGGGAACCAGGGCAAGCTGCCAGACTGAGGGCTTTGGCATCCTGTGTTTCATTGAAGGCTGATGTCTGGGTCAAGAAAACTACAGCCTCGGGGTTGTCTGGGCATTGTGTGGACCTACTGAGGGGTTTCCTTTAACAGGAATCACTGGGGCTTTCTCAGAGGCATCTGGTCATACATATGTTCCAGTGGTGTTCCCACCTTCTGCTCAGCCAGATCATCCTGAGAGCCACAGGAGCTGGTTTTCCTACAGGGCAGAAGAGATGGAGGGTGGGTAGCATAAGGGGCAGGAGCCCACTTGGAAGACACAGCATAGAGATGGAGGGCAGTGGAAGGACTCTTGTAGAGGTGGCACCTGATGCAGCCACACCTCCTCCTGGATGGTGGTCTTCTTAACCTGAGTAAAGACCTCTGATACATACTTCAACTCCCTTTTCCAGACAAATTTTAATGGTATTGACCAAGCTGTGTTCCTTAAGATGCTAAAAGGTACAAAAAAAACCTGGTGCTCTGGTGCATGCCTGTAATTTCAGGGGCTTGGGAGGCTCAGGCAGGAGGATCATTAGTTCAAAATCAGCCTCAGCAAAAGTGAGGCACTAAGCAACTCAGTGAGAGAGACCCTGTGTTTAAATATAATAATAATAATAATAATAATAATAATAATAATAATAATAATAGAGCTGAGGATGTGGCTCAGTGGTCAAGTGTCCCTGAGTTCAATCCCTGGTTAAAAAAAAAAAAAAAAAAAAAAAACAGGAAAAAATTTTGTTGGTAAATATATTTTGAAAATAGTGAAAGTCATGAGCCACTATTTGTCCAGTGTACAGAAGGGCTCTGAGATTTTTTCTTATATATTTCTCCTCACACATCTCTTTGGTTTTTATGGCTTCCAAATGCCACTATTCCCAAAAGTTTGGGGATTCAGATAATGAAAATTAGGCTGATTCCCAGCTTGTCCTGCAACTGATGCAAGATTAAGCTATCTCCATATAATTCAATCCAACTTTCCTCAGGTTTCCAAATTCCTGTTGTATGATGCCTCTTCTACTATGTTTCTAATCTTGTCCATTCATAATTTTGAAGAAAAATCCTCTTCTTTTGGGGATTTTGGTTGAGGAGATAAGAAAGGCCAATGTGCATGTGCCTATTAGCCATTTTCATATGGAAGGGTAATGAACCTAGCCTAATTCCTTTTTAAGATTGAGAGTCATCACAAAGTCATAAAAAGCTAATTTCTCTTTTACTATAAATTACTGTGATTTCTATACTTGTTTGGATTTCCTGCTCATGCCTTGAACTCACCCACGCCTGGCTTTCCCTAACAAGATAACAAAACTCTCAAAAAACTTAGTGGCACCTCATAAATCCTGGCTCCCTTTGACCAGATAAAAACACTGTCTGAAACCTCAGCAGTGCCTCATAAATTCTGGTTTTAAGTTCTGAATTTACTCCCTACCTTGAACTATCATGTCATGTAGATCATTAACCTGCTATATGCCTTTGTATTATGCTTGTCAAAATCCTGTTATCTGTAGTTGTTAAGACACCTCCATTTGCATATTTTTATACTAAAAATCCTTGTTTCTGGAGAGCTGGGAGGCTGATATGTAGCCACAGGTATTCAGAAGACAAAGTTGCTGGCCAGCTTTTGTGTACAAAAATACAAGCTTGCTTTAATTTGATTTAAAATTGGAGTTGGTGGTCTTTTCTTTGCATCAAGGTTAAATATCTGGAGACTCCAGTGAGACAAGACCACCCAAAATTATGAAACTGAATCTTCACTCTGGGCTTCCAGGACTGGAGTGCTGCCCCAGGGAGTGTGCATCTTGAAGTTCCAAGGCCCTGGGGTGAGCCTTTAGTGCATCAGATTGATGAAGTAAACTTCCTCACTCACTAAAACGATTAGCAAGCATTTGGTGAAGGAGGCCTTCATGGGTAAGTGGCACTCTTATAACATCTGGTATTGGGTTAAGAGAGATCTCTTCTGGGGACAGTGAGATGCCTGGTGAGGCACATACACACTCCTGTTCAAGACAGTAGTGAAATGTTGCACTGTTTTCTGATATTGGTTGGTAAGATTCTTTTTTTTTTTTTTTTTTGCATGGGGGAAGACAGAGAGTTGTCTGATAGGACACAACACACTCCTGTCCAGGACAGTAGCAAGATATCACACTGTCTTTTTATTGGTTTGGTGGAGACAGAGAGGTGTCTTAGGAGGCACATTGGCGCTTCTGTCTGAAGCATTAGCAAGACATTGTGTATTGCTCCCTGGGTTTTGGGGTCTGCTTCATGTTCTCCTGTGTTTTGTTCTGTGTTCTACTTGATTTTTTTTCTGCCTTTTCATTGTGTGTCTTCTCTAGTAGAAAACTTAAGAAAATTGAACAACAACAAAAAAAAAATGGGTAATAAAACAAGTAAGCCTGATATTCCTTTGAGCTGTGTTTTAGAGAACTTTGATAAGCTTTACCCCTCTTTTTGTTAAGCAGGATTATGGAAACAATGTCTCCTTTTATTTCTCTAGTTGGCTGCCCTTGAGTACACCCACTGCAGGAGGGAGATGACTTCTGGGAATGTAGGAAATTAATGTCTCCCAAATTAACAAGTAAATTCTAACATGCCATTAGGGCATGCTGGAAACACTTACTGAAATATAACTCTTAAAAAATTCTTTGGAAACCTCTAGTCCCTTCTGATCCAGAGAGTCAGAGCCTTTGAAACAGGAGTCTCCTGTGGTTCTTTGCTAGTAAAGCAATAAACCCTCTATTTTCTTTTTCTCAAAAGTGTTTCCTCAATATTAAATTGGAATTAATTAGCTTTGGATAGGGACCAAGCTTTTTGTTTAGAAATCTTGCCACACCAGGTGGGACTCCAGAGAAGCTCACACTTCTCTTACTAGGGACAGCTTAGCACTCCTAGCAACTGTACTTTCATTCCAAGAATGTAAGATGTTGAGAGATGACTCCTGGAAAGGTGGGAGACAGGAAAGTGTATCTGGGGTTAGACTGAACAAGATGAGTTATGCCTTTAAGTAAAGAGAGAGACTGAGGGACTCTCAGAAACTACCGAAAGCCCTTTTGCTTCAGAGAACTGCCACCTTCTTTCCTTGCACTGTAAGATTTGATCCATCTTTGACTACTTTAAAAAAAAATAAAGACAGAAAGAAAGAGAAAGAAAGAAAGAAAGAAAGAAAGAAAGAAAGAAAGAAAGAAAGAAAGAAAGAAAGAAAGAGAATATAGCAGAGTTGCCACACAGAAACCCTTGATTTTACCCTGGTTTCCAATTGTAAGAGCATCTGATACACTATTTGGGAAATTTTTGGTGCCACTGATGTAGGAGTCATGGTTAAATAGGAGTTGGCAACTTGAAGATATTTTTCACTACCTGGTCTGTCTGGTTTGTCTGTCATTGTGTTTTTGTCTGTATCTGTTTCTGGCACTTAAGACATTGGTTATAATGTGTTTATCTTATAAATTGTTTTTTGACAACAGTCTTGGCTGAAATGGTCACCTATAGATGTAAACATGTCTAAAAAATATGTTTTACTGTAACAATCTGGTCTTTGAATGGTTTTCTGAAATATTGTACAATCTTGCATTTGGGAATTGGTTTGTCAGAGGTAAAATAATTATTAGAAACACTAGCAATTTAGATTATAGGACTTAAAAAAATGTCATGAGATAATTTGTAAGAAATATCCAAGTTCTCTCTGTTCACATAGTTAGCCTTCACAAGACAGTTTAAAATCTCCCATTACTGTCCTTGTGCTCAGATGTAATCAATGTATTCTTTATATTGAGATATTTTAGAACTTGTGCCAAATGCTTGACATCACCTGATAAGATGTTATGCTATTACTTAGCCAAATTTTAGCCTCAAATGTCCCGGGTATTTTTCTTCTTCTTCTCTGTAGGGAGACAGAAGTCAATTTTCTCTTTAATACAAGTGCCAGGTTTTCTGTTCTCATCTCTTACCATAGACCTCTTAAAAATATCTAAACAGCCTATTACCAAAAGGTTTACCCTCCCTCAGTTACAAATAGGCTTTGGAGAGAGATTTAACCTGTTTGTCACTGAGAGAGAAAGACTAAACCTAAGAATGGTCACACAAAAAAGTGGATCTGCTCAACAGCAACTGGCTTATCTCAGTAAGAAGCTTAACATTGTAGACTTGTTCTCAAAGGTAAAAGAAAGTAATGTACCATAATTTTAGACATTCAAACCTGTCCAATTACCAACTCAGAAAAAAAAAAAATGCTTCAAATTCCCTAGGCTTGATGTTTCTGCTCAAAAAGGCAGTTTTCCCTAGCTCATTCAGGACCTCTGCCAGGACTTACATTGAAATGCAAATAGAAGCTCACTAGGAGACTGGTCTCAGACACTAGAAAAAAAGTAAAAGTGTCTCTTACCTGAAATTACAACTTGCTTAAAGACACTGTGTTATGCTCAAATTCAGACCCCCAAAAGGCCACCAGAGACCAAGATCAATGTAAGCAGCAAAGAGGTGTTTTATTGTGAGCTAGCTGGGTCCTCCGCATGTACACAGCAACTGGTGATGCTGAGAGGCCCTGAGCCCAGGGTTTGCAACAGTTTAATACACTTTTGAGGAAGGCAGGGACTTCACATACATCATAGCCTCTCTTAGCAAATCATCACACACCACGGGAAAATCATAAAACAACTCTAAAACATGATTAGCACATTCACTGGTGGGAAAAAGTTGGGTAGGGGTAATTGGTTACTACAAGAGGGGGATTCATTTGAACTAATTGGTTTAAGCCAAGAGGGGTGTTCATGCTGAACTACATGGTTTCCCAACATAAACTACTGGGAGGGTCATCTGGCAACCCAGGTATTTCCCTGTCTTATGCTGAATGGTGGCTACTAGGAGGTTGCTATGGGTCCCCACCTAGCCTGACTAAGTCAGGGACACCTGGCAACAGCAGATCTCTCCTGTTATTTGTAGATAAACAACTCAACAGGGTGGGTATGTGCCTAGAAGTGCTCTCTGGGTCTTTCCAAGGACAGAGGTCAGGCCCCCTTTCATGGACAGGCTTTGCTCTGAGATAGAGGCTGGTTTTTCAACTGCTGCATCTGAAAGTTCTTTGGCAAAACAAAAAAAATAAGAAAAAATTTTTAAAAGGCTCACATCTACTGTGTGGAATAGGAAGATTTGAGACAATAAACATAAATGTTAAAAACACATTGGTGGTGGGGGCTGGGGATGTGGCTCAAGCGGTAGCGCGCTCGCCTGGCATTCGTGCGGCCCGGGTTCGATCCTCAGCACCACATACAAACAAAGATGTTGTGTCTGCCGAGAACTAAGAAAAAATAAATTAAATATTAAAATTCTCTCTCTCTCTCTCTGTCCCCCTCTCTCTCACTTCTTCAGTAATCCTCCTTTTAACTTATGATGGTTGGTTGCAGACAAGCATCCTAATATGCATCTTCTAAACATTTCCAGTCTGTGTGTCCACCTCTATTATCAGTGCCCTAGCTCAGGTCCTCATTGGCTCTCATCTGGACTAATCCAACAGGCCCATAAATGTCCTATCCCTATTCCTCACAACCAGCATCTGTGGTACAGTAACAGGAAGGACCATGTTCCCCACACACACCCAAACTCGTCAATGGCTCTCCATTATTAAAGAAAGATCTAAATTCCTTAACAGGACTCACCCCACTCTCTATAGACAATATTCTCTCGGGCCAAACAGCTGTTCCTCTTTGACCTACATTTTTCCTCTGACTACCCAGAACTGCTTGGGTTTGGGCTGGAGCTCAAATACACACACACACACACCACAATTAATTAGTAAGTAGGATGTTTCCATTCTTGAAAACTTTGAAAACCTGGAAAAAAAATAAAAATAGCTTTCTTCAGGCTTGCTTCTAGGTATCAAAGTCATCACATTAATGTCTACATTTCATTACATCAATATCCCTAAATGCTGTTACAAATAACCAGTGCCAATGTACCCCACACACACAGCAGCAAGTGTCTGAAAGAATAATCACAGACTATAACAATAGGTTCCGGTCACCCATGCATCTCTGCAGACAGAGCACCAGCACTGACTCCCTGGGAGGCTTTCTTACCCAGGCAGTGCTTCTCCTCCTCCAGTGGTACCCTCCACTACCCTCTGAAGAAATCTGTAGCCTGGCACATGACCTCTTGTTCCTTAAGGACAGGACCACATTCCAAGCATTCCTGGATCTCCAATCCCAGTGAAGTCCTCAGAATACATTAGACACCCATAAATGTTTACAGAATAATGTGTACATTCTGAGCTAAGCAGAACACTCAAAGACATTTTCTGATTTTTTTCTGCATATCAGGATAGAAAACTTGGACTTCTACCATTAAATTTGATGAAAATATTTAAAAATACAAAATATTTATTAGTATCTCTAACCCATTGTGTAGTTAACCAAATGATCATTTTTTTTCTGTAAAAAAAAAAATTAATGGGAGATATTGAGAAATAAGATGTGTTTTTTTTTTAACTTATAGAAAATTTCAGAGAAAACTGCATAAGCAGTCAAAAAAACTGGTAAATTGGACTTCAACAAAAAACCTATTTGCTTCTTAAGAAGTACAAAGACAATTTATAGAATAAGAAAAAATTTATACTTCAAAACCACAATGTGATGTAACTTAATACCTATTAGGATGACAACTATGGAAAAATATCATGGCAAAGTATTGGAAAGGATATGGAGAAATGGAATCTTCAAACAATGCTGATGGGAATGTAAAATGGTAGAGTCACTTTATAAAACTGTCTGGCAGAGTTTCTTATGGCCCATACATTTTACTCCTAAGTATCTACCCAAAATAAAATATGTCAACTCAAAAACTTGTACAAAAATATTCACAGCAGCATGATCATAAGAACCACAAAGAGGCCAAATATACATCAACTGATAAATGGATAAACAAACTGCAGTGTTTCCATATAACAGAACACTATTCAGCAATAAAAAAAATAAAGTTCTGATCTGTGCTATCTCAAAAACAAGCTAAGAAGCCAGATACAAAGGGCTATATATTGAATGATTACATTTATATAACATGTCCAGAACAAATAAATCCAAAAATAGAGAAAGGAGATTCATAGCTACATGGAGCAAGAGTGAGTGGAGAGTGACTGCTAAAGGATATGGGTCTTCTTTGGAGATGATGAAGGTATTTCAGTATTAGCAGGGTAAGCACACAACTTTGTGAAAACACTAAAACTCAGTGAATTGCACTTTTAAGGAGTGACCTTGATGGTAATGTGAGTTATCTATCAACAAAGCTGTTATTTTTTAAAATGGCTGCACAAAGTCATATAGTAACATCTCTGCACAAGGGTCTGGTTGAATCACTCTGCCTCTGACAGGATAATGTGTCATAAAAACATGCAATCTGTTCAAATGGGGAAATAATCTATGTTCCTACCAATAAATCCCTATTGCAACCATCCACAAAACCAGATCCAAAGTAAAAAGAGCAAAGAACAAAAGAGCATGCAACTCACAATTGGCTGGCAGGTTACAGAATGAAACTAACCAAAGCCTACAAAAAGAAAAATGTTTATTAGGACTGCCCACTTCTTTTTGATTACATAGATTTAAACAAGTCAAAATACATTATACTCATAAGAAAATCTTCCAGCATCTTTATTAGCACATAGCAAGGAAAAACAAGCATTCTCTCCTCTAACAAAATTAACATCCCACAGAACTGTTTGTACTTGGCAGCATGAACATTTCATTTCAGAGTGCTGCTAAATTAAACAAGCCTATGTTGTATTGAACACAATGAGCAGGAAACCCTGGTATCATTAGTTTGATGCTGAAGAACATTAGAAATAAGGAGGATAATATGAATGATGGCAGTGGTGGTGACAGAATAGCATTACTGTCAGTCTTTTCAACATTTCCATTATCTAGAATACAACAATGGAAACATTCTAACAACTTTCTTTTTTTTTTCTTTTGTGGAACTGGAGATTGAACCACACAGGAGTGCACTACCACTGGACTACATCCCCAGACCTTTTTATTTTAATACAGGGTCTCACTAAGTTGCTGAGGCTGGCATTATACTATCAATCTTCCTGTCACAGACTCTGAAGTAACATACAACTTTATAAGATTCTACCAACACCCTTCTCTGTATGCATAAGAAAGCACTGGAACTTAGAGATAGAAAGATCTGAATTCAAGTGATTTTTTTTTTCAGAGAGAGAGAGAAAGAGAGAGAGAGAGAGCTTTTAAATATTTAATTTTTAGTTTTCGGTGGACACAACATCTTTATTGTTTTATTTTTATGTGGTGCTGAGGATGGAACCCAGCACTCCATGCATGCCAAGCAAGCTTGAGCCACATCCCCAGCCTCAAGTTTTTTTTTTTGTTGTTGTTGTTTTAAACCTGCTAGCTACATGCTCAAGGACAAATTTCACAATTTTACTGAGCCCTTGTTGTTGTGAGAACAAAATAAAGTTATACAAAGAGCACAGTGCAATGCTCAATCCACATGCCACCACAAAAATCCTCACTGTTCACAACTCTTTACATCAAATACTGATTTCAGAACTTATACCAGAAAAGGTGTAATTAACAATGGCAATCCTTCTACCTTGTGAACATCTAAAGATCTATTAAGATTTCACATTGAATGAAGAATATTCCTCCTTCATTCCCCTCCCATATAGGTTTTTTAAAAAAACTATCAATAAAGTCTCTTTAAATGTATTAACTCAGGGCATGACACAAAGCATTCATTCACCTAAGAGGTATATAAAAGCACTGAACTGAGAGAAAGAGAGACATGGAGAAAAACACTCTCTATTAGAAAGAAATGCACATTTTGCAGTGCAATAATTGTTAACCTTTTCATAAAAATTGATGCAATCTGATTATAATTCCCAAGTGTCAGTAATTGGTCCTTAAGGTAAAAGAAAAAAAAAGTGGGATGGTTTCAAGGACCAAAAAAAGATGTGGGAAGATATCTTTTCCCATTGACAGCAATTAGTGTTTGAGTGATGGCTGCTAGAATGTTCAGACTGAAAAACTTTGTTATATTAGAACAGACTGAAATATATCTAAAACAAAACACATGGGGTTTAACATACACATACACAATCTTCAAGAAGGTGTCCTCTCTAAACAAACCAAAGAAGGAAAAGACTGTGTTAAATTCCAGTTGCACTGCTACACATAAGGTGTATGGAGGGGGATAGTGGTTTTCAGCCATATTCCCATGCTGATGTCTATTTAAAGACAGCATCTAGATTCTGTAGTAATAGACTTGCTCTGCCTAGCTCCACACAAATTTGCATCAAGCCACACACTGGACAAAACTTTCAGGGTTAGGAGGGAGGAAATTTCTCAGGGGAATGGGACAAGCAGAACTTTGGGATATCCCTAAGGAGTTTCACTAGGCTCTGAGCTCATTATGGACCTTGTGCCCCAGAGCTACTGTTCTTCCCTCCACTTTCTAAAACTCCACCCATAAGACTTTGAGTTAACAGTGTCCCTGGGGGAGACCTGGTCAGTTGCAGAGTCTATAAAAGGAAGCCCTGAGGGTTTTCATCTACACTGTTCAGGAGCACTTAGCATCTCTCCTCCTACTGCAGCTCAGTACTACCACCCTGATTGCAAAGCTGTTTCATCTCAGAGTCCACAGCCTCAAATTCTGCTCAGGAATACCGAACTTCTCTGTCTACCCAACGTTCCAATCAAATGATCATGTACTCTCCCAGTCTAAACTAAACTTTATGCCTAACATAGGAAAACACTGTTTCAAATGCACAAAATCCAACTCATTTAATATGTAATAAAGTCTTTTTTTTTTTTCATTTTTTGGTAGTTGTAGATGGACATAATAGCTGTAATTATTTATTTGTTTCTTTGTTTGTTGTGGTGCTGAGGATAGAACCCAGTGCCTCACACATGCCAGGCAGACACCCTACCACTGAGCCAAAATCCCAGCCCTGTAATAAAGTCTTAATATCTATTTAAATGTAGTATAAAACTTTTAACAAATGCTGCTAACAAGGGACCGGGATGTGGCTCAAGCAGTAGCATGCTCACCTGGCATGCTTGTGGCCTGGGTTCGATCCTCAGCACCTCATACAAAGAGTGTCTGCCGGGCTGGGGATGTGGCTCAAGCGGTAGCGCGCTCGCCTGGCATGCGTGCGGCCCGGGTTCGATCCTCAGCACCACATACCAACAAAGATGTTGTGTCCGCCGAGAACTAAAAAATAAATATTAAAAAAAAAGTCTCTCTCTCTCTCTCTCTCTCACCTCTCACTCTCTCTTAAAAACAAAAACAAAAACAAACAAACAAAAAAAAACAAAGAGTGTCTGCCGAAAACTAGAAAATGAATATTAAAGAATTCTCTCTCTCTCTTAAAAAAAAAAATGCTGCTAACAGGAGAAATAAAGGATAAAGCCTTCATTTCACTTACAATTTCTGTTTAATCCCTCACTTTCCAGGAATATTTTTAGTACATTTTAGAGCACAAAACTAAAGAAATTAACTCATCAGTAAAATGAAAGGCACTGTATAAAGAAATTCCTGTACTGCCACAAAAAAGAGATTAAAAAACCTAGAACTTCAATATTTTAGAAAACAAATAAGATTACAACATTAGCCACAATGAGATACCAGAAGAAAAAGTCCAGGAAAACCTCATTAATTTGGCCCAATAATGAAGACTCAGTAGTTTCACGTCTTCCTTGATATAATTTTGAACTATGTATTAAGAAACACTTGCTAGGGGGGCTGGGGTTGTGGCTCAGTGGTAGAGTGCTTGCCTGGAAGATACAGGGCCCTGGGTTCGATCCTCAGCACCACATATAAATCAATAAAATGAAGGTATTGTGTCCAACTACAACTAAAAAATAAATATTAAAAAAGAGACAATTGCTAGGCAAATTAAAGTGCAAATAAAAATTGCTAGAGAATTATTTAATTGATTTTAAAAGTTTCATATGCAAATGACTTCTACAAAAATACTAATTAAAACTAGTTACATGTAGTCTTTTTAAATTTTTTAAAATTTTTATTGTTGGTTGTTCAAAACATTACATAGTTCTTGATATATCATATTTCACACTTTGATTCAAGTGGGTTATGAACTCCCATTTTTACCCCGTATACAGATTGCAGAATCACATCGATTACACATCTACTGATTTACATATTGCCATACTAGTGTCTGTTGTATTCTGCTGCCTTTCCTACCCTCTACTATCCCCCTCCCCTCCCCTCCCCTCCCCTCCCCTCTTCTCTCTCTACCCCATCTACTGTAATTCATTTCTCCCCCTTGCTTTTTTTAAATTTCCTTTTCCCCTCACTTCCTCTTGTATGTAATTTTGTATAACCCTGAGGGTCTCCTTCCATTTCCATGCAATTTCCCTTCTCTCTCCCTTTTCCTCCCACCTCTCATCCCTGTTTAATGTTAATCTTCTTCTCATGCTCTTCGTCCCTACTCTGTTCTAGAATCAACAAATGGGACTTACTCAAACTAAAAAGTTTTTTCTCAGCAAAAGAAACAATAAGAGAGGTAAATAGGGAGCCTACATCCTGGGAACAAATCTTTACTCCTCACACTTCAGATAGAGCCCTAGTATCCAGAGTATACAAAGAACTCAAAAAATTAAACAATAAGAAAACAAATAACCCAATCAACAAATGGGCCAAGGACCTGAACAGACACTTCTCAGAGGAGGACATACAATCAATCAACAAGTACATGAAAAAATGCTCACCATCTCTAGCAGTCAGAGAAATGCAAATCAAAACCACCCTAAGATACCATCTCACTCCAGTAAGATTGGCAGCCATTAGGAAGTCAAACAACAAGTGCTGGCGAGGATGTGGGGGAAAGGGTACACTTGTACATTGCTGGTGGGACTGCAAATTAGTGCAGCCAATTTGGAAAGCAGTATGGAGATTTCTTGGAAAGCTGGGAATGGAACCACCATTTGACCCAGCTATTCCCCTTCTTGGTCTATTCCCTAAAGACCCAAAAAGAGCATACTACAGGGACACTGCTACATCAATGTTCAAAGCAGCACAATTCACAATAGCAAGACTGTGAAACCAACCTAGATGCCCTTCAATAGATGAATGGATAAAAAAAAAAAAATGTGGCATTTATACACAATGGAGTATTACTCTGCATTAAAAATGACAAAATCATAGAATTTGCAGGGATATGGATGGCATTAGAGCAGATTATGCTAAGTGAAGCTAGCCCATCCCTAAAAAACAAATGCCAAATGTCTTCTTTGATATAAGCAGAATAACTACATGTAGTCTTTAGAATCCTGTATTCCAATAGAAATAAAGTATATAAAATAGAAACAAAAATACTGCTTAAATCTATTAGATTATTAATTCTTCCATCTCTCTGTTTACTTTGGCTGTGAAAAACTGGTTTAGGAGTCAGAAAAGCTTCACAGGCAGGTCCCAGACAAAAACATATTCATTCTACTCAAAGCCTGGCAAAAACTAATTCTCTGTTTTTATTTTTAAAAATGTGAACCATACAATTATATTTACTTTATTTGGGGGGCATTCACTGTATCCTTATTTTCAAACAACATATTGTGAAAAATATTGTCATGTCTATACTGGAAACATAAACAGATCTTAAATATGATCTACTAGCATACCTAGTTCAGATACTTACTCTGCCCATATGGAAAAATTTATTTAAAATAAATGGCTTATGTGATTATTAAAATCAAATAGAATATAGTCCAAATCAAAATTTGAAACAAAGTACCATCAAACATTATGACAGCAAGTGCCAGTTATGCACATCTAAATTTAAATGAAACCATGTTAGTCTTCTCTAAATTAAAATTTACACTATTCTCTTTGCATCTTTAACATAATAATGACAATACACATCAACAATTGGGAGGTTGAGGCTGAGGCAGGAGGATCCTAAATTCAAGGCCAGCCTTAGAAACTTAGTGAGGCCCTAAGTAACTTAGCAAGACCCTGTCTCAAAATTAAAATAAAATAAAGGGCTGGGGATGTGTTTCAGTGGTAAAGTGCCCCTAGATTCAATCCCCAGTATCTATCAATCAATCAATCAATCAATCAATCAAGTAAATAATCATTTTGGTGTCTGTGGATGCCTACCAGGTAGGAAGGTATTCAGTGCTGAATGAAAACTGGTGAATAAAACACTAGTTGAATCATATGGTTCCAGCCTCTGGGTATTCAGGAAACAATGTTAATTGAAGTGAAAAGTCAAGCACACTCAGGAAAAGCAATCTAGATGTACTTTATATATAGAAGACAGTTTATTTTATTTTATTTTTTATTAAACCAAAGGATAAACAGTAGGTCAATGACAAAGTTGTGCATCTGCTTCATGTGAGACCATCCTTATATGTAACTCTTATTTAATTGAAATAAAATCTAAAGCAAACATAAAATGTTAAAAAAATAATATTTACATCAAGAAGTGATAAAATCTTTTGGACTGAAGAGACACACATAGGTTTACACATGAATGCACAATCACATAGTTTACATAACTCAAAAACACTATTATCACCCAATTATAAAAATCCATATTTAGTATGCTATTTAGCAATTGGTATCCATGTTTAAAAAATGTTAAGAAATTTATTTTGAAATTTACTTTAGGCTTCCCTACAGGTGAATAAAACACCAAAGTACTGCTCTTTGCAGAGGAAAACATTCTATATTCAAAACAATTATAACTGGCTGATCAAGTTTTCAAATATTTTTTAAAATATTTAGTTTTTAGGTTTTTTTTTTTTAAGGTGGACAAAATATTTTATTTTTATGTGGTGCCTCACGCATGCCAGGCAAGTATGCTACCACTTATGCCACACCCCAACCCTCAAGTTTTAAATATTAATAATGAGTTAAAATCAAGTCAAAAGACCTAAAAATAACTCAATATATTTAGATATTATCATTCCATTTAATGCCTAAGAGTTTCTCACACATAAGAATCACAAGTAGGTTCTTAAGGAAGAGAATTTTTTTATGTTAATAAGAATATTGAATGAAAAAAGTCTTTGAATAACACAAGGTTTCCTTCAATAGTTTGGTACAGTGGAAATCATCTGTACTCCCAGCAACTCAGGAGACTGAGGCAGGAGAATCACAAGTTCAAGGACAACCTCAGAAACTCAGCAAGGCCCTGTCTCAAAATAAAAAATAAAATAAAATATGCTGGGGATCTAATTTACTGATGAAGTGCCCCTGGGTTCAATCCACAGTACCAATAAAAAACATATTATCTCAAAAAATGTACTTTTTTTCCCCTACTGGATTAGCAAAGATTAAAAAGATTAACAAAACTTTGTATGAGCAAGGGTTTTAAAAATAGGATTCTCATGGACATTGAGGGGGATAACTTTTAAGATAACAGCTTAGCCATATTTATCAATATTTAAAATGTATATAATCTTTGACCTGGCAGTTATAACTCTAAGAAGATAAATAAGTATACTGTCATCAACATACCATTATTTACAAGAAAGAAAAACTAGTAACAATCTAAATTGTTATCAAAGGAATAGCTAGATAAAGTATGATGCCTCTAAATTATGGAAAACTAGGCAGCCAGGACTGGGGTTGTTGCTCAGTGGTAGAGTACTTGCCTGACATGTGTGAAGCACAGGGTTTGATTCTCAGCACCGCATATATAAATAAAGATACATTGACAACTAAAAAAAAAAAGAAGAAGAAGAAAAGAAAACTAGGAAGCCAGTAAATTGATCACCCATGATTATACACATCAGTTTCAACTCACAAATAGAGATATATAAAACACATTAAAAATGACCATATAGTTTCATATATATAAAGAGACTGCTGTTTATTTAAAGTTTTATATATACTTTCATATCCATCAATAAGTTTCCAAAAGTGTGTTAATGGTGGTCATTTCTTTGTGCAGAAGTTGAGGGTTTATTTTTGTCTTTATGTTGTTTTATATGGGTGGAAACTTTTCTAATTATTATAATAAAAAAATCACAACAAACTTTTAAGATAAAGAAGTGCCTCAATATCACCAATATTACTTCAAATCTTTTCAACTTCCTCTTTAAGAGGAAAGAATTCATTGAATGTTGCAAGTAGATGTAATATAGGATCTCCTTCCCAGAACCAAATTTTAAAATGATGAGATAATAGAAATTAAAATATTAGATTCAAAAAGATAGGGAAAGACAAACATCACTATTCAAACAGCCCACATCCTAGAATCCACCTTACCACCCATAGGTTCTATCAACTCAAAAACTCCTAAAACAATATCACTTTTACACCTTAAGGAAGCAGACTAAAAAAAATAATAATTAAAGAATTTTTAAAATATAAAATCATAAAACACTTAGCAGAGTAAAAATATTTAGTTATTTTCCTGTCTTACATTCTTTCTTTAGCACTTTTATTATGAACCTGAAAGAAGGGGGGGGGGGGAAACAATGTAAAAATTATTTTCTATCAAATACTTACATGCCAGCAGCAAACGTGGTCAGAGAAATCCTCCTGGAGGATGTGAACATCTGAAATCAATCAGGACAAAACACAAGTTGAAAGAATGGGACAACTGCGAAGTAAAGTTGAGCACCACTACAAATCTAACCTACATAAATGATTGCATTCAGTGCATATGTCTGGGGCACCATGGTTTTATAGAACCAATGAGTACCTGCACCTGGACCCCACCTCTCCCACTTGCCTGTGTGTGACTGAGGGCAAGTCACATCAGCCCCCCTCTTTGGGCCTATTTTTCATATGTATAATAACAATGCCCAACTAGGAAGATTGCTATGGAATATGAAGGATAATCCACATCAGAGGCTCTAAAATAGTTCTTAGAACATAACAAACAGGGCTGGGGATGTGGCTCAAGCGGTAGCGCGCTCGCTGGCATGCGTGCGGCCCGGGTTCGATCCTCAGCACCACATACCAACAAAGATGTTGTGTCCGCCGAGAACTAAAAAATAAATATTAAAAATTCTCTCTCTCTCTCTCTCTCTCCTCTCTCTCTCTCTCTTTAAAAAAAAAAAAAGAACATAACAAACATCCAATGTTTTTACTGTTATAGCCTCTCATGTAATTAAAAAATCTGCCACTCACCACCTGAACCCCTATTATTTATTATATTTCTCATTACTATTATTGAAAAGAGGCATAGTCTTTGTATTCTAGAGGCTAATGTGTAATGGGTGAGATGAGCTACCCAGACATGTAAGGCAAAAGTCCAAAGTGAATTCTTCATTTGCTTGTATAACAAACATCTCAATGTGAACTTTTGCCGCAGTCTTGGCTGGGCACAGAATCACGAGCCACCACACACCTTGTAGATTCAAACAGCAATTCTTTATTCCCGAACTCACACCGGCCTCTACACACACGTTCTGGGAAAAATCCCAGTTCTGCCGCCGCCCAATTCACCTACTCCACGAGGCTTTCTTCTCCAATACTTTCTGAATCTCAGGAGAACTCAAGGGGAACTCAAGGATCAGGCGTGCCTGAGGCAGCAGGATACGCCCTATTTCCCCCGCAGGGTACACCTTAAACCTGGAACTTCCCTAAACCCAAGTCTTAAACCGGGAACGCCTTAAACCCAAATTATCCTAAACCGGGATACTTCCTAAAACCTGCAGGATACACCCTAAACCTGGATCCACCCTCGTCCTTGAGCAGGGTCACCTTTTAACATGGGGTATGCTGGCAAGGAAATTTCGATGCGTCATTCCTACTTGGCAATGGCCCTCAGCAAACTTTGTCAGGTATTTTGCTGGGTTCTGGGATTCTTTACTATACAGAAAAGACCCAGTTTCTCTCAAGGAGCATCCCATCTACCAAGGCTGACACCACAACACAGGAAAGCTTCTTGAAGTGACAGATACTGGTTTTTACTGGGCTAGGGGTAGAACATATCTTAAGTGGCAGAATGAGGTGTGGAAGAATCTGGGTGGAAATGATGGCATCACAGGATACACAGGGCCTTTGGGGAATGCTGAGTAGCACTGTTATTAGGGTGCACCCAAGATAGGGATAAGCAGGAATGCCTTGAAGGAAAGACTGTTTGTTTCCTGTTCTGAAATGCACTGATTATCTTCAAACTAAAAACAGAAAGATTTTAGCTGTGACTTCAACTCCAATATCTTTTTATTGTCGTTCTTTTCTTTCTTTCTCTCTTTAAAAGTGAGCAAAGTACAAGCAGAAAAAAAAGAACCACCCCCTCAGCATATGGTGGTGGTGGAAGAGACAGTGATGAGTTCCATACATTTTCTCCTTTAATTTTCCCAGTCTTCTTATAAAGGCAGTATTGTTCTTCTCACAGATTAGGAAACTGAAGTTTGGAGAAGATAAATAGATTTTAAATGTATATATTTAGGGCTGGGGATGTGGCTCAAGTGATATCGCGCTCGCGTAGCATGCGATCGGCCTGGGTTCGATCCTCAGCACCACATACAAAAAAAAAAAGATGTTGTGTCCACCTCTCTGCCTCTCTCTCTCTCTCCCCCCCCTCTTCCTCTCTCACTCTCTCTTTAAAAAATGTATACATTTATTAATGTATACATTTAATCTCATTTTTATTTCTTTTGGGTTTTTGTTTTTCTGGAATTAGACAAAACAGTTCTAAGGTACTCATGGAAAAAATAAACAAGAATTGCCAGGAATATGAAAAGCAACAAGGGAAAACTAGTTTTAAAAGATATTAAAACTTTTATAAAACCAATAATGTGATACTGGTATATGAAGAAAAAGACTAATAAAATACAAACCCCAGAGACACCCCAATGCATCCCAAAGTTAACAATACAGTAAGAATATTCAAATAAGGGCTCTAAAACCAACAGGTGAAAAGAACGAGCACACAGAAAAAGATAAAGTTGAACCTATGTATCATTCTGAACACCAGAATAAATCCTGGTTTGAACATTTCAATGTAAAAGTGATACCATAAAAGTACTAAAAAAAAAAAAAAAAAAAAAAAAAAAAAAACCATGGGCAAATTCTAAAAATCTTGAAGGCCTTTCAGTGACTTAAACTCCAGATACCATAATGAACAATATAAACTGTAAAATTCAACGGAAAAAAAAAAAAAAGTAAGACTTCTATATATCAAAATATGTGAAGGTAAATGAAATAAATAAATAAATAATTGTAAAAACTACGATTTATATCACACAGGGCTAATCTCTCCAATTTATAAATTTCTAGAAATTAATAAGGGGAAAATAGCAACCCAAAACAAAAATGTACAAAAAACACATGAACAGAGGGTTTACAGGAAAAAAAAATACAGCTAGTTTAAGCATAAGATGCTCAGCCTCATTAATAATGATAGCAATGCACGTTAAAACTACTCTATATTGATAATTCTCATCTATCAAACTGTTAACAAATTCAAGGGTTGTAAACACACTACATTGGAAAGGCCCCAGAAAAATAGGAACTCTCTCATACACTGCAATCTGCCCTCTTGTATCTGTGATATTCAGACTGGATTCGACAATCATAGGTGAAAATATTTTTTTAAAAAATTGTCATACTGAACACATACCAACTTTCTTCCTTGTCATTATTCCATAAGCAATACATTGTAACAACTATTTACATGGCATTTACATTGTATTAGGTTTTCTAAGCAATCTAAAGATGATTTAAAAGTATGTGCAGGATGTTCATAGGTTATATGCAAACACTATGCTTTTTTATATAAGAGACTCAAGCATCCTTGAATTTCAGTATCCACAAAGGGGTCCTCAAACCAATCCTTCATGAATAATTAAGAGAAACTGTACTTATGGGAGTTAAAAATGGTGCAACACTTAAGAAAGGAAGTATTTAACAAAATTATAAACGCACTGCCCACAGGTGCAGCAATTCCACTTCTAGGAGATGTACCTGCACATGTATAAAATGATATGTATACAAGATGTTTCATGACAGTATGGTCTGTGATAAACCTAGAGACAACCCAAATACCCACCAGGGGGAATGGTTAAGTAAACAAGGCATTAATAGACACTGTTTAAATATAGCTGTTTTTTTTAAAAAAAAAAAAAGTGTTTTCTATAAACAAATATTATATTCTTTCTAAATAAATACTAATAGGAAAATATCTCAAGAGCATATAAAGAAAAAGCCATGGGACAGAATTACTTACATTGTATGCTAATTTTATATAAAAAGAACATAGTACACTGGCATTTCTCCTACTCTAAAGAAGGGTAAAGGTGGTGGGGCAAAGCAATTAGAAATCAGATTTTCCCAAGCATGCCTATGTCATTTTAACTTTTGAACCATAAGAACGTGTTATCTACATTAAAAGAATTTTTAAACATTAAAAAAAAATACTTACAGAAAGAAGAGAAAGAGACATCTATAGATAAGACTTCAAACCAAGCTTTAAAGAGATTTTTTGCTCTGAAATTAGATGCTGAAAAGCAATCTTGGTGTGGTCTTCGCAAAAAAAATATATATATATATATATGCTTTTTCCCCCTTCAATCAAGTAAAGGATATGATAATCTGTTTTTAAAAAGCTATTTGAAGGAGTACGAAATTAGGAAAGAGGAGAAAAATGTACAATGAGGACACTCTAGTATAATGGTTCTCCAAGTATGGTCCCTGTACCAGCAGCATCAGCATCATGTGATAACTTGTTAAAATTAAAATTCTCAGGCTCCCACCCACTACTGAATCAGAAACTTTGTACTAGTCCAGCAATCCTGGTAGTACCCTCAAGTCTGAGGGTCACATATCTTGTCTGGTGCTTCCCACAGGTTCATGTACACCACCAGTCTGCATTTCAAACAAGATCCAGGATGCTTCAGATATGCTGCTCTAGGACCACACTCACACTTGGATAAGCAAAGCTGAAGTCCTCCTGGGGAAAAAAGGTATGTAACCTTTATATGGTTGAGTTTCCTATGAAACCAGTCCTCAGTATCAGAAGGAAAAAGTCCTTATACAGGCTTCCTAGCCAAGAGAGATCATGGAGCTAGATTCCCAAGTAAACTGTGCACACAGAGAATAAATGTTTTCAAATACATTCTTATAAAAACTATAACAACTATGAAACATCAAAATTCAACTTAAGGACGTCTTACTTGGAAAAAAAAAAGTATAAGGGGACCGACAAACTTTCAGAAATGGGGAAAAAAAACAAAAGTAATCCATATTCCATAAATTCTGCTTGTGTTGTCTGAACAACTTAACCTCAAATGCATTAACTGCCCGCCATGTGCTCTACATGGAAAAGCACCAAGAAGTTTGTTCCCCTCAAACCCTTTTCAGAAAAATTGTAGTCATGTTTATGAACACCAGTCTTCCATTTGTTTCACATGAAGAGAAAGATCTCTATAGGAAACTTCTGAATAAAGAATTCTGATTTAGCTGAGCTCTGCCGCCAAGGCCTCGGAGCAGCGCCTGCGCCACCCGAGCTCCCCCAGCCCTCCCCGAGCCCCAAGCTGCCCAGACCCGCCCCCCCCCCCACCACGCGCTTGGCCCGCTCAGCCCCAGCCCTGCCACCCAACCCCAGGCCCGTGGTGGAGCCACCTGCGCCCTGAGCCCGCGCGGCCCCTCACCTTCCTCTTCCCCGGTTTCTGCGCACCACCACTACCAACCCACTGGCCACCATGTAGGTGGAGTGGAGGAGGCCCTGCCGCCCACGGGCGCCCAGAAGGCCAAGAAAACAGTGCGTGGCGGGTGGCGGCAGCAGCGGGGGCAGCGGCAAGAAGAACCAGCTGGGCAAGTACACACTCAGCTGGTGGTACAGACTATCCGATCTGCAGTCTGGGCAAGCGTGGCGCCATCTAAATGGAGGCCAGGAAGGTAAATGGAGGCCAGGAAGGTAGCAGTGGTTCGATCACCACAAAGGGCGCACCTACCTCAAATGCTCCATGCAAGTGCTGATGCAGGACGACTGGCTGCTGCAGGTCAATGGCAAGGGTGCCAAAGACTCCTTCCAGTTCAACTTCAAGAAGCTGGAGGCCTGTGAGGGTGCGCCCCGCCCCCCACAAGCCGCAGACAAGCCCCAGAAGCCAGAGGCGCCGCCCCCTGGCCTGCCAAAGGATCCACAGCCGACAAGCGTGACCCGAAGGCAGTGCTGCCAAGGACAAAGGCAGCAGCAGCGTTGGCGGGGAGCGAGACGGTGAAGAAGGTGGCCAAGCCCAGCGCCCCCAAGGTGCCCCAGCGCGCAAGTGTGCCTCCTGCGTCAAGGCTGGCCGGGCTGCGGGCTGCTGGGGCCTCCCCTCCCCTCCTCCACGCTGTGTGGGAAGATTTTTGAAACAGCCTGGGTGACGCCCTGAATTTCAATCGTGCTTGGCAATGGCTGTCGCCATGGTTACCGCCTCCCAAGGGGTGCCAATGGGGTGGGCTGGTTGGCTAGCTTCCAGTGGCCTGGCCCCCTCCCTCTTGCTGCTCTGGGCTCGCAACAATTGCTCCAGGCCCTAGGGCAGCATGGCGCTCCCCTCCCCGCTGTGGGCCTCCAGGAAGCCACAATAAAAGATTGTTGACTTTTGCAAAAAAAAAAAAAAAAAAAAACTAGTTTAGACAGAAGGATTTAGAAGTCAAATGTGGTGTCACATGGCCTTTAATCTCAGAAGCTCTGGAGGCTGAGACAAGAGCCAGCCTCAGTGATGGTGAGGCACTAAGCAACTCAGTGAGACCCTATCTCTAAATAAAATATAAAATAGGGCTAGGTATGTAGGTCTGTGGGTGAGTGCCCCTGATTTCAATCCCTGGTACTCACCCTCCCGCAAAAATAAAGGATATAGAAATCTGGAACTTCTTTTTGCAAGTCATCTTTGACTAGCTTTGGGTGCTAAAAATTAACCAATGTGCTGACATTTTTTATATATTTCCTATTTCATTGCCTCTGAGATGCCATCACCTTTAAGACACTTAGAACATTCTTATTCTATGTACCACTCAGAAGAAAAATTGCCATATGGTTTCAACATGCCAATTTTAAGATTCCATCCATCTCAGATGTGCATCTTAAAAATCAATGAAATGCCTTAATTATAAACCACAGAATTGTATGGTAAATTATTTGTTTTCCTTCTAGTTAACTCTTATGTATCTCAAATGTAAAACTCCATAAAGGCATGCAAGTTTTTTCTATTTGACAACATATCCTCCATGCTTAGAAACTAGAACATTTTACTTGCTCAAAATAATAAAAATTAATTATTTTCAATTTGGCTGACTTCTCAGGTCAAAGAGATTCAATATATCTCTAAACAATTGAAAATATATCCTTCTCCGAGAAGTCTTTATTTACATGTTTGTTCCCATAGCACTTTTCAATAGTAATAAATAACAAACACCTTACAAGATTTTTTTTAAATCAAAATAAACATCCTTTTTAGAGTTAAACAAGTTGAGGGAATTTTTGTTACACTGTAGCTAGCTTGAGCTAAACTTTATTTTAATTCTTCTCTATCATAACTAGCAGTGTTTCAAGTGAAAAGATAATTTGTAATGAATCTGTATCATCAAGATTCATCCTGGTCACAAGAATTTTGATGTTAAAATGGTTTAATCAAGCCCACTTTAAGTGAGCATTACTTTAAGACACAATATTTAAAACCCCACCCTTTGCCTCTAATTATGTAAGACAAAGTAGTAAGGAATGCTTCAGGAGAATAAGGAAATTGTCTGAAAATTAGTGCTCATTTCTTCACACTACGCATTAACTCAACATAAATTTAAAATTATAGTGAGTATACATAGACTAATATATATGCAAACAGTATGAGATGGCACATAAATCTCACCCTAATGAATCAAAAAATTTAATCTTGTTAATATTTTACTTGTTGGGCTGGGGATGTGGCTCAAGCGGTAGCACGCTCACCTGGCATGTGTGGGGCCCGGGTTCGATCCTCAGCACCACATACAAACAAAGATGTTGTGTCCGCTGAAAACTAAAAATAAATAAATAAATAAACATTGAAATTCTCTCTCTCTCTCTCTCTCTCTCTCTCTCTTTTTAAAAAAAATATTTTACTTGTTATTACTAGCAACTGAAGGAATTCATTATGTTCCTTCAAGTAGCAGTACCTCAAAGCACAAGACACAAAGAATGTGCTCCGACATGGTGGAAAAAGAAGGGATCCATGAAAGGGTCATAGTATGACCTGTGGTAGACTAAGGCAGCCTGTAATTGACCTTGGCATGTTATCCCTAGTTCAATCTAGTCTCTCCTTTTTATTAACATAAATAAGGTTATCCCAACACTAAGTGTTTTCTCCCTAGTTTCCATCTTCATCTCCCTGTTTGATTTTCTTGTTTGAACTAGATCCTAATACCTTTTTTTTAATCAACTCAAACTTCTTCATTAGCAGCAGGTGCAAGCACTCGAACACATGCTGTCTTCCACCACAGCTCAGAGTTCTGGTTATATATAAGTGAGACAGCAATGCATGTCATATATTGTCCTCCCTTTATTTCTCTTCTACATGTAAGTGAAAGTATCACACCCACTTTCACTTATGTGTGTAGGTAGGTTCTGTTATTTTTTAACCTCACTGCTCAGTAGCAAAGTGGGCTCGACAAATGTTCAACACCAAGGAGAGGAGTCTTGGTTCTGTGGTTGGCAACCAACAGTTCCAGACTGGAATCACGTGCTTCAAGAGGAATCAAACTTTCCTTTGCCTGAGGCAAGACTTTGGCTAGTGTCACCACCAGCCCCCATACAAAGGTCACTCTTAGCCCACCTCTGCTCTCTCACACAGGGCCAAATGATAGTTTAGGGGTGGAAGACCTGGGAATTGGACAAAAGGCATGGAAAAAGCCTGTCCCAAGGAACTCACACACCCTGCTGCATCCAATTTCAGAGTGAGTCCCAGACACACCCTTGCAGCCCCACCAGGACCCCAGGGAACCAGCTGCGAGCACCTCTGGGAGAAGGACCTTAGGCAAGGAAGGGGCATAGATCTCCGTGGGTGTTGGAAGGCCATCCCACCACGGCCCAGCAGTGTGACTTTGGACAGTGCCACAGTCTGGTTGGGCACAAAATCACGAGCCACCACAGCCTTGTAGATTCAAACAGCAATTCTTTATTCCCGAACTCACACCGGCCCTCTACAAACACGTTCTGGGGAAAATCACGTTTTTCCGCAAAATTCACGTACTCCACCAGGCTTTGAATCCCAAATACTTTCTGAATCCCAGGAGAACTCAATGGGAACTGAAGGATTGGGCATGCCTGAGGCAGCAGTATACGCCCTATCCCCCCCCCCCCCCCCCCCCCCCCCCCCCCCCGCAGTACACCTTAAACCCAAGGAGCGGGATACTCCCTAAAACCTGATACTCCCTAAACCCGGATCCGCCCTGGTCCTTGAGCAAGGTCATCTGACTCAAGCATACATGCAATGTCACAGCGAATGTCCAAGGCAAGTCCATTTCCAGGAGTCCTTCCTCTAAGCAACATGGGGTACGCTGGCAAGGAAATTGTCATACCTACTTGGCTAATGGCTCTCAGCATCTCCCCCCTTCTGATTAATTAAACAACAAGCAATGTGGCTTAAGGACCTTGCCTGGTAGGTTGTCCAATTCAACATATGGTTCTTACCCGTCATGGGAAAAACTGACCTCTAGGCATCAGCCTCCTGTCTTAGGTTGATACCACTGCAATTAGATCATACCCCTCACTGACTACAGGTCCAGACAGCCATACTTATGGATAGGCCTATGCACCAGTCGGGGGGGTGAGGTTCTTGCCTTACCTCTGTTGGCCCCCAAATTTAGCCTTGGTGCCAGTGGGGGGGTGAGGTTCTTTGCCTCACCTCTGTTGGCCCCCAAATTTTAGACCATCACTAGGAGAAGGGAGGAGGATACAGAAATGCTATGACACCAAGCCAGTTGACGGCTCCTTTGGAAAAATTGCATCACTGGTGACACCATTAGCAAAGATATGCCAGCACTACCACAATTAACATGGGGTGCGCTGGCAAGGAAATAAAAATTGCATCACTGGTGACACCATGAGCAAAGATATGCCAGCACTACCACAATTCACTGCACCAGACAATAGTTCACAATGCATACAACTGATATATAGTCCAGGCAAGTTCTGCAAGCAGTTCAAATCAGAGGAGTCTATCAATATGTCCATTTCTTCCCAAAGTAAATTGAGTCCTTGATTGAGCATTACTTGTTGAGTTATATTCATTGATGCATCAGTTTATACAGTTTACTGTGATAGCTATCATAGAAGCTGTAGTTTGGTTTTATCTTAGTCTTCACTGGCACTGGGATGGAGATGGGAATTCTGGCAATGATGCTAAAGAGACATTATCCTGAACAGAATTATTAAATATAATGAAAGGAAAGGTGAAAGTAAACAAACAGATCTGTTAACCTCCTTTAAAAACAATCCTTACCTAATTTAAATTAGTAAACAAACAGATCTGTTAACCACCTTTAAAAACTGAAAGGGTAAAGTTTCTAAGCTGGAAAGCTTGAATTAAAATGTAAAAGATTAGGTATTATTAAGTTCCTCTGCTACACCCAGATTCCTGAGATAGTTAAGACAACGCCCTACTGGCCATTCAGCCTAGGGCCCTGTGCAGTTTGTCACTGGGCCCGAACCAATCAGTTTGAATGTGTACCCAGTTTAGAAGTGACCAATCACCCCTGCCCAGCCTGTTCCCGCCAATGAATGGACTAATCATGTATCAGAGTTGTTGTTCAATTTTCCCACGCCTCATGATGATTTGTTCTGATGTATGCACAGCCCCCCACCCTCTCCAAAAAGTGTACTTAAACTCTGCTTGACCTCTGCTCTGGGCTCTGGGCTGCTCTCCCTTCTTGAGTGAGCACGGAGCCCCAGCACGCTGGAACGGATCCCTAATAAATCCCCCTTGCCATTGCATGGAGCTAGTCTCGTGTGGTCTCTCCTTCTCCAACGTTTCGCCGGACCCTTACAAAACAATCCTTAACAGCTGTTTACCTAATTTAAATTAAACCATTTAAATCACGTGAATAAAAAAAATAATTCGGATCCATTTTTTCATGAGCGCTCCTCATATATGAAATATGGACATACACACATACAGACATACAACACAAAACAGAAGTGTGCACACATAACATACAACACATAAGACAATAGTAAAGGCCTTGTAGCTTTACCTAGGTGAAATCTCCATTGCAATGTTTAAAAACTCCACAGTCAAAAAATAAAACTGATCAGAAAAACATTAACCTAGGTTTGTATGAGCTCAAAAATAAAATAAAACTTTATGATGTGGGAAAAATGCAAAAATAAAATAGATATTGAAAAAAGCACCCTGGTTAATCACTGTCACAGATGTAAGAATAGCCAAGCTGGAGCTCTGGATATCAGCTGTTATGGATTTGAGTCAAATCATCTTCTTTTTGGTCAGCCTTGGCGTTGCCCTCAGTGATAAGAGAGCCGTCCTTCTGATGGGACCTACAATGGACAACTCCCAACTGGGTGGGTAAGTGGGAGGCCTCTATCAGATTGGTTATAAGAGCCGAATTAGTGATCGCATTACCTTTGGTGGTAAGTAGGGAGGAATGTTGGGAAAAGTATAAATGGCAGCCGTACCCCAGAGAAAAAACCCCAACATGGCGCCTAAGGACTTCTTCTTCCTACCTTCTTCTTCTCTGCAGTGGCAAGAAAAGTTCCCGCCCTTGTGAACTCTCCCGCCGGCGCCAATTTCAAATCTCGCTGGTGGGGAACCTTAGCCCAATGAGAACTAATTCCTGGGCGCGGAAGCTGATATCTGGAAGAACTTGCCAATAAACGGGTGGCCTGCCATTTATCTAAGCCCTACCATCTCCCCTTTAGTTCTATATAAGCACACAGCTTTTTGCAATAAAATTGGAATTCTCCCGGCGAAGTGTCTTTGCATGGGGAATTCTTTCACCCTCCAGGGTCCATCTTGCCTAGTCCTTCCCCTGTCCTCAGACCCTCCCTGGTTCCTCTCCAGGATCCCTTCCTCTGCCCTAGGCAGTACCCTCCAGGGTCCATCTTGCCTAGTCCTTCCCCTGTCCTCAGGCCCTCCCTGGTTCCTCTCCAGGATCCCTTCCTCTCCCTGGGCAGTGCCCTCCAGGGTCCATCTTGCCTAGTCCTTCCCCTGTCCTCAGACCCTCCCTGGTTCCTCTCCAGGATCCCTTCCTCTCCCTGGGCAGTGCCCTCCAGGGCCCATCTTGCCTAGTCCTTCCCCTGTCCTCAGACCCTCCCTGGTTCCTCTCCAGGGTCCCTTCCTCTGCCCCAGGCAGTGCCCTCCAGGGCCCATCTTGCCTAGTCCTTCCCCTGTCCTCAGGCCCTCCCTGGTTCCTCTCCAGGGTCCCTTCCTCTCCCTGGGCAGTGCCCTCCAGGGCCCATCTTGCCTAGTCCTTCCCCTGTCCTCAGACCCTCCCTGGTTCCTCTCCAGGGTCCCTTCCTCTGCCCCAGGCAGTGCCCTCCAGGGCCCATCTTGCCTAGTCCTTCCCCTGTCCTCAGGCCCTCCCTGGTTCCTCTCCAGGGTCCCTTCCTCTCCCTGGGCAGTGCCCTCCAGGGTCCATCTTGCCTAGTCCTTCCCCTGTCCTAAGACCCTCCCTGGTTCCTCTCCAGGATCCCTTCCTCTCCCTGGGCAGTGCCCTCCAGGGCCCATCTTGCCTAGTCCTTCCCCTGTCCTCAGACCCTCCCTGGTTCCTCTTCAGGGTCCCTTCCTCTGCCCTAGGCAGTGCCCTCCAGGGCCCATCTTGCCTAGTCCTTCCCCTGTCCTCAGGCCCTCCCTGGTTCCTCTCCAGGGTCCCTTCCTCTGCCCTAGGCAGTGCCCTCCAGGGCCCATCTTGCCTAGTCCTTCCCCTGTCCTCAGACCCTCCCTGGTTCCTCTCCAGGGTCCCTTCCTCTGCCCTAGGCAGTGCCCTCCAGGGTCCATCTTGCCTAGTCCTTCCCCT
This sequence comes from Spermophilus citellus, assembly GCF_964194105.1. Classification (NCBI taxonomy): domain Eukaryota; kingdom Metazoa; phylum Chordata; class Mammalia; order Rodentia; family Sciuridae; genus Spermophilus; species Spermophilus citellus. The sequence goes on along the minus strand of NC_138196.1, from coordinate 87,588,855 downwards.
GTCCTCAGGCCCTCCCTGGTTCCTCTCCAGGATCCCTTCCTCTGCCCTAGGCAGTGCCCTCCAGAGCCCATCTTGCCTAGTCCTTCCCCTGTCCTCAGACCCTCCCTGGTTCCTCTCCAGGGTCCCTTCCTCTGCCCTAGGCAGTGCCCTCCAGGGTCCATCTTGCCTAGTCCTTCCCCTGTCCTCAGACCCTCCCTGGTTCCTCTCCAGGGTCCCTTCCTCTGCCCTAGGCAGTGCCCTCCAGGGTCCATCTTGCCTAGTCCTTCCCCTGTCCTCAGACCCTCCCTGGTTCCTCTCCAGGGTCCCTTCCTCTGCCCGGGCAGTGCCCTCCAGAGCCCATCTTGCCTAGTCCTTCCCCTGTCCTAAGACCCTCCCTGGTTCCTCTCCAGGATCCCTTCCTCTCCCTGGGCAGTGCCCTCCAGGGCCCATCTTGCCTAGTCCTTCCCCTGTCCTCAGACCCTCCCTGGTTCCTCTCCAGGGTCCCTTCCTCTGCCCTAGGCAGTGCCCTCCAGGGCCCATCTTGCCTAGTCCTTCCCCTGTCCTCAGGCCCTCCCTGGTTCCTCTCCAGGGTCCCTTCCTCTGCCCTAGGCAGTGCCCTCCAGGGCCCATCTTGCCTAGTCCTTCCCCTGTCCTCAGACCCTCCCTGGTTCCTCTCCAGGGTCCCTTCCTCTGCCCTAGGCAGTGCCCTCCAGGGTCCATCTTGCCTAGTCCTTCCCCTGTCCTCAGGCCCTCCCTGGTTCCTCTCCAGGATCCCTTCCTCTGCCCTAGGCAGTGCCCTCCAGAGCCCATCTTGCCTAGTCCTTCCCCTGTCCTCAGACCCTCCCTGGTTCCTCTCCAGGGTCCCTTCCTCTGCCCTAGGCAGTGCCCTCCAGGGTCCATCTTGCCTAGTCCTTCCCCTGTCCTCAGACCCTCCCTGGTTCCTCTCCAGGGTCCCTTCCTCTGCCCTAGGCAGTGCCCTCCAGGGTCCATCTTGCCTAGTCCTTCCCCTGTCCTCAGACCCTCCCTGGTTCCTCTCCAGGGTCCCTTCCTCTCCCTGGGCAGTGCCCTCCAGGGTCCATCTTGCCTAGTCCTTCCCCTGTCCTCAGGCCCTCCCTGGTTCCTCTCCAGGGTCCCTTCCTCTGCCCTAGGCAGTGCCCTCCAGGGCCCATCCTGCTCAGTCCTTCCCCTGTCCTCAGACCCTCCCTGGTTCCTCTCCAGGGTCCCTTCCTCTGCCCTAGGCAGTGCCCTCCAGGGCCCATCTTGCCTAGTCCTTCCCCTGTCCTCAGACCCTCCCTGGTTCCTCTCCAGGGTCCCTTCCTCTCCCTAGGCAGTGCCCTCCAGGGCCCATCTTGCCTAGTCCTTCCCCTGTCCTCAGACCCTCCCTGGTTCCTCTCCAGGGTCCCTTCCTCTCCCTAGGCAGTGCCCTCCAGGGTCCATCTTGCCTAGTCCTTCCCCTGTCCTCAGACCCTCCCTGGTTCCTCTCCAGGATCCCTTCCTCTGCCCTAGGCAGTACCCTCCAGGGTCCATCTTGCCTAGTCATTCCCCTGTCCTCAGGCCCTCCCTGGTTCCTCTCCAGGGTCCCTTCCTCTCCCTGGGCAGTGCCCTCCAGGGTCCATCTTGCCTAGTCCTTCCCCTGTCCTCAGACCCTCCCTGGTTCCTCTCCAGGGTCCCTTCCTCTGCCCGGGCAGTGCCCTCCAGGGCCCATCTTGCCTAGTTCTTCCCCTGTCCTCAGGCCCTCCCTGGTTCCTCTCCAGGGTCCCTTCCTCTCCCTAGGCAGTGCCCTCCAGGGCCCATCTTGCCTAGTCCTTCCCCTGTCCTCAGACTCTCCCTGGTTCCTCTCCAGGGTCCCTTCCTCTCCCTGGGCAGTGCCCTCCAGGGCCCATCTTGCCTAGTCCTTCCCCTGTCCTCAGACCCTCCCTGGTTCCTCTCCAGGGTCCCTTCCTCTCCCTGAGCAGTGCCCTCCAGGGCCCATCTTGCCTAGTCCTTCCCCTGTCCTCAGACCCTCCCTGGTTCCTCTCCAGGGTCCCTTCCTCTCCCTGGGCAGTGCCCTCCAGGGCCCATCTTGCCTAGTCCTTCCCCTGTCCTCAGACCCTCCCTGGTTCCTCTCCAGGGTCCCTTCCTCTGCCCTAGGCAGTGCCCTCCAGGGTCCATCTTGCCTAGTCCTTCCCCTGTCCTCAGACCCTCCCTGGTTCCTCTCCAGGGTCCCTTCCTCTGCCCTAGGCAGTGCCCTCCAGGGCCCATCCTGCTCAGTCCTTCCCCTGTCCTCAGACCCTCCCTGGTTCCTCTCCAGGGTCCCTTCCTCTGCCCTAGGCAGTGCCCTCCAGGGCCCATCTTGCCTAGTCCTTCCCCTGTCCTCAGACCCTCCCTGGTTCCTCTCCAGGGTCCCTTCCTCTGCCCTAGGCAGTGGCCCTCCAGGGTCCATCTTGCCTAGTCCTTCCCCTGTCCTCAGACCCTCCCTGGTTCCTCTCCAGGGTCCCTTACTCTCCTGTAGGCAGTGCCCTCCAGGGTCCATCTTGCCTAGTCCTTCCCCTGTCCTCAGGCCCTCCCTGGTTCCTCTCAGCATCCCATTCTCCACCCCCAGGGAAGTTGGTCCCAGAACCTGTCCTTTCCAGTTCTTTCCATCTCCCAGCTGCCTTCTCAGCACACTTCCCGCCCCTCACACCAGGTTGATGCCCCACCCCTGCTTGGGCTCACGTCTCTGTTGGGTCCCTTCCCTTCAACTGGTCCCTGCTGGTGTGTCCTGGGTTGCTGTGTCTTACCCCCCCACCCCCCACCCCCCCCACATAGGCTACCTGTAGGCCCCACCCACCTAGCGATGGCCACTGGACCTCCCTTAATTCAGGAGAGCTGCATGATGGCTTCCCTGAGAGAGGATTCAAAATGCTACGGACATGAAGTCACAAAATTATCCTGGGGGGAGGGGATAAGGCAGGAGACGCCAATTGCCTGGCCCATTCTGACCCATCATGGAGCATTTCTGTAGAAGCCCTTGTTACTGAAGTTGGCCCCAGATCCAGCGCAGTGTGAAATGAACCTGGTCTTAGGAATCCAGGAAGCAGCAGGCTGTGTTCAGGGCCTCAGCTGGAGCCAGAGGGAGACCACCCTGCAGAGGATTCGGGCTGACTCCCCAGGCATCACTGGCTCCTGAGGTGGCAGAAACTCAGGCTCTGGATGTCACCATATGTAGAGGTGGCTCATGGCACAAGAGCCCTTCCTCCTCATGCTTCCTCAGACTTCACACATCCCTTTTCATCTCAAGTCTCCACCTCAGGAGACCTTTCACTAGGCTAATGAGGTGAAGGTGACTAGGGCCACTTTGGGGATTACTCTGTGTCTGGGCTTGGCCCTCACCTCACCTCATCATCTGGGAAGTCTCTGATATTTTTATTTTCAGAAAATAGAAAGAGCAGACCCTGTTCTGTCTGGCTTTAGCTGTCAGTTCTGCTGACCACAGGATCCCAGAAGCCTGCACCAGTGTTCCCAGCCTCACGTCTCCCGGTGTGCTGTCTCATCCCCGGGCCTGGAGTGAAAGGGTAAAGTTTCTAAGCTGGAAAGCTTGAATTAAAATGTAAAAGATTAGGTATTATTAAGTTCCTCTGTTACACCCAGATTCCTGAGATAGTTAAGACAACGCCCTACTGGCCATTCAGCCTAGGGCCCTGTGCAGTTTGTCACAGGGCCTGAACCAATCAGTTTGAATGTGTACCCAGTTTAGAAGTGACCAATCACCCCTGCCCAGCCTGTTCCCGCCAATGAATGGACTAATCATGTATCAGAGTTGTTGTTCAATTTTCCCGCGCCTCATGATGATTTGTTCTGATGTATGCACAGCCCCCCACCCTCTCCAAAAAGTGGCTTCCTCCCACCTTCAGAAGCCCCAGGAGGTGCCCTTTCCATGGTGAGAGCACGCCATCCCGGCACTGTCTAAACCTGCAGTTCCCATACACACAGAGGAGATCAGGGAGGACCACAGAGATGCAGACACCAGGGAGGACCGCAGAGATGCAGACAGAATGAACTACAGCAGGAGGGTCACCCAGGGCCAGGCCTGGGCCTAGAGTGAAGGGAAGACTGAGGTGGGAGCACACTGCCAAGCTGGGGCAGGCTGAGGAAGGAGGGTCTCTCAGCAATGCCTTGTCGGTCTCCTAGAATGAACAGGCAGTATCCAGGCAGACCCCCCAGGAGACTACATCCCAGCACTCCTTCAAGGGGCCTGGTGACTTTACTGAGTGCTGTTCACATTTAAATCTAACTATATGTTCCTACATCACAAAGTGCGGCTCCCTAAGACAGCCCCACCTAGAGCTTTAGCTTGGAGCTTGTCCACACAGAGCTTCCTACAGCTCATCAGCTACAGCTTGGGGATCCCCACCCCATTCCTGAAGCAACAGCACCCAGGCCTTGCCCAGCAAGCTGTGGCGCTCTGTATCCACTTTTTCCTCCAATCTTGGGTCCAGTGATTACCATTGCCCCAAGACCTCTGTGTTCTGATAAGGCTGAGAAGAATTTGACTTTTCAGTCTGTTCAACCTTTTTCTTGTGAGTTATACCACCTTGTAAGCCTTCAGACATTGCTGTTCCATGTGTTTAGGAGTCTCCCAAGAGCTGGTCTGGGAAGAACCTCAGTATCCTGGAGGAACACTCCCAGGCTTCTCCCACGCAAGCCCCTCTGTGCACACATGGGCTGGATGGGCTTGCTGCAAGGGCCCTCCCTCAGTGGCTCGTGGAGCCATCCTGCCTCTCAGCAACACAGCATGTTCAGCCACCTGGTAGAACCCAGGTCTGTGTGGTGCTGATACCACAATGTGCTGTGGAAACTTTGTTGGTATTCTTTCCTGCTTCTCATGAACAGAGACTGGTGCTTTAAGAAGACTGATGAAGGCTGAAGAAGGTGTGTCTGAGTGGAAGGTCTTTGGGATAAGACAGGTGGAATAGGATAAATAATGTACCAGGGATACTGGGCCTGATCCCTAGAACAGTACTTTTTATGGGAAAAGGGTTTTTTTGCAAATATGATAAGATTAAGAATCTTGAGATGAAGAGGTCATCCTGGATAATCCAGGTAGACCCTAAATGAAGTCACAAGTGTCCTCCTAAGAGGGAGGCAGAGTTAAAAGACAGGGGAGGGGAGGGCTGGGAAGCAGAGTCTGAAGTGATGTGACTACAGCCACAGAAAACCAGCAGTCACCAGAGGCTGAGAGGTGCAGGAAGGATGCTCCCTCAGAGCCTTGGGAGGGAGCAGCCTGTCCCTGGGTTTGGAAGTTATGGCCTCCAGAGCTTTGAGGGCATGATTCTTTGGTGTTTCAAGACACCAAGGTTGTAGAGATGTGTCACTGTGGCCACAGACAGCAAATGCAACAACACTAAGTCCCAGCTTCATCTCATCCTATTGAGGGACGGCTCATCACTCACCTTCACGGAATTTCAGCATTCCCACCTACAAACTTGGAGGGACTATAGCAGTTTCACAAAGTTTTGTGAGAATTAATTTACTTAGCCAACAAAGTTCTGGGTTCATGGGTACTGATGAGAGCTCAGTAGTAGCTGAGTGTTCTGGAACAATCCTGAGGTAGCCAGTGTTCTGGAACAATCCTGAGGAGTCTATGAAGGCTAAGAAAGGTAGCCACTGTTCTGGAATGAACCTGGGGTTCCCACGAGGGCCCAGGATGGTAGCCAGTGTTCTGGAATGACCCTGGGGTTCCCATGAGGGCCCAGGAAGGTAGCCAGTGTTCTGGAATGACCCTGAGGTTCCCACGAGGGCCCAGGAAGGTAGCCAGTGTTCTGGAATGACCCTGAAGTTCCCATGAAGGCCCAGGAAGGAAGCCAGTGTTCTGGAATGACCCTGAGGTTCCCAGAAAGGGCCAGGAAGGTAGCCAGTGTTCTTGAATGACCCGAGGTTCCCATGAGGACCCAGGAAGGAAGCCAGTGTTCTGGAATGACCCTGAGGTTCCCATGAAGGCCCAGGAAGGAAGCCAGTGTTCTGGAATGACGCTGAGGTTCCCATGAGGACCCAGGAAGGAAGCCAGTGTTCTGGAATGACCCTGGGGTTCCCATGAAGGACCAGGAAGGTAGCCAGTGTTCTGGAATGACCCTGGGGTTCCCATGAGGACCCAGGAAGGTAGCCAGTGTTCTGGAATGACCCTGAGGTTCCCATGAGGACCCAGGAAGGTAGCCAGTGTTCTGGAATGACCCTGAGGTTCCCATGAGGGCCTAGGAAGGTAGCCAGTGTTCTGGAATGACCCTGAGGTTCCCACAAGGGCCCAGGAAGGTAGCCAGTGTTCTGGAATGACCCTGGGGTTCCCATGAAGGACCAGGAAGGTAGCCAGTGTTCTGGAATGACCCTGGGGTTCCCATGAGGACCCAGGAAGGTAGCCAGTGTTCTGGAATGACCCTGAGGTTCCCATGAGGACCCAGGAAGGTAGCCAGTGTTCTCAAATGACCCTGAGGTTCCCATGAGGACCCAGGAAGGTAGCCAGTGTTCTGGAATGACCCTGAGGTTCCCATGAGGGCCTAGGAAGGTAGCCAGTGTTCTGGAATGACCCTGAGGTTCCCACAAGGGCCCAGGAAGGTAGCCAGTGTTCTGGAATGACCCTGGGGTTCCCATGAAGAACCAGGAAGGTAGCCAGTGTTCTCGAATGACCCTGATGTTCCCATGAGGACCCAGGAGGTAGCCAGTGTTCTCAAATGACCCTGAGGTTCCCATGAGGACCCAGGAAGGAAGCCAGTGTTCTGGAATGACCCTGGGGTTCCCATGAAGGACCAGGAAGGTAGCCAGTGTTCTCGAATGACCCTGAGGTTCCCATGAGGACCCAGGAGGTAGCCAGTGTTCTGGAATGACCCTGAGGTTCCCACGAGGGCCCAGGAAGGTAGCCAGTGTTCTGGAATGACCCTGAGGTTCCCACGAGGGCCCAGGAAGGTAGCCAGTGTTCTGGAATGACCCTGAGGTTCCCACGAGGGCCCAGGAAGGTAGCCAGTGTTCTGGAATGACCCTGAGGTTCCCACGAGGGCCCAGGAAGGTAGCCTGTGTTCTGGAATGACCCTGAGGTTCCCATGAGGGCCTAGGAAGGTAGCCAGTGTTCTGGAATGACCCTGAGGTTCCCATGAGGGCCTAGGAAGGTAGCCAGTGTTCTGGAATGACCCTGAGGTTCCCATGAGGACCCAGGAAGGTAGCCAGTGTTCTGGAATGACCCTGAGGTTCCCACGAGGGCCCAGGAAGGTAGCCAGTGTTCTGGAATGACCCTGGGGTTCCCATGAAGGACCAGGAAGGTAGTCAGTGTTCTCGAATGACCCTGAGGTTCCCATGAGGGCCTAGGAAGGTAGCCAGTGTTCTCGGATGACCCTGAGGTTCCCATGAGGACCCAGGAGGTAGCCAGTGTTCTCAAATGACCCTGAGGTTCCCATGAGGACCCAGGAAGGAAGCCAGTGTTCTGGAATGACCCTGGGGTTCCCATGAAGGACCAGGAAGGTAGCCAGTGTTCTCGAATGACCCTGAGGTTCCCATGAGGGCCTAGGAAGGTAGCCAGTGTTCTCAAATGACCCTGAGGTTCCCACGAGGGCCCAGGAAGGTAGCCAGTGTTCTGGAATGACCCTGAGGTTCCCATGAGGGCCTAGGAAGGTAGCCAGTGTTCTCAAATGACCCTGAAGTTCCCATGAGGACCCAGGAAGGTAGTCAGTGTTCTCGAATGACCCTGAGGTTCCCATGAGGACCCAGGAGGTAGCCAGTGTTCTGGAATGACCCTGAAGTTCCCATGAGGACCCAGGAAGGAAGCCAGTGTTCTGCAGTGCATCAGGGGAACTCTTCATTTACAGCAGGTACAACAGAAGAACACTTTTGCTGGTGAAACACCCAGAGCAGGTGGTGGGTAACTTACTACATTTACCAGGCACAGTAACCATCATCCCTCTGGGTTAGGGTGCAAAGTCACCAAGGGACCCTGAGACCCAGCCACTTTCAGCTGAAGAAACAACTTTTGCCTGTTTGTCTTCATGTGTTTCAGGGTGGCAGGGCTAGGGTGGGGAGACGGGATAGATAAAGGAGGCTCGATTAGATCAGTGCGCTCTACATGTGTGGAAATTCACTGAACCCTGTTAATGGGTGTAACAAAAACATGTTGATCCAAAGTAAAAAACAAAATGAAAAACCAAAGCGAGGCTCAGGAGGAACTTGCAATTCCTCCTCCAGGCCATCAGGGGTCAGCGCGCACCTGCCAGCAGGGCAGTGGGGGTGGAGGGCCAAGCCTGGGTGGGAGAGGCGGAAAGGGCATGTGCAGGGCAGGGAGGGTTGCCCCAGCCTCCTGAAGCCTGCCTTCCCTATGGAGGGTGCAGAGGTACAGAGCCTGGGGGTGGAGGGAGCGGGCACAGACACCCAGGGACACAGGAGATTTTCTCAAGAGCCTTAAACTGCTGAGGTGGGGCTAGAGGGCAGTGAGGGGGAAACCTCATGTTTCCTTTCATGCTGTTTTGAACTCTTTGTTTCCTTGTGTGCTTCACCTCATAGTAAGGACTAATTTTTAAAATGTCTAATAAGAGTTAGAAGGCGTGGGTGACCAAAAAATACTGCTGGAGTGAATTCCAGGTGAGTGACGCAGGGAGCCTCTACCATGGATGAAAAAGAAAGGCTGGTGCAAGGACAGGGTGTTGTTTCCTAAGTCAAAATCCCGTGACCTGGGCCCTGGGCCAGCCTGTGACCCCAGTGGCTCAGGAGGCTGAGGAAGGAAGACTGCAAGTTTAAGGCCAGCCTCCGCAACTGAGCAAGGCCCCAGGTAACAGTGAGACTCTGTTTCAAATTTAAAAATATATAATATATACGTGTGTGTGTGTGTGTGTGTGTGTGTGTGTGTGTGTGTGTATTTAAAGAGGCTGGGGATGTAGCTCAGTGGTTAAGCACCCCTGAGTTCAATCCCTGGTAAAAATCACAACAACAACAAAAAATACCTCATGATCTGTTAGGAGAGGTGTGCTGCATCTGAGATCAAACTGAATGTCACCAAGTGATGCTGACTTGGGCTTTGATAAACTGTTTACCCAAAGAGTTTTTTCAGGAAAAGAGGGTGAGAAATGAGGGCTAACAGTACAATTATAGAATCTCTGGTATATTGCAATGGGAAAATTAATGTCTTAAATAAAATGGACCACATTTAATGTACTTAAGAAAAATACTTGAGAAAAGTCTAAGAACCCACTGATTCTAGTAGTCCAGCCAAATCCTTACCTAGGGAAGGAATGCAGAAATGTAGTGATTGGCACACGGGGGCAGTGGACTTGATCACCATCCTTCTGAGGACCCCCGCTCTGAGTAAGTGGTCCATTCACTCATTTGTCCTTTGACGATTTCTCAGAAACCTCAAGGCTGACATCTATGCTACCCCTCTTGTAACTTGTTGCATTGACAAGTTTAAGCTGTTCAGGCCCCTCTGGTCAGGTGAGTGAAGTTCAGTGGTCTGAACAGCGTGGTGAGAAATGCTAGTAACAGGTGTGGAGCCAGATTGTCTTCTCCCACCTCTGCTGTCACGTTTCCTCTGCTCTAGGCAGTTTCTCATTCTCGTGTGTAGTGGCAAGACTGTGTTTCTGAAGGAGCTCATGGGGAAAGCACTAAAGTTGTTCAAGGCACTGAATTATCTTCAAAGACAAAAACAGAACTTTTCATTTTCAGAAGCAAGCATCAAAATGTTTCATGGAGCAGCTGTTGCTTCTGGCCTTGCTGACATCCAGCAGGTCTGACTTATTAAACTCAGCTTACATCACAGACTCCACATGAACCTGGGTCAGATGCTTCTCTGGCTCTTCTCCTTCCAACAAGTCAGAGACCAGGTTCACAAGATGAGCAGTGTTTTCAACTTGTCTCATTACAACTAGCATCATGCAGAGCCTGCTGCAGGTTCTGACCCTGAGGTACATGGGCATGCAGACTTGCTGGGCCACAGCCAGCATTCTGGGTTTGTGATAAGCATTCCATACTGACTCATTGATCAGGCAAGTGCAAGAACCACGGGGTGGGAGAAATAAATACCACGAGGTGGCTGGAACCTGGTGACTTTTAACAACTGGCAGGTGAGTGAGGCGAGAAGCTCAGATTACCCATAACTATGCCCTGCAGACAGCTAGGACATTCCTGGACAGGCAGGGAGCTCGGGTGCAAGAGCAAATTGGCTTTGACATCAGCAGCCTTGCAGGGCCGATCCCTGAGTGCCAGGTACCCTGATGCTGGCAGAGCCCACCTCCAGCTGGCAGGGGTTCTGGAGCCACTCCCCTCGAGGCAAGGCCGGCAGCAGACTTCCCTGTAGGCTCTTCTCGCAGGTTCATCACCATGGCCCAGGAGAGGAGCTGTGAAAGAGGGAGCCAGGCCCCCTCGGTCCTGGTCTTCTGCAAACCCAGATGGACTAGAGTGGGTGAAGGGAAGGAGCCACAGTCAGGGGCTGTCCTCACCCTGGAGTCTCTACTCAAGCCTGCAGTGGGGGTGCACAAGAAGTAGGAGCTACATGCAGCTCCAGGTAGGAACACAAAGACGTTCTGGCCTGAAGACATGGGTAACAGCAATCAGAGACGCCTTCGTAAGACTCACAGCTCAAGGCCAAAGTATTCCCCAGAATTGGTGCAGGAATTGTGAATTTCTTCAAGAAAGCTGAAATTTGAGAGAAATGAAGCCGACAATTACACAGCTTCACTAATTAGGCTATCCACAGGGATGGGGAAAACCATTGGTCAGAGAATCTTGCAGTTTACCTGTGGAAGACCAGCCCTCTCCCGTCAAATCAAAGTCAAGGTGTATCTCCTCTTCATATGCAGAGTCACTTGCAATAATCCCCTACATTTGGATGCCCTCGTCCACTTACAGATCCTTCTGGGTAACTTCCTCCTTCACAGTGCTGACCGGGGCTTTCCACACAAATCCAAGGTGTTTTACACACACACACACACACACACACAGGCTGTGCTCTAAGACTTGTATGAATGATAAAAATCCTTGGATCACCTCAGTTTTTACTGTCAGCTTGTAAACTGCACTATAGCTGCCCGTGGACCAATGTCAGAGAAACAGAAAAGGGATATGTGTCATTACTTATTGAGCCATCTGTATCACATTTGTGACACAAACGAATTTAAGGCTGCTGAGGTCATGATCTACTTCTATCATGCTGCCCATATGACTTTCTTCCCCAGAATCCAAACCTGGTGCTCCTGACCCACAGGCCCTCATCTTCCCTGCCAGTGTTCTGGGTCCATTTGGTGGCGTTCCCTCCAGCAGCAGCTCCAGGATAGGGCCCAGGTGAAGAAATGCTCCTGCTGCCCATGCCATCAGAGCACAGGCACATCAGTGGGGGAGATAAGCCCAAGGCCCCAGATAGTGTTTCAGTCACAGTGACTCAATTATTGGCAAGCACAGGAGAACATCAGGGTGCAGAAGCTCAGAATACCTCTGGGCCTCCTGGCCCAGCTTTAGGCTGGGTTGGTGGGGCAGTTGCTGTGCTACAGCAATTTCTCTCTCTCCTCTCCTGTTCATGCTGTGGAAGCATCGATACTTCAAGTCAGACTTCGTTAAGAGAAGAAGCAAACATCTGTCCAGGATGAAGGATCTGCAGTTCATCCTCTGCCACACACGTTCAGGTGGGGGAGCTGCGCCTGAGGGCAGGGCTGCTTCTTCAGTGCCTCCAGACTTCAGGCAGCAGGGGTCTTACAGAAAGCTCTTCCCGGCAGAGGAGGGAGAAGCACAGAGGTCCCAGGGACCTCCATTCTGAAGTCACCATTAGGTGACCTGAGCCCTGACATCTGCTTCTTTCTTTAGTAGCTCCTCACCCTGCCTTTCTCAGGTGAAAGCAGTGTCTTCTGTAGCTTGCAAATTCAGATTCTTCTCACCCTTCTTCACGTGTAGCCCACTGACGTGGTCAAGGACTGCGTACAGCATTCCCCTCCTCTCTGTGTTTGCAAATGTGATTCCCACGAGCAGCTTGCGCAGGTTCATTAAGCACCCCTTGCCACTCAGCCTGCTACTTTGCATTGCTTTCTTTCACAAGCCGTGCACTTGGGTTTGTGTGCAGCCAATGTGAGGCTGTATTTTCTAGCTTCGAGAGAGGAGTTGGTGTATTAGGTTCCACTATCAGCACTTCTTCAAAGTTCTTTCTTTTTTAAATGTATCTTTGATCTCCCCTTACATTCCAAGTTTTTTGAAATTATCTTGCATTTTGGTGTTAAATTATTCAAATTCTTTCAACATTAAGAAGCTTCTCTTTCCAAAGAATGAGCATTATTTGCATTAACTTGGGTTCCACAAACATGTGCAACTATTTAACATAGCTCTACGCAGTAACAGTCTTAGTACCTGTCATTATTCCGGTGCAGTGTTGTTCCTCGTGGCACTTGCAGGCCCCGAGCAGGCCCACCAGACTCCTTCCTGGGCACATCCTCACAGCCCGGAAGCATCATCTCCCTCCTGCAGGTGCCAGGGTGCCCTCCCTGCACCCAATCTGGCAGCTTTTGCTATCTTCCAGTAAGTCCTCAAATTTTCTGGTGAGTCAATAGTTTTTTTAAAATTCCTACTTCACATAAAGATGCTTCTCCATTTGGGGTCATTTTCTTGGGATTGTGGAAAGAAAAGGGCAACTCTCAGAAGCACAAGCACCTGGGCACTCCTGTGAGTCTCAGAGCTTTCCCACATCCCAGCCAGATCAGTCTTGAGTCTAAAAGCCTTAACCCTAGCATTTAAAACATTAAGATGCTTGAGGGTCAAGAGACATTTACTCCACACCAATGGGAACAGGGTCTTGGAGTTCACTGGTTGTGGATCCCATGTATACGATACAGCCTCTAATAAACCAACAAGGACATTTCCATGATTTCAAGTTACAAGATTCCATTTTTTAATTTTCAGAAAAATGTTATGCTTTCTAGATTTGTCCAATGAGTTAAGCACACCCAAATAGCAAGAGAAAAGTAATGCCTGTTTTATATGCAATAATCATCTGAAATGGAAACTAGATTATTGAGTTACCTCTTTTTACCTGAATTTATCTTCTTTAATAAAAACAGTGGTATCTTTACATAGCTATTGTCCCAGCTGTTCAGGAGGCTAAGGTAGGAGGATCACTTGAGCCCATGAATTTCAGACCAGCAGTATAGTGATACCTCATCTTAAAACAAGAAGGCAAAACCAAACAAAAACAGTGGAATCTGAGATGTGAAAAGACACTTCAATTGGAAAGTGCTGAAGTGCTACAGAGAGGCAATTTTTTTTTGTTCCATTTCTCAGTCATCTTTTGTCATCTCTTTCATCACAGCTGTGGCATGCCATAACTATGGATCTGCAAAGCACCTTTTGCATAGAAGGGAAACAGGCCCACAGTGATGGAGGATGTGAGTCACAGGCACACAGCCAACTAGCAGCAGGACCAGAATGGCAGACACCATATGACAGATTCTAGACTGACCTCCATAGCAGCCCCTGGCTTGCAGCTGCAGAGATCTGAAGCAAACAGATCCGTACTTGCAGGACCATCCCAGGTTGGGGAAACAGAGTAAACAGCCTGATCATCCACTCCACACATGTGGTTGTATAGCTTCTATGCCCCAGAAGCTGGACTGATACTGATACTGGGTTCACTCTCAGAAGCACCAGCACCTGGGCACTCCTGTGAGTCTCAGAGCTTTCCCACATCCCAGCCAGCAGCACATTTCAAAGCCTAAAGGCTCTGAGAACTTTGTCAGGTTTATCTCTCTGTTACTGCCCACAGGAGAATGAATGACTTGCCAACATCTCATTGTTGAGATTGGTACAGCATTACACACAGTAAGCCTATGTCCTGTAGTCTAGATAAAATATCATGATCTCCGCCTCAATCAATCACATCACTTAGAGCAAGGACAGAGAAAATGTCATTGCGATGTGCGGTGTTCCTCTGAGCATGGGCTGCTCCTTGAAGTGCCATGGGAAGCAGGTTGACTGTTGAATGCTGGCCTTCGAGTTACCAGAGAGAACTGGACCAGCTCCCACGCAGACCAGAACTATGGAGTCCAGGATCTGGAGGCCGTCTGAGCTTCTAGAGGCCTCATGACCACAAGTCTCCCTGGAAACAAGGCTTTTCCGTCAGCATCCTGCTCCCATTGTGGAATCTGTCATAGACGAGCCACTCTCTCTCCAACTTGATACCCCCGCATCAGACTGTGAACCCCTTAGTACAGGGGGAGGGTTTCCTGTTCATTTTCACTTTTTTATTATGGCAAAATATACACAATATGTTCACCATCTTCACTGCTTTCAAATGAACAATTCAGACATATATTTTCAGACTCATCACTAAGGATAGTGTCTAGCTCATGGTCACATAGCAAGTGCTGGTTTGATATGCAATTAACTAGTTCTATATGTGAAAACTGTCAAGGGTCCTCAGAAGTGGTGACCAAGCACAGTCTAGCAGATTTAGGATGACAGACAGACTCCACTGAACCTCTCAAGGGTCCTGGGTGACTCCTCTGACCAGGTGCACTGGTGCAGCAGCATGGTGGCCAGCTCTCATGCCCTGGTCAGTGGAGCTGGTGTAGACTGTCCTCAGCATGTCACTGTGCGTGCTTTTCCACACAACAGCAGTGGCCTCCATATGACTTCCCCAGAGGAATCCCTTCCTGCCACCTTTGTTGCCAGGAAGAGCAGCAAGTTCCCTGTGATGCTCAAGGAAGGTGGCTCCTGATGATCCCCTTTTGCCGGCAACTTCCAGGAAGCCTGGGCCGGAGTCTGCAGCTCTTGTGCTTCCAAGCCTCCAGTCTCCAGCTTAGGTCCCCTCCTTTGCTTGTCTAATTGCTACTAACCTTTTTCTTTCATCATAGTTATGATTCAGGCAGCTTTCTTCTATCTTGGAGAATGCGACCCAAGTCCCATGTGGTAAGGAGGCAGTGAGGCAGAGATTCTTATGCACATGCTCTCTTCTTAGCTTCCGCACATGAAGACTGCAGAGCTGAGGTTTCAAGTGTCTTGGCAGGTTAGTACAGGTTAAGGAGGCCTTCACCTCCTGCCCACTACCTCTGGTGGGTTTACTACCAGGGTCTGTGACTTCAGCATCCCAGAAGCTTCAAACTCCCAAATCCCTCGTCCAGCTGGATCTTCTGTGTGCCTATAGGTGAGGCTGGCTGCTGGGAGGCAGGCCTCGGCTCCTTTCCTTGTAGCTACAGTGGAGTAGACAGCACCTGGCACTGAGTGCTGGTCATCAGAGAGCCACCCAGCCCCATGTGTAACACTCCTTGGGGAATCTTCAGGCCAGGCATGGTCTCCTGTCCCACCTGCAGTAACCCCCTCTCTATACTCAGGACAGGTTAGGACAAACTATCCCCAACAGCAGCACCACATGAGCAGCAAGGGCCCTTACTTGCACAGGGTGCCAAGTCCTCATAGCTGGCGCCCAGAGGCAGTACCACACAGGGGTGGAGGACATTAGTCACGTGTGTGCTTGCAGGCTCTCTGAGAGCTGTTCTCAGCACTGCTGCTCAGTGCTGAGGCCAAAGCCAGTTACCTGGGACTCTGACTAGGCACCTGGAGGGGGGCTCTGGCCAGGTGAAGACTGAGCTCGATGGATTTGTGTAGTATCTCCTATACCTTCTTGCTCTTGGGGCTCTAGATTACAAGGAACATGGGAAACCTGATGGTAGGAAATCTTTGAGGCAGGTAGAGAGCAATCTCAGTTTGCACTACCCAGAAAAGAGGGTACCACACTGTCCAGACCAGCACTGTCCAGCAGACATAGAAGCCACTGACTGGGGCTGGGGCCAGTCTGAACCCAAGAAAGTAAAACAGAGGCTAGGTTTCAGACTCGGTAAAGAAAAGTAAATATCTCATTAATAACGTTTATATTGCATACATATTAAAAGAATAATGTTCTGGATTCAGTAAAATAGGTTTTGAAAAATAACTCCTCTGTTTCTTTCTGTTTTACTGTGGTTACTAGAGAGTTTGTAACTGCATCTGCCTCCAGTGCTCATTCTGATCTGGGTGCATCGGAACCTTCCCGCTATTGTTGTTTGGGGCAGGTTGTCCCCTACAGGGCATCCTGTACACCCTGAGACACTCAGCAGCAGCAGCACCCTCTGCTACCAGGTGCCAGCAGCGCACTCTCCAGCTGACATCAAGAATTGACAAAGTCAGCTGGGAGAAAGGGCACAGAGCTAGGGAGCTCAGAGGCGGGACATGGAGGGGAGTCAGGTGGGTGCACCTGGGTGGTCGGTGCCTTTGGAGGGGATGAAGATGAGGCTCAGGAAGCTATGGGCTCCTGGCCCTGAGGGCATTTCTTGAGCCCTACTGTCCCCTCCCCTGGGCTCCTCTGGTTCAGCCTGAAATTGTTCCAGGAAAGGATGTGGTCCAAAGAGGAGGGCTGCCTCAAGAGGATCATCAAGCTGATCCTGCGGAGGACTGGGTGAGCTCAGTGGCAGAGACTCAGGATGTGTTCTGCGGCTCTGCAGAGCAAGGTGCTTCTTGTCTGTCAGTTGGGGACCCAAGAGGAGGTTCACCTGGTAAATACAGGTACAAGGCCTTCCTCCCAGATTCGAGGCTTCCCCAAACTTGTGACTCATTCAAAGGCACTGGGATAACACGGTGCAGCTGTGCTTCCTGGCAGCAAGATGGCAATTACATTTTCAAATGGCATCACAGTGAATTAAGCCTGAAAAGGCTTTTCTTTGGGCCAGTGAATGCTCTATAAGCCTATTCTGTGCATGAGGATCCTGGCCATCCCTGCTCTCAAGGCCAGGAGGCCAGAACCCCCATCAGTGCCTCCACATCCTGACCTGAGCTCAGCACTAGGCAGTGCTGTACACGGCCCTCTGCCTAAGGACACAGCTATGCCCAGCGAGGCCAGAGACAAGTGCCACTCCCAGGGAGGCAGCAGCTTTCACAGCAAAGCAGATGTTATGAGCTTGGACCAATGAACCCTCTTAAAGATCAACTTGGGATAACTGCAGGGATGATGGGAGGCCTTCTGGGGCCCAGTTTTTCTGCAGAAGCCTAATACCTCTGCTGCTGAGGCTGGGGTAAATGTATTTTTATCAGTGAAAGATAAGCCCATTCCCCAGGGCAGGGCTTGGGGGCCCAGTTTCCCAGGGATCTGGAGGAGTTGGCTTCCTGGAAGGCATGCTACTTCATGGACCATGAAGACTGGGACATTTTCTTCCCAGTCACAGGGCATCCTGTTCTGCGGCTCTGCTTCACATGCATCAGGCACTCCAGCCCCACACCCTGTCCCTCTCCCATTTGGACTCTAGTGAGGGGAGACAGCAGTGCTCCATGTGGATCAGGAGCTTGGGAGGCTGCCAGGCTGCACATGCCCAAAGCCCACTATAAAGAAGTTGACCATCAGTTCAGGGAGGCCCTGCAGATGCTTCCTTCCTTCAGAAGAACTGAGAACACTCTCATGTAAGAGGACACTGACAAAATCTGCTGAGGAAACCCAGGGGCATAATCAAGCCTGAGCACATGAGCACTCCCTGGGAGTTGTCCGTTGGACACTCACCAGGGCCTGGAATCCAGAGACAGAAGTGGACAAAACAGGAGGATTCTGTCTTGGGATTCAGTGTGTCTGAGCAGGAGAAATCCAAAAGTCTCTCTCGCCTAAGTAGTGTGGTATTTGCATATCTTTCTGCATTTTAAGTCACCCTCAGTTAACCACAGTCTGAAAATATTCAATGAAAAATTCCAGCAATAAATAGTGGCAAGTTCTACAAGACAGGGATGCCCTCTCTCACCACTTCTGTTCAACATAGTTCTCGAAACACTGGCCAGAGCAATTAGACAGACGAAAGAAATTAAAGGCATAAAAATAGGAAAAGAAGAACTTAAATTATCACTATTTGCAGATGACATAATTCTATACCTAGCAGACCCAAAAGGGTCTACAAAGAAACTATTAGAGCTAATAAATGAATTTAGCAAAGTGGCAGGATATAAAATCAACACGCATAAATCAAAGGCATTCCTGTATATCAGCGACAAATCCTCTGAAATGGAAATGAGGAAAAACACTCCATTCACAATATCCTCAAAAAAAAAAAAATACTTGGGAATCAACCTAACAAAAGAGGTGAAAGACTTATACAATGAAAACTAAAGAACCCTAAAGAGAGAAATAGAAGAAGATCTTAGAAGATGGAAAAATATACCCTGTTCATGGATAGGCAGAACTAACATCATCAAAATGGCGATATTACCAAAAGTTCTCTATAGGTTTAATGCAATGCCAATCAAAATCCCAACGGCATTTCTTGTAGAAATAGATAAAGCAATCATGAAATTCATATGGAAAAACAAAAGACCCAGAATAGCAAAAACAATGCTAAGCAGGAAGTGTGAATCAGGCGGGATAGCAATACCAGACTTCAAACTATACTACAGAGCAATAGTAACAAAAACAGCATGGTACTGGTACCAAAACAGGCAGGTGGACCAATGGTACAGAATAGAGGACACAGAAACCAATCCACAAAACTACAACTATCTTATATTCGATAAAGGGGCTAAAAGCATGCAATGGAGGAAGGATAGCATCTTCAACAAATGGTGCTGGGAAAACTGGAAATCCATATGCAACAAAATGAAACTGAATCCCTTTCTCTCACCATGCACAAAAGTTAACTCAAAATGGATAAAGGAGCTTGATATCAAATCAGAGACACAGCGTCTGATAGAAGAAAAAGTTGGCTACGATCTACATACTGTGGGGTCGGGCCCCAAATTCCTCAATAGGACACCCATAGCACAAGAGTTAATAACAAGAATCAACAAATGGGACTTACTCAAACTAAAAAGTTTTTTCTCAGCAAAAGAAACAATAAGAGAGGTAAATAGGGAGCCTACATCCTGGGAACAAATCTTTACTCCTCACACTTCAGATAGAGCCCTAATATCCAGAGTATACAAAGAACTCAAAAAATTAGATAATAAGATAACAAATAACCCAATCAACAAATGGGCCAAGGACCTGAACAGACACTTCTCAGAGGAGGACATACTATCAATCAACAAGCACATGAAAAAATGCTCACCATCGCTAGCAGTCAGAGAAATGCAAATCAAAACCACCCTAAGATACCATCTCACTCCAGTAAGATTGGCAGCCATTAGGAAGTCAAACAACAACAAGTGCCGGCGAGGATGTGGGGAAAAGGGTACACTTGTTCATTGTTGGTGGGACTGCAAATTGGTGCAGCCAATTTGGAAAGCAGTATGGAGATTTCTTGGAAAGCTGGGAATGGAACCACCATTTGACCCAGCTATTCCCCTTCTCGGTCTATTCCCTAAAGACCTAACAAGAGCATGCTACAGGGACACTGCTACATCGATGTTCATAGCAGCACAATTCACAATAGCAAGACTGTGTAACCAACCTAGATGCCCTTCAATAGATGAATGGATAAAAAAAATGTGGCATCTATACACAATGGAGTATTACTCTGCATTAAAAAATGACAAAATCATAGAATTTGGAGGGAAATGGATGGCATTAGAGCAGATTATGCTAAGTGAAGCTAGCCAATCCCTAAAAAACAAATGCCAAATGTCTTCTTTGATATAAGGAGAGTAACTAAGAACAGAGTAGGGACGAAGAGCATGAGAAGAAGATTAACATTAAACAGGGATGAGAGGTGGGAGGGAAAGCGAGAGGGAAGGGAAAATGCATGGAAATGGAAGGAGACCCTCATGGTTATACAAAATTACATACAAGAGGAAGTGAGGGGAAAGGGAAAAATAATACAAGGGGGAGAAATGAATTACAGTAGAGGGGGTAGAGAGAGAAGAGGGGAGGGGAGGGGAGGGGAGGGGAGGGGAGGGGGGATAGTAGAGGATAGGAAAGGCAGCAGAATACAACAGACACTAGTATGGCAATATGTAAATCAATGGAAGTGTAACTGATGTGATTCTGCAATCTGTATACGGGGTAAAAATAGGAGTTCATAACCCACTTGAATAAAAATGTGAAATATGATATATCAAGAACTATGTAATGTTTTGAACAACCAACAATAAAAAAAAATAAATAAAAAAAATAGTGGCAAGTTCTAAGTTGCACAAAGTTCTGTGTACTGTGATGAAAGTTGGCAACTCCTCACAATGTCCCACCGGGGACATGAATTACCCTTTTGTCCACACTGCAGACAATATGCTGGTCAGCCTCTCTGCATCCAGGCTCCCTCACAAAGATGTTGAGGTCAGAGTACAGGGTCAGGTGATATCTCCTTTCTCCCACCTGTCTGCATATGACTGCAGAACACAGGTGGAACCAGGGCCCAGGCTCTTGCCACAAGCCCTGCTCACAGATTTGTGGCTGGACTGAGTGTGCATCTAGAGGCAGCATACCAAAACAGACATGCATAATGCAAAGCCCTGCCCAGCTCCAGAGTGGCCACCTCCCTATTCTTATGCTGCTGGCCCCACTAGCAACATAAAATGATCATATTAAAGACCTGGGGGTGAAGATCCAAAGTGGAGCACAGGCATGACTGAAATCCACCCAGAGCCAAAAAGGGCACAGGTGGCATCCCAGCCAAGGTGAGCGCTGGGCCCTGTGAGAGCTACATTCTGGCTGGAGCATTCTGCCTGACACTGCTTTCTGTCTGGCCTCATCCCTCTAGGCCCAGTTCAGACATGCGAGATGTTGGCCTTTGGGGATTGTTTCTCTCTTGGAACCTAAGATCATCCGAGACCCTTGGTGCTCTTGCACCTTGATTTCCTCCCCAATAGCATCAATGGTGCAGCTGGCTCCACCGAGGTCATGTCCCCTGTGGCCACTCAAATGCCTTACCCCTAGGGGCAGTTGGTGTGGTGAGGCCTCTGCTTTCCCAATAGTTCTGTCTGCTCAAAGTTTGACTGATATTTTTCAGGGAGTTTATTTCTTTGGATGATTTCTTCTTTGTCTCTTTCAGCTTTGAAAAGTTGAAAAGACAGAAAAAGCAGGAAGAATTTCATGACCCAAATTAGCAAAGGTTTTCTGTCCTGTTTATTCTCAGTCCTTGGAAAACAAAGAAGACATGACAGAGGCAGCTGCAGGCCTTTGAACACCTACAGCTCCTCACCAGCGGCCAGCAGTTTGATTGCATTTTTATAGTCCTTTTTAAACTTTTGCATAGATCACTATTTACATTTATTTTTTTTATCTGAATTTCTACATAAGTGGCACCAGCTATATCTGGTATTCTGCATCTTATTTTCACAGTGTGTGAAACTAGCACCAAACCCGTCATTTATATTTTATCCTGCCAGTTTGAATGTTCACATTTAGGCTTTTATTTATCTAAAGTCCCCTCTGAGCTGGAGTACAGGAGGCTTCACAAGGACCTTGGCCCCCAGGTGTGCACCCCCAGCTTCCTGCAAGTGGTGTCTGTTCCGCTTTCTCCCAATTCTGCCCCACTATTCTCTTTCCCTGTACTGATGTCACATCTCTGCCATTGCTAAATGACATGAATGTGCTATTTCATTAACTTGGACCAAACATGTGTCTTTCCACAGTGCCAGAATTTACTGAATAGCAATAAGTTCACAGACCACACCACTCTCATCAGTGGCATTTCACTGAATACTGGTATGTCACCTGGTAGTCATAAACTGGGCCATCAAAAGTTCTTTTATTCTGAGTTAATTTCTAGTGACTGTAACACTTGTGTCACACATTTATATATATATGTACGTGTGTGTGTGTGTGTGTGTGTGTGTGTGTGTGTGTGTTACAAAAAGGCTAGAGAAAGATTAAGGCAGGTAGCCAGATGAGATTAGGAAGCAGCCAAAGGAAACTGTTTAGGGCACAGAGCTATCAGAGTGCAGGAACCTAACCTAGGCGCAGGTCCACAGCTTTAGCTTGAGATGTCAGCTTGGAGTGGGCTGTGCATGGCCATCACAGGCAGGAGAAGCTGCACTCCACTAAAGCCCCCAAACAGAGATTTGGATGTTTATTGCTGTGGTGATTTTCCTGGGCAAGGGTTATGACGAGTGACCAGGTGAGCATGTCAGGGTACTGTTATGTCCAGTCTGGGGGTGCCTGCCCTTTTATGGGTCTTGAGTAAAGAGGTTGCATCATTTGGAGATCTAATGTGTTTGTTCAATGAGCTCATGGGTCTGGTTTTTCTGACATGAGTTTGATACACCCATGTATCCATGTGCTTCTGATTAACTTGATAAATGCATAGGTGATTGTTGCAGGGCCTGACTCTGGACCTACATGGAGAAATGCTTATCTCGCTCATTGTGCAGCAGGGAAGTCCTAATACAGAACATTATGTTGGGGAACAGAGTGCTGTCAGAACACTGGCTCCTTTGACAAGGAGTTATTCCCCTGTTGGTGCAAGGGCAGCCTACATGGCAGTTTCTGAACTCTTGGTGTCTGGGCTCCTGTAAGATGATATGTTGTGTATCACTTCTGGCCTATCATGACCGTTACATGTAAATTGGCACATACCCACTATAAAAGCTATTTTTGCTGTGCAATAAAGCAGATGCTGTTTTCTGAAACCGTCTCAGAGGGGTTTCTCCATGCCCTCAAGCTCCTCACAGTCAATGCTGGAGGGGAAGACCCCTCAGCATTCTGGCACCTAACGTGGGGCAAACAGGTGGCTTTCGCTTGAGGGATCCCTGGCCATGGGGAAACTCGAAGCTCAAAACAGGTAAGCAGTCAGGGCAATGGGTAATTTACCTGGTTCACATAAACAGGCTCAACTACAAATTTCATGTCAGCTCTTAAAAGCCCAGGGTGTAAAAGTAAAACATGAGGAATTAGAGACCTTTGGCACATACCCACTATAAAAGCTATTTTTGCTGCACAATAAAGCAGACGCTCTTCTCTGAAACCATCTCCGGAGGGGTTTCTCTGTGCCCTCAATCTCCCCATAGTCGATGCTGGAAGTTGCAGGCCCCTCGGCAGGTGATCATTCTTATCAGCACACTGATTTATCAGTTTTGCCTCATGGTTATGCGAGGCAGATAGTCATTGTTTACTTGTACAAAAAGCATATTGAAAAATTCTACCTCAGCACTAAAACTCAAAATGGAATAGCTCTTGGCAAACTACTGCTTTATAAGATAAAGTAACAAAGATTTGGGCACAACCTCAGAGCTGCAATTCTACATACCATGGAATCACTCAGGACAAGCAGAGCCTGAGAACTGCTGTTCTGCATACCATGGAGTAGAAAACACTACACCTTCACAAAAAGTTTGCTTTCTCATACATTCTCTCAGTTTGGCTCCCACAGGCCCCCAGAAAAGTTTTAACTATTTTCCTTGTCAAACCTCTTTTTTTTTTTTTAAGAGAGAGAGAGAGAGGAGAGAGAGAGAGAGAGAGAGAGAATTTTTTAATATTTATTTTTTAGTTTTCTGTGGACGTGACATCTTTATTTTTATGAGGATGGAACCCAGCACCCCGTGCCTGCCAGGCAAGCGCGTTACCACTTGAGCCACATCCCCAGCCCTTGTCAAACCTTCTTAATGCTTATATTAAGAAAGGAAATGCTAAACAGAGGAGCAGATCTCCTGATCGCCATCTGCCTAGTGCCTTTTTCCCATCTGTCCACTGCTTTTCACCTCACATGGCCTTGGCCAACTTCAGCCCACTTCCTACCCCACCATTGTTCATACTCACAAGGAGGCAGCTCCGCTGAGCCAGTGACACCCTTAGCCTGGCAGGAGGAGGGCAGGGTGGGAGCCCAGAGAGCAGCGTGCACCAGGACTCAGTCCTGGTTGGCCTCAGAGACAGCTCCCAGGCTTCCCGAGCTTCCCATGGCTGTCCTTCTCCGCAGCCTCTCACGCCAGGCTGCTCAGAACTGAACCACAGATGGTGAAACGGGTGCCAAGCCACAGCTTCGTTCAGACCCTGCTGTCTTCCGAGCATCTCGATTCCTCCTTCTCAATGACCCAGTCCAGGCTCAGGGCAGTGATGAGTCCTCCACTGAGTGGGTCACATGGTGCTCCGTGTCCCAGGCAGAGTGGTGCATGGGATTCCTCCAACACTCAGCCCTGTGCTGGGCGCCCAGGGAGCAGCAGACCCATTCCCTGACTCCCCTCTTCTCTGAATCCTGCCCCGCTCTTGCCCTTAGGTGGGGAGGTGTGGGGGCAGGAGGCTGGGGCAGTGCCTGGGGCTGCTGGAAACCTGCTGGGCTGAAGCCCTACTCTCTCCTGAGCCTGGCACCTGAGACCCCAGGGACACAGAACTCAGGTTATTCTCCCAGTCTCCCTGTTCCTTGAGAAACCCCACCTGGGGACATTTAAATAATCAATGCCTCAGCCTCAGGGAGAAGACTGCAGTACATTCCCCGTTAGAAAACAAGCAGCAGAGAGAATGTGAGTCAGAAAGGAGCAGGAAAGGCCTGTCAGAAGCGCAGCTGTAACAGCGGGGCTAACATTCTCAAAGACAAGACAGGAGCAGATCTCTCTCATACTGTTTTCTGCAGGTATTTCCCTGAGCTCTGCTTCCAAAGGGTAGCTCTCCAATTACAGCCAGAGATTATTATCATGGAGTTAGCAGTCACTATCTACTGCATTCAAGGCTCTGTAAGGCATCAGTTAGCAACACTTGCAGTATCTTATGCGTTTGCCCTTCGACGCCAAGCTCTCTGCTAATTAGAAGTATTTTTCCATGCCTTTTCAACAAAATGGAGATGTTGTTCCAGGCTGCCTAGCCCCTCCCCACAATGTTCCCTGGATTTGTGCCAGGTGAGGAAATATCAGCAGCCACCACCTGGCTCTCTGGCCAGTTCATTTCTTCTGACTTCAGTTCCACTGAGTATAGTTACCAATGCTTCTCTTAAATAATGGAGTGTTCTCTCTAGACACCCTGTTATACCACTGAAGTAGGCCTTAAATTAGGGTCAAGAATGTCTAACTTGGGCTGGGGTTGTAGCTCAGATGTAGAGTACCTGCCTTGCATGTGTGAGGCACCAGGTTTAATCCTCAGCACCACATAAAAAATAAATAAAATAAAGGTATTGTTCATCTACAACTATATATATATATATATATATATATATATATATATATATATATATATATATATATATATAATTATTATTATTTTTAAGAATGTCCATTGGTCACTAGGAGCAGAGTGGTGGCATTGTCCTGACTCATCTGCACACCTGGCTGGGTGGTAAGAGGTTCAGAGATCACAGCTTCCACCATCCATTCCACTCTCTCTGTTCACTTTGTACCTATTTTCATTTTTAAAAGTTTAAATGGCATCCCACAAACATTGCATACCTTTTCAAACTCAAAATCCACCCTCTCCAAGTGAATTCCAGCCTGGCTGAGAACAGTGGGTGGCATTTGTGCCACAAGGAAGAGTAGATTCACCTGCTAACAGGTGACAAGAAGGGCCATGTGATTGCCACACCAAACTCAGGAGGAGTGCTGGCGCCCCCTTATTCATCGAAGCATCACTGTGAGGGAGGCACCACCTGATCCCTGTCTCAGCAGAGAGAAAACTGCAGCCCGGGGTCCCAGGCTGGCTGTGTAAACCTGGGCTCTGCTGGGCCGCCTGAGTGGCCTTTACTACTGGGAGCAGCAAAAACTGTCTTGTGGTGGGCTTTTCTAGAGACCCTCACCATCATTGTTCTTATTAACAAGATATTAGCAAAAATTTCTGCAAAGAACTCAATGTGGTTTGAAACTTTCTATTTTCTGTAAGGACTAAGTTGTTCTTTCATGCAAAAGCTAAATATACCAGCAAACTTAGCGATGTACAAAAAAAATTAGCACTTCTGCTTTCTTTTATTTAAATTTTTTTCAGTTGTACCTGAAAACAATATCTTTATTTTTTATTTATCTGTTTTATAATGTGGTGCTGAGGACTGGACCCAGGGCCTCACGCGTGTAAGGCAAGTGCTGTAACTGAGCCTCAAACCCAACTTCTGCTTTCTATGGTAAAAACTTGTGAAACCTCTGTCCAGCCTAGAAATATGGGACAAAGTGTACTGTTATGTACCCACTGACTGACACGATCCACCCCACTGGGTATAAAGTTTAAAGAATTTCCAGACTTGGGGTCCAGAGATTTTTAGACAATAGCCATTCTGGACTGCTGCAGCTAATAAGCCTGCTTCCTACTAGTTCTTCATCTGTCCTGCTGCAGCCTGACCAGTCCCATGTCCTGATGCTAGACCGTCAGCCTTGGTCTTGCTCCACCATGGGATGTGGGCCAGCAGACACACCAGGTTCTGTCACCTAGGAGCAGCAGCTTGTGCTGTCACTCTGTGCTGTCCCCGAGAGCCTGGTTTCCAGGGAGTCACAGATGAGGGCTGTGGTGAGAACACATGGTTGCTAACCCTGCTCAGAGTTCTTGGAATGCAGCCCTCTTCAGCAAGGACAAGGAGCTGACCACCACAGGGTGGTGCCCAGGACAGAGGGTTCCCCTGAGCACAGGTGTCCATGACTGAACAAGAAGACAGAATTTCATCAGACAAGCTTTGCAAGGCCCAAAGGGTGCTTCCACCCACCTCGTGCCTTCTCATGGGTAGCTGCTCACCAACTGGAACGAGAGGCTCCTGCTTATGCAGGCTTCACTCAGGAAGACCTGAGGCACTTTCCTGTGAAGGCTCCAATTTGTTGGGATGAAAACCCCATTTTACCTGAAAATTCCTTGTGAATGCATGCTCAGCATTACTGTGTTCATACAGACCAAAGAAACTACTTGTTCAGAAACATTTTCATATTTTTATTTTATTCACCACAAACACATCTAAGCACAAGGTAAACCAAAAGCCACACATTAAGCACATTTCAGTTTCAGACCACACTGTAGGAAGGGTGCTCAGGGCCCTGAGGCTTCATTGGGGACTGAGATGGTGCCACAGCTTCTGCCTGGCCTTCAAGGCCTCAGCCCCCCTGGCCGTCCCACAGGAGCTGGGGGTAGAGTGATCCCGTCTCAGGCAGGCCACCGTGAGTGGGGTGGGCCACCTGCACAGACCCTGTGAGGTGTGCTCCAGTGCCTCACTGCTGCCTAACATCTGCATGTGGCCTCTCTACCCCCAGATGTGCAGCTGTGTCTGAGCAGGTTGAGCCTGTCTGTTCTGTGTCTGGAGAATCCCCCTGTGAGGTGGATGACAGTCCTCCTTGGAAACTCTGGTAATTTACTCACAGTTGATCTTAGGAGTGAGGAGGCTCCACTGCAGATTGGGAAGAAAACCAGTAAGAGTTAGCAGTGGAAGAACTGCTTCCCCTCATCTCTGCCCTATCATACGCTATCAGCCTCATCTCCCGGACAACAGTGAATCAATCAAACCCAGAAAAGCTCCTCTGAAGTCGAGATGAGCACAGATAGGAGCTGCTGACATGCCCTCTGTGCAACCTCGTTTCCAACGTGTGTTTTCTTCCCAGGGAATCTGCAGTGATGTGCTACAAAGGGGAAGGGCGAACACTGACAGACAAATGGACAGGTGTCCCTGCCCCCAGTGCCCATCACTCATACCAGCAGGGACCCTGGTCGGACAATGTGATGTTCAGTTCTGCTCACTCAGAGTGTCCACCAGTGCAGGCAGAAGTCCACCCCAAGCTCAGGACACCAACAAGGTCAAGAGGGGCTGGTGTCCAGCAATTGACTGATGTGTAGTCATCTCTGAGTGAACAAGCTGGACACAGGTCTCCTCCTAGTGTGTCTGTCCCCACCTACAGTGAAAATCTGGACCCTCCACACTCTCTTGCAGTCCAGAACCTGAGCTTCCCCATCCATGATGACAGCTTGGATACAGGCCACCAGACATGGCCCCTGCGCCCTCACAGCATCTTCCACACTAGGTCAGTGTCCACATGACACCTCTGGATTCCCCATTGTCACCTGATGGTATCAGGCACAAACAGAAGTCAAAGTGCTTCCAGCTCCCCACAGTTTGCATGCAGAGAGTGGCCGGCTGGAGTCCCTCTCCATTCCGCATGGTCCCAAGTGAAAGCTGGGATGTCACTGCAGGTAGCCTAACCAGCATCGGGGTCCTTTTGTCGTGGCTCTTTTCACAGCACAGCATGTAGACTCTTATCGGAGAAGAGCACACCTAACTGCATGTTTCTGAGCTTTTATTCAAGCCCAGCTCAGAAAAATGATTTCTCTATCTGTATTTTTGCATGATGCTATCAGTAGACCTTGACAAATGCTATAAAAACAGATACATACCAGCTACCACCGCATTCCTGAAGGAAACCTGCTTGGTTTGAAGGAAGGAAGGGAGGAAGAGAGGGAGGGAAGGAGGGAGGGAGGGAGGACTCAACAGCAGAGTGGTGCCCGCCCTTCCTTCCTCCTTCCCTCCCTCCCTCCCTTCCCTCCCTTCCTTCATTCCCTCCCTCTCCTTCCACATCCATCAAACAAGGCCTTGCCTAAAGCACTTGGTAACCATGAAAATGCTCCTTGGAGGCCTACTAGGATCAGGCCCAGGACAGGTGGTATCCGACTTGCCTCAGAGTGTGGTCACTGTTCCTACGGCATCTGCTGGACTGCCCTTGCATGCTCTTGGGAAGAAATGCTGTAGATAGGAGTCAAGCACATGTGGTTTATGAGTGCAGAATGTCTTCACAGTGGAGTCAGAACAGTTTAACTTTGTTCTTCTCGTGCAAATCTTGGCACCCACCCTGGGGCAGGCTCCAGAACTGGATGAGCACTGGAGCAAACAGGGCTTTGCCTGTCTGAAGCTCATTCTGCACATGTTTGGTCACCTTTGCTGCAGGTCAGTCCTTCTGGAGGTCAGGTTGAAGAATGCAGTGAGGTTGTCCATAGGGAGGCTGTGATTCAGTCTAGCTGTGGACACACTGGCCAGAAGAACACCCCCAGCCACCCAGCCAAGGGTAGCAGCCCTTCTCATCAGCCCGTATCTCAGGTTCCAGCAGAGCAACTGGGCTGGCACTGGCTTTACGTATTCACTGAAAACCCAGTCACTGGAGCAGAGTTGTGGCTTACACACACAGGAAACAGAAACCAGAGAGGGCT
The DNA here is from genome assembly GCF_964194105.1 of Spermophilus citellus. NCBI lineage: Eukaryota > Metazoa > Chordata > Mammalia > Rodentia > Sciuridae > Spermophilus > Spermophilus citellus. The sequence continues at coordinate 87,559,961 of NC_138196.1, read as the reverse complement.
GTTCTCCTACAAAGGTTCCACTCATTCCAGAGGCAATTTCCTTTCAACCTGGGATCATAAAAGGAAAAGCCAGAGGCCCTCCACTGGCAAGAGCAGGAGCCACAGCAGATCTGTTTCCTGCTTATAAATGCCCTTTTAACATTCAATAGCCCTCACAGGAACTGTGGAGGGCACACTGTCTTTCACTCAGAGAAATAGCTGCAGAAAGTATGTCATTTTTTTATCAAGATTTTTCTTTAATACATGCTATTTCCTGTGGACCTCCAAGGCTGTTTGAGTGGTCACACTAGCAGAGTATTTTTTATCCCTGCAGTTTTCTCTTAATAGGGCAAGATAGGATCTTTGTTTAAATATTTATTTTTTAGTTGTAGATGGACACAATACCTTTGTTTTATTTACTTAATTTTATGTGGTGCTGAGGATCGAACCCAGGGCATCACACACACTTAGGCAAGCTCTCTACTACTGAGCCACAACCCCAGCCACCCCCTCCCCCTGCCACAAGATAGGATCTCAAGACACTAATCTTGCTTTTCTTTTTTTATTTTATTGTTGGTTGTTCAAAACATTACATAGTTCTTAATATACCATATTTCACAGATTGATTCAAGTGGGTTATGAACTCCCATTTTTACCCCGTATACAGATTGCTGTGTCACATCAGTTACATTACCATTGATTTACAAATTGCCTTTCTAGTGACTGATGTATTCTGCTGTCTATCCCATTCTCCACTATCCCCCCTCCCCTCCCCTCCCCTCCCCTTCTCTCTCTCCACCCCCTCTACTATAAATCGTTTCTTCCACTTATATAATTTTTCTCCTACCCCTCCTTTCCTCTTATATGTAATTGTGTATAACCCTGAGGCTCACCTTCCAGTTCCATGCAATCTCCCTTCTCTCTCCCTTTCCCTCCCGCCTATCATCCCTGTTTAATGTTAATCTTCTTCTCAAGCTCTTCCTCTCTACCCTGTCCTTGGTTACTCCCCTTATATCAAAGGAGACATTTGGCATTTGTTTTTTAAGGATTGGCTAGCTTCGCTTAGCATAATCTGCTCTAATGCCATCCATTTCCCTCCAAATTCTATGATTTTGTCATTTCTTATTGCAGAGTAATACTCCATTGTGTATAAATGCCACATTTTTTTTAATCCATTCATCTATTGAAGGGCTTCTAGGTTGGTTCCACAATCTTGCTATCGTGAATTGTGCTGCTATGAACATCGATGTAGCAGTGTCCCTGTAGCATGCTCTTGTTAGGTCTTTAGGGAATAGACCGAGAAGGGGAATAGCTGGGTCAAATGGTGGTTCCATTCCCAGCTTTCCAAGAAATCTCCATACTGCTTTCCAAATTGGCTGCACCATTTTGCAGCCCCACCAACAATGAACAAGTGTACCCATTTCCCCGCATCCTCGCCAGCACTTGTTGTCTTTGGACTTCTTAATGGCTGCCAATCTTACTGGAGTGAGATGGTATCTTAGGGTGGTTTTGATTTGCATTTCTCTGACTGCTAGCGATGGTGAGCATTTTTTCATGTACTTGTTGATTGATTGTATGTCCTCCTCTGAGAAGTGTCTGTTCAGGTCCTTGGCCCATTTGTTGATTGGGTTATTTGTTATCTTATTATCTAATTTTTTGAGTTCTTTGTATACTCTGGATATTAGGGCTCTATCTGAAGTGTGAGGAGTAAAGATTTGTTCCCAGGATGTAGGCTCCCTGTTTATCTCTCTTATTGTTTCTTTTTTTGAGAGAAAACTTTTTAGTTTGAGTAATTCCCATTTGTTGATTCTAGTTGTTAACTCTTGCACTATGGGTGTCCTATTGAGGATCTGCTTTCTTCCACGTGATTTTGTACTTGGTCAGATCCAGCATCCACACTGACAAGCACCCTGAGCACTCATAACTGCAGCATTTCATGTGTCTCCTGAAAACTCGACACTAAAGAACTCCACTACCCACAGGACACATAAGTGGGGACTAGACTGCCATGGAGAGGGAAGGCTGTACAGCTGGGATGAAAAGCAGAAGCAAGGGCAGACAGTCTATTCCTTCTGTCTCTCCAGCAGCAACGAGTTTCGGGAGGCAGAGGGACCAATGCCCACACACTTGGCCAGTGTCTGTGGACTTTGCCCTGTTGCTGGAGCACCTCGGCTGGGTCCCTCCTGGCACATAGTGGATTAATTGTGCTCTCCTATCTGTGAGCTTTGGACTTGCTATCATATCAAGTCCCCTCCCAGAAGAAAGGCTACAGCATTTGACAACCTGGTGACTCAGAGGGGAAAACTATGCCTAGTGCTTGGGTGAGTCAGAAGATTCAGACACCAGGAAATGCCCATCTGGAGTTTAATTGAAGGAAAACCTTATTTGGTCCCATTTCTCTTTTAACATCATCACAAGTAAACATCATTATTTGCTGATAATTCTTAAGATTTTTAGTTGCTATACATCCATTTTAAGGTGGCCTTTAGGAGACTCCGAGTTATTTCCTTATTGCTCTGCATGGCTCTCTGCTAGAAGGCTGGAAAATAAAGTTATGCAAAGTGGACTGCAACATTAGCACTCTGGGCAGAGCCAATTTTGTGTGCCTCTTTTCCTTAACCAGGCCCTAAATGAGAGTTAAATGGTCTGATTTGCCAAAAAAAAAAAAAAAAAAAGGTGGGGGGGAGGAGTAAAAGGAAAAGTTTGGCCATAGCCAAACTCACCACAGCTGGACAGAAAAATCTGCTTCTGTGTGGCCAGAGGCACCTACAGTCACTGACAGTGCATGGGACACTACATTCAGTCCGTGGTGATGGCTAGGTACCTGACTGGGGTGTGTCCAGTGGTGCTGGTGAGCCAGCTCTGTAGAAGAGGGTCAGAGTGTGCTTAGTTTGTATTTGTAGTGTTTCTAACTTCTGTATTGTGTATTCTCCAGCCATGGCCAATTTCCAGTGGCCCAGCTAAGGACTTGGAACCGCTTTGAGCAGCCCACAACACTGGCCTCCTGCAGCTATTGGTGTTTCTTCATGAGACTTCATCCTACCAGTCTTGACAGGACTGTTCCCAAGTGCCAGAGTGTCTAACAGTGGGATCTTCCAAGCTATACAAATGATGGCCACCTGCCACAAAGCCTGTCCCAAGGGCTGCAGCTGGGAGCCTAATAAATCACACATGGCAGGACCATGGGTCAAGCCACATGGCACTTCCCAGGCAATTTTGTCAGCAGAAATTTATTGCTTTTTTGATGGAATTTAAAAAGCCAGACTCAATAGGAAGGCAGCATTTTTAATGGATCTGAGTTGTCGCAAGCTGTTGTGATAAAGTGCTACATGATATTGGAAAATTTAATTCTGATTTGGTTATGAGCATAAAAATAATAACATGGTTAATGTCCACACTAAACATCCTTCCAATAAATTTTGGAAAAAAAGAAGTTAAAGTAAATTCAATTAGCAGGGTCCTTATGACATTAGAAACTGGGGAAAGTCGTCAAAACAAATGATTTGGGGCTCTTGGAAGCATGATATACTATGGTATAACCTTATAATGATGTATAAGGTCTATGTGGAAAAGGTGAAATCAGAACACAGAAACAGCTTATAATTTCAAATGAAGCTTCAGCTTCATCTAAGGCTACGGTAGCAGGACAGAAAGGGGAGATTTTAGCCAGGACCCTGATGTCATCTTAGAACCAGGCTGGTTGACGCCCACAATGTCCTGGAGAATGAGTCTGCATGAGACCAGAATTTATTTCAGTGGTGAGAAGCAGTTCCCAGCCTAGTAACTGCCTCTTCCTTTCCCTGTCTTCAGCTCACTCTCAGGTGTTGTGGTCCACCTCCGTGTGTGTAAGCAAGAATGTCAAAGAGTCAACAAGTTTGCCTCTTGTTTCTACATATTTTCTTGTCTTTTCTCCAACATAAAACCTAGGGCAATATAAATGATATGAGCCAGCAGTGAGCAGGGTGTTGCTGAAGGTCTCATATTTAGGACTAGGTAAAGAAAATGTACAGCAGCTGGCAGCTGCTCTGTTGAAAGCATTCTTCCTTGAAGGACTTCTCTACTATGCTCTAGTGAGATGGAATGAAAAATGGCAAAAGCCAGAGTAAGGAACATCTTCAGGTTAGGAAACGAAAGCCAACTAACTGCATGTTTTATAAACATTTTGAAGAACTTTGAGGCAAACCAACCCAAGGAAGAGGCAGAGGAGGCTGACTCATTGCTGAGACCAGAGAAGTTAACTAGCAGCTCAGTTGAGTAGTCACTAAGGAGACATGACTTTCAGCTGCAGCTTCAACAAGAGTGCTGTGCCCACTGGTGCATACACTCTGTTTCTTGGAGATGCAGATGCCTAAGATAAAGTCAGAACACAGAAACTTAGCTTCTACATTCAGATGAAACCTCAGCTCCATTAAAGGCTATGGTAGCAAGATAGAGGATTTAGGAAGTTAACAAGTATAAGGGACTTTTGTTTTATAGGAGGAACAATTCGAGAAATGGCCTGAAATTACCATGAATTTGGGGGGGAGGGGCCTATAGGAAAACCTTGAAGAGCAAGGCAAATCATGATTTTCTGACAGGAGGTCCCAAAGCTCCACTGTTTCCTGATGTCGAGCCTACCTGAATGGTCATTTCCACACTGTATAAATACCTACTCAGTGTCTTGGAGACCCACGGGAAGCAGTATCCTGGAAAATGGGTCTGCACGAGACTGTGCCTACAATTTTTACCATTATTAAAGTCCTTGTAAAGAACTCTGACTCCTCAAAACTGGTGGTATCTTATGTTTCATGGCAAATTTACACTAGATAATTCCATTGGTTACATGCTATATGTCTTAAAAAATCTAAAATAATAATAGCTAATCCAGATATATGTTTATTTCTCTTTCACACAAAAGAAATTCAGAAAATGTAGTCTGGACGTTGGCAGGCCCAGAGCATGATGGGTCCAGAAACTCATCAGGCCCCCAGATCTCTGACAGGTGGTCTCCATCCTTAAGGTCAGCTCAGGCCCAAGACAGGTGGTGGAGTGCCAGATCTTATAGCCACATCCCAGAGGAAGGGCATCTTTCCTCTTAAGTAGAATTTCTTTTTCTAAAAATATTTTTAGTTGTAAATGGATCTTTTTTAAAATTTATTTTTATTTATTATATACAGTGCTGAGGATCAAACCCAGGGCCTCACACCAGGCAAGCGCTCTACCACTGAGCCACAACTCCATCCCTCTTAAGTAGAATTTCTGAAAGTGTCACACCTAAATGCAAAAAGAGAGTGAAGTTGTACCAACAGATGCACAGTGAGTCCAAGAAGGAGGGGAGAGAGGAAAGGTCAGAATGAGTGACGAAACAGTGCTCTAAACTTCTAAAATGTGAAGGAAAACAATAATGTATATATCTGAGAATCTCAACACCTCGACATCGTATCCTTCAGTGGGATAAACTCAGAAATTCACACCTAGACATATCATAACCAAACTGCTGAAAGCCAAAACAAAGAATCTGAAAACAATGAGAATGGCCATAAGAGAGAGGCTATCGGTGGGAAGTCAATAGGTTGCCAGTGTGTTTCTTATCAAAAACCATGCAGGCCAGAGGCACGGAGAGACGCATCCACACTGTTCATGGTAGAAGACTGCCTTTCCAGAACTCCACAGTGCCTCAGGCCTTAGCTCTGGACACCCCAATTCACCTCTGGCCCATCCCTGCCACTCATCCACCAATGGGTGACCAGATTATGTGTTGACTTTCTCTCCTTGCTCCCTGCAGCACATGGCTCCCAGGTCTAACTGATGGGATCAGGCTCCTGGCTTAAATCTCCCTTTGGGGGATGCTACCATAGCCTTAGATAGAGCTGAAGCTTCATCTGAATGTATAAGCTGACCCTCTGTTCATGTGGTCAGCAACTTATGGCCTCTTCCTGTGGGTAGTTGGTCTCCTGCCAGAGCCCTTCTGCTACCTGCTTCCCTCCACATCTACATCCCCAAGTTCCCTTCAAAGTTTGCTCATTTGACTCCAGAGCCTGGAACTTCATGCTCTTCCCAGTAGAATGAGGTCAGTCAGCCCCACGAAGCAGTGGACAATCATGACAGGTAAGAGGCCAGCGAGCCAGAAGCAGTCTCTGGGTCAACCCAGCCTGTGGACGTCCTGCTGTGTCAGATGACTGAGGAGGACACCTACACCTCAAGTCCCGCTTTCAGCACCCTGTCCCTGAGACTGAGGACCTGGGAGAGGGCTCTAGGATTCCAGGGTCCATGGTACCTGAGTTAGATACCATCCTCCTTTGGGGGGAGAAAGCCAGGTAGGGAGTCAGGACCTGGCTCAGGGTGGGGCCCTGCTGGCCGCGTGCTCACTGTCTGATACTGTGATTGTGCAGGCTTTGTCTGCCACGAGGCTTAGGCAGACCAAGGTCCCTTTGGGTCCTAACAATCTACTGCTCATTTATTTCACTGCTTGGATCTCACCTAAAGCAATATTAAAGCAGGATAAGCATGTCACACTGGAAATAATATAATTTTGATGAACTACATTGATGCCATATCTGATGTGACTTCAAAGTCTGAACTTGATCCCAGCATGTCAGGAGGACTTGAGCTATTTGGATCCAGCATTTCCATCTGGGATTAGCAGCCTGTCTGCTGCATGTCTCTCCCTACCTTTCCTATAGTTGAGACAGGCTTTCATGGCTCCTGAAAAACTTTCTTCTTCCTTCAGAGAGCTTTTAGTTTTTATGGGGAACTGGGATTTTTTTTTTTAAGCAAAGGGGGGCTGAGCTGAGGTTTAAATAACTGAAAGAAATCACAAGATGCCATGATGGTCTAGTGAGCAATAAGGACAATACACCCCAGGGGGGTGGGAGCAGAGGGGGCACTTGACATAGCTGGTCAATAGGTGTTTTGCAGGAAGGACAGACCAGCAGACCTGGAGCACAAAGCCTGGTCCCACCTGGACCCACCCCTGGCTGCTCCATGTGCCTCCCAGAGGTGGGAAACAGGTTTAGGAAGGTTATGGGCCCAAGAGGCATCCGCTGGAATGCAGACGCTGGTTTCACCTGTTGCTCCTTGCACGTGTTGTGCACGGGACAGGGAGCTGAAAGTGGAGTCATACGCAGGTCTAGGCATCAGAGTGGGGATGAGCTGCAGTTGGGTGGCCATGGGGTCTTCACATTGGCCTTCCTGTTCCACATTCCATGTGTGACAATTGTTAGGCACCTGGGTGTACAGCCCTGTAATCCTATTCTAACCAAGAGATGAAAGACAGAAGCAAATGGCATGCTGAACCTAACCTTCTCCTGTCTTTGACCTCACCCTGGCTGCCCACTGGTGTCTGAGCCCACAGACTGTACTACTTGCTGCCCTTCCAGGAGCAGCTGTCACTGCACCGCCCCCTGCACATGTGTGCACTCACAGTGCCCACTGCCTGCTTTCTCACCTAGTATTGCCATCCGTGTTGCAGAGGGTGGAGTTCCCAAAGATCAGGGATTCTTCCTTTGGAGTGGCACAGGTGGTGATTTGGTTCTTTTTCTTTTCCTTCCCTTTTTTTTTTTTTTTTTTTTGGCAGGGGATGGCCAGACCTGGGAATTAAACATTAAATCCGGTGACTCACTTACTATTGCAGTATTATTGCTGCATAGAATAAAGTGGTCTTCACACATTGTGCAAAGACCCCACCAGATATACTACGCTCTGTGTTCCAAAGGGGAAGTGCAGGATGAGTGAGCCTGTAGGGGATGAAGTCCAGAGAGTCCCAAGGGCAAGGGTGCACAGGGAAGGCCAGCATGTGTGCAGCACAGGGAAGGCCAGCATGCTGAGTTCAGGGAGGCATGAACCACTAGGTGCTTGTACCCAGCAACTACCTGCTCACTGCCATGAGACCTCACTGTGGCAGCAACCACTAGTTCAAATATCTCCAACTCCTTGGATACTGTCAAGAGTAGACTGCCTTAAAGAAAAAAAAAAAAAAAAAAAAACATTTTCCCAAATATGTAAATGTGTTAAATGAGTCAAATGCCCCAAATATGTGGTATGTGGGCATCTCTTTTCTGCTCATCATGTCCCTGGGCCACTTCTCCAACACCCCGGTGGCACCACAAGTCTAGCCTTTTTCTTTCCTCTGAGTGCTTTCCTCTCCATCCTTTGGTGACAGTCCAGGGGTCACCAAACATATTAATCTTTACAAGGGCACCCAAGTACTGTAGCAAAAGACTCGCTGGATGTGAGTCCATCTGAACCTGCCTGAACTACCTCTGAGTTCTTGTGGTTACTTTGTAGGTGTCTACTCTTGCTCTGTGAGCTCACACTCGTGCTTTGCTCCTGCTATTACTTTGCAGGCTATTGTGCTTTGTGGGTTCTGTTGTTAAATCGTGGCTTTCTTGTACTTCTGGTGTTATTTTATAAACTATTTTTATTTTGTGAGTTTCTGAAATTATTTTGGCTCCTCAACACAGCCAACAGATTTCCTTCATAAGGAATTGTGTGGATGCTAGCAAATTAGATTAACATATATACAGATGGTCTCCAACTTACAAGATGGCACTTACATGACATTTGACTTTAGTATGATGTGAAAGTACAGCCATGCTTCTGTTCCTCACTTCCAGTACACTATTTGATAAGTCACATGAGATATTTAACACTTTTAAAGTAAGATTTGTGATAGATGACTGTGCCTGACTGTAAGCTGTTGTAAACGTTCTGAGCATGTTTAAGGTGGGCTGGGCTAAGGCACGACATTTGGCGGGTTGAGTGTATTAAATGCATTTCTGAGTCACAATATTCTAAACTTATATGGGTTTATGGGGATAAAACGCCACGGCAAGCTAAGGACTACCTGTGTTTTATGGCCCCATTGTAGTAGCAGAATCTTGGCTTGCCAATATCTAATCAACTCGACAAGCAGTTAACCTTGATCCAATAGTCCCAACTATAGAGGTTTACTTGCAAATACACTTCCAGTACAAATAAGAAAAAATACAGTCGATGGGCCTTGTGTGAAGGAAAGGAAGAAGGGGAAGGCGGTTAAGCAATACTGCCCACTTCGGCCCATGATGGGTTTTACATGACTTGTAAAGTAGCCAAAAATCAGTATTAGAATACTGATCAGAAATGACCTACAGAATCATTTTCAAATATGAATACTTACCTTCCTGTGATGCGTTCCACATACAAAAACTCATTCTGAAAGGGAAGACACTAAAATTGAACGTGCATGTTTGCTGACTACACACCAGACACTTTCAGGTGGTTTGCACGGCGCTGGCACGCGCACAAAGCCATCCCCGAGCAGCCGGCTTCTGTCCCCGCCCTGCGGGCTCCGCCAGGCCAGTCCGCCGCCGGGAGGGCCGCGCTCACACGCGCACACGCCCACGTACGCCCAGCGACGGCTGAAGCTCGGCAGTTCCCAGCCCCGGTGCTCATTTCAGCGGCCGAGCCCGTGTCCCCGCGCCGCCAAACCCGGCTGCGCGGACCCGCCCACGCCTCCAGGGACGGGTCAAAGGGCACCTTTCCTGGAGCCCCCGCCGGAGCGGGCCAGGCGGCGCTCACTGCGCACGCGCGCCGCTGGCCACCCGCTCTTAGCCACACCGACCGGAGCCGCGACGGCCAATCAGCGCGGCCGGGGGCGGGGCTTCCCGTAGAGGCGGTGACGGCGGGCGACTTCCGGCAATATTCTCGGGTGCAACGCAGTCGGTGCGCACTGAGGCTGTCGCGTCGGGTGAGGCCAGGCAAGTGGGGAGAGGAGCACCGGTGGGCTGGGGGCCGCGGTCTGCCCGCGGGGAGGGGGTGGCCAGGTATGGAGAAGTCGTGGGCCCGCCAGTGGGGAGGGGACCGCTAGGAGGGAGAGGACGGCCAGGTGGGACTGCGCCTGGGGGCCCGCAGTGGGGAGAGGAGCGCCAGGTGGGACCGGAGCTGTGGGGCCCATCAGTGGGGAGGGAATCGCCAGGTGGGGAGAAGTCGTGGGGTCCGCCCGTGACGAGGGGACCTTCAGGTGGGGAGGGATCGCCAGGTGGGACCGGGGCCTTGGCCGCCGGTAGGGCGATGCACTGCTGAGCCTGCCCTCGGTTGACCTGCCCTAGGTGCTCACCTAGTCCCCACCTAGCTCCAAGGCGTCCTCTGCCGGTCCTTGCTTTGTCTGCCTCCCTCTGGACCCAGAGAGAGCTGCTCTGCAAACCTAGGCCTCTCCCTGTTCTCTTGAGTTCCTGTGCACCTTCTCTGTGACATGCCTGGGAATGACCCCGTTCTCCTCCACGCCACTGTGTACCTACCTACTTTTTTTCTTGCAGGTGGTACTTGAGAATTGTGTATCCTTCCCTTCACAGCTCATTTTGGCCTTTTGGATTCCATCTCTATCCCAGGGCCTATTCAGACTCACCTTGAACTAGGAGTCTGAAGAACTGTCTTCAGTGAAGTTCTCTTTTTGCCTATTCCCAGTTCTTTTACTATCTAATCAGAAAAGACCTGATTTCTCTTTCATACAGTTTTTCCCCTCCTTGCATTGTTTTCCTTTTCCGTGAAGCATCAGTAATTATCTTTCAGACCTTGTTGGAGTGAATCCCACTTTTGACTCTCAGCCTCTAATTTGCAATGTTTTGATGTACTCTCTCAATCAAATTTGTTCACACTTACAAACCAACGTTTGACCCAAAATTGTTTGATCTTAAGTTATTTGGAAACATCATAAGAAAACACAATAAAGAAAAATAGAATGCTTATCAAATTGAAGACCAGTTATTCCTTCTTATTTCAGAACAATGAAAAATAAGAAGGGGGAAAGTAAGTTCCTATACTAACTTCTTTTTCTGAATTTGAATAGCAACTGACTTGCTATTTTGTTTATTGTGTATCCTATTGTAGCTCTTGTTTAACAGTTCTTATTGTTTTTAAAGCCCAACTTAATAGTTGCATTAAGTACTATTTTCATCTAGCTTAAATAAGGAAACACATGTGGCCTGTTAAAATGTACTAGGGTTTTGTTTTCCTTGTCTTAGTACTGTTGTATTTAAATGAATCATTACTTTAGATTGTGTTGGTGATGTGTCACATAAGTTAAAAAAAAAACTCTTGTAAATATATGGCATCTTTTACTAAGGTTTTCAGGAACTGCTTTTATAAACATAGTGGCTGAGAGCATGCATTCTAGAGCTAGAGCCCCTATTTTTGAATCCTGTTCCACCAAACTCTTTGCCTTGATGTTCTCATATACAGAAGAGAACTAAACCTGTAAAGTGAGAATGACATTTCCTATCTTGTTGGGTAGTATGACAACTAAATGAGATAATGCCTGTAAATTGATTGATGTCTACCCCATACTAATCTCTGGTAAATGTTATCATCACTAGTCTTACCAGTTAGGAAAACCTATGCTTATAGAAGAAAAGACATTTCTTGATTAGTTCAGATTCTTTCATGCCAGGAATTTCCATTGAGAAATGTATTTCATAGTCCTGTTCTGCAGTACTCCACTCTCATGTCCTGCCATGTTAAACAGGAGGTTTAAAATAGTTCAGCCCCATATGCTCTCTGACATAGTTAGCATAAGATGTGCTTAAAGATTGCATGTTATACAAAATGAGTAGACTCTGAATAGTCACTCTTTTATTTTGTATTAATTTTCAGAAATAATTTCCAGTTTTAATTTTTGTATTTGCAAATTCTCAAAGGTAATTTTAATTAAAATAAACTTGTAAAGCTCTAGCAATTCACATTTTTTAGCTGTGCAGATAAATTCCTGAACAAAGTTGTAGGGTATCATTCTAAAAATTAAGTAGCTTGTTTTCTGATTTGTAAAATCAGTTGCTCAGATTGGGAGTATTTTTGAAAACTTGACATGTGGGCCTCTTAAATTGCAACTTCTCTTTTTTGCATTTCCCAGTGACTTACTTATTTGTTAAAAAAAATCTGTTTAGTCCTTAAACTATATAAATTTAAAATAAAGCTCAGGATAATCCAGAGATTTTACCATTACAAATTTATGAAATACACACATCTGCTGAAGAGCTAATTTTTTTCTCTGTTGAAAAATCTGAGGCATGGGCTTGTTTATTTCCCATGGTCCATTAGCTTCATTGCACTACTGGCCAATCCAAAACAGGAAGGAAGGAAAGAATCACTTAACTGCTGAAAAAGTCACTCCAAATCATATTAATTTCTTCCCAAGTTGTTATAGTCAAAATTGTAATATGGGTAGAGGTGTTTTTAAAAAGGTTATTTTATTGGACACACCACGCTGGCTCTTTGTGTGTTTTGCTAGGGTTAGCACCCAGGGCCTCACACGTGCCAGTCAATGCTCTACCACTATGCCACATCCCCAGCCAATACTGGCTGTTTACATAAATATTATAGTCATTTTTTGAAGCCAGAAAATAAGTGTGCTCAATGGGGAACAGGCATAGCCTACACAGGTTAACTTTAAGACAATTTGTTGGCTGAGGACACAGGTCTGCACAGGACACTGATAAGAGTCTGTTGCCTGTGGGGCTCTTTGGCCTGTCTCCTTTCTCCATTTAGATCTATACTATCTATCTTTTACCTGTCTTCCTTCTCCATATAGATCTGTCCTTAGATCTATTTAGATCTAAGCCCTAGGAGGTTATCATTCTTTTAACAACACTGTTCACCTTGACGCATTGCTCAAAAACATAGTTACCCAGAGTCTTTTGACCCTGTGAATTTCTCTCGGTTGTGTCACATGTATCCTGATCTTACATTTCCCCTCACCATCCCTGTGACTGATACTTCTTTCCTTGCCTCTCCATTCATATGAAATTAACCAGGCTTGAAGGCTGAGCCCCTGTCCTCCCTGGAACCTTCCTGGCTGACCTTCCTTCTGTAGTCACTACTGTTTTACATGGTTAAATTTCTTTTAGTTGTTCCCTCTTTACCATCTCTTTGTTTTCCATGTTGTAGGATCACCTGGATATATAGGTAAACACACACTTGATGTTACATATGTATGCTTTGGGTTTTTGTTGTTATTGTTGGTGGTGTTTTGTTTTTGTTTTTGTTTTTTTAGTTCCTCAGTTGCATGGTACACCTTAAGGGCATGGACACCCATTACTATAATATTTAGTGAGTGACAAGTGTTTGTCATGAAGTGACCCTTTTATGGTCATTTCAGGGTCACCACTGGATTTTCTTTTGAATCCATGGTTCCATTGTGATATGGAGAGGTACCTTGGGAGTTTTCAGAGATTGTCAAACAGCTTTGTTTTTGTAGTGTACATTTGATGATACTGAAGTTGTCATGTAAAGTAGACATTGCTTCTTCAGGGCCCTTCCATCTCTTGGGGGGTGTCCTCTGGCCCATATATCAATATAGATATATTGTGGATCATAAGATAACTCTGGATTGATTGGACATGAATGGTGGCCTTCACATTTGGAATGATCCATAGCTATCGAGCAGATCTGTAAGACAAGGCTTACCACAGTAGTGCTGAGATTTAAAGAACGTTTTAAAATGATCTTCTAAAGCAAGAATTCAATCAATATATGCCTGAAAAGGGTGTGTCCAGGCTATAAATTATCTTAGCAAGATTTCATGATCCTCTCGTAAGAAAGAATTATTTCAATGCATATTTTATACCAGTACAGGAATTGGGTGCTTGGAGTTGACCCAGGGATAATGGTGATGTTTATGTAATTTCCTTACTAATTCTTTTGTCTCTTCTAAGTTAGCATAAATGCCCATTTGATAGCCTGGATTGTTAGTTACACTACATGTAGTTTGGACTCAGTCTTTCAAGAACTCTCTCTGATATAATATGCTATGTCGTGAAATGCTCCAAGCCTACTTTGATTTTTGGTTTTGTGTGTGTGTGTGTGTGTGTGTGTGTGTGTGTGTGTGTGTTTTCCAGTGTTGGGGAATCAAACACAGGGCCTCATGAGTACTAGTCAAATGCTGTACCCCAGCCCTTGCCAGTCTACTTTGGATACAAGATTCATAGATGCTGCTCAGCTGAAATGAATTTTGTGTAAGTCTTTGGCTTCCTGGTGTAGCTAAACTAAAATATGTCTGCTTTTGAACATCTACTGTGTTTGGCTTCTTTACAATTTTTCCTCTCTGTCAATCATGTCTTTCTTAAAATGCATGCTTCTCTTAGCTTTCCGCCTTTCCCAAACCCCCGACTCTTCCTTGAGTTTCTCTCTTGACTCATCTCAAGCCACTGTCCCTCACCTGTTGGTGTTTCCTGAGTTCTCTCCTTGGTGGTCTTGATTTCTACACTGCCTACTCTACGATGTTATTTCCATGACTTCAATTGTTCTGAATGCTGGTAGTTTTCCTATATTTCTCTCTAACCTAACTTTTTTTTCTGGTCTATTAATTAATTAATTCAGTAAATAGATATTTGAACTCTTGCCATGTGCCTGGCATTGTTCAGGGTAATTGGGATACAGAACTGAAAAAGACCTCATTCTCTTTTAGGAAAATAAATACATGAGTAATTTCAGACAGCCCTTGTTGGGATGTGGACACCAGGCAATGCCGAGCCCTGTGAGGTGGGGAGAAGTCTTCCCGAGGGTCGGGGAAGCCTTTGTGGGAAGGTAACATTTCAAATCCCCAGTTCCTAGCCCTGTCTGTGCAGAGAATCACTCCTGTACCTTTAAAAGCTACTTACTCCTAGCCTTCCCCGCTAGGTACTCATACTTAATTGGTCTGAGAGGGGACCAGGCACTTCACAAACTGAAAGGGAATTCCAGATCTCACTCTCATCAAATTGTACGCTTCTTAGAAGTAGTAATATCTGTTGTTTCACTTTTTAAGTTATAATTTTTATTTCTAGATTCTAGTTGACAGCATGTCTGAAGCTGAGGTCAGTGTCCTAGCCCCATCCTCCCCTCCCCAGCCTGCTGCCTCTCGTGACCTCATTCAGCAGTCAGAATCTGGACATCATCTTTGGCTCTTTCCCCCATGGCACCCATCCTTGGGTGCTGCTGACTCTGCCCCCTCAGTGTTGCTGTAGTCTCCTTCTTTCCTTCCTCTGAAGGCCAGCACTCAGAGGTCTCCTCTCCACCTCCCACTGCTGACATAGCACACACCTGAGCCCTCTTCAGCTCAGGATCCATCGAATTACTTGAACCACTTATGTGTCAGTTCCTGTCTTGTTCCCCTTGCTCTCAGAGTGAAGCCCAGCTCCTTTGCCTCATCTGACCATCCCGACTTCTTCTTCTCACTCTGGCAACTCCCCACTCCCACCTTCTGTGCCAAGCACCCAAACTGATCCACCTGGAGGAGATGGACGTGAGGAGTCTCAGGCTGTGTTGCCTCTGATTGCAGTGAGTGCATGGTTTGAAATGACATCCTTGACTCTTGCTGCTGCTTCGGGTGTAAGCCTCTGTTACCTCGGAGCTGGAAAACCCACCTGTTATGCTCCACCGTTATCATTGTAGAGCCCCCAAGGTGCTGTGCTGTCCTCATTGTCTCATCCCCGATGACCTGCCAACATTTAGGTGATAAGTATTTTGTTCTTTAAAATCAGTGAACAAATTTTCTAAATGAAACTTTGATTGCTTATTCATATATATTTATACTTTTAATGCAAATTGATTTTTTGTTTTATAGGAGAACTATGCCATTCCTGGGTCAGGACTGGAGATCTCCTGGGTGGAGTTGGATTAAAACTGAAGATGGCTGGAAAAGATGCGAGTCCTGCAATCCGGAGCTGGGAAGAGAAAGCAGCCAGTGTAGTCTCAGCCATGACGTGTGAGTCACGGCCGGCAGAGTCAGGCTGCTGCCTCTTTACCTTTATGGCTGTACCTGCTTTTCAGGTCACCACAGAACTCTGTAACTTGTCATCTTGCTGAGAATTGTCCACTCTTGGAGGCTGATGTGAGGAAATGACTTATTTAGCTAAAGAATGAGCTTGGCAGTTAGCCTGATTTCCACACATGGATGCTCCTTTTTCTTACTGTTTAAAACATTTAATCCTCATGATAGTCTGAGAGAAAGAAATCATTTTAACCTTACAGTATAGCTGAGGATCTGAGGCTGGCAGCCAATGTCGAGGATGTGGCAATAGTGGCTTGCACAAGAAAGAAGTCTTTTTTCTCTCTGGCAACTTGAGTTGATGTAGTGGCTTTGCTCATGACATCACCAGGGGCTGAGTGGCATTCTCTCTTTTGCTTTTCTATCCTGGAGTTCAGGCCCATCTGCAGGGGTCCAGAGGGTGTGTTACCCACTGTCTGACCTGCTCAGTGCCAGGGGCAGTACTGCCTGCTACATCTGCTTCCAGCTGGTGGTGGACGGGGCACACTCCTGCACTTTATGGCATACATAGCCCTTGATTACCTGGATCGCGGCTGCCTGCACCTCATGACTAGAGCATGAGTTGCGGGGACGCTGGGGTTGCAGTTGGTCTGCTGTGAGGCCATTTGTCCTGGTAGAATTGCTAGATGACATGGGTACGGGAACAGGTAGATGGCCCTGGAGTCATCCCTAGCAGTCCCTGATCCGAGTTGTTGAGAATGTGGAGGCTTGGGAAAGTCATGAGCCCTTGTCCTCTGGGGCGCCTGGGTCTAGGCTTTGATTTTAGTGTGGGTTCTTATTTGGCATTTGCATTCTATCAATTGTGTGTGTGATGGTCCCTCTGTTTAAGTTTAGTAGTTTTAGGCCAGAGACTGGTTTTTGCATATTTGAAGCAGGAATTAATCTTATACTTCAGTTATAGTGAAGGTAATACATAATACTCATTTATGAGTTTATGTTGTGGCATTTCTCTGCCATTCTGTGTTTTATTAATATTGAAGGTTGGAAAATCTATTTAAAGTGGCAATTATCTGTGCTGTTGGTATTAGATAATTAATTTTATACAATTGCAAATTTCTTGGGTGGTTTTTTATTGTCTTAAGGTTTTTTATTATTTATTTTTTAGTTATAGGTGGACACAATATCTTTATTTTATTTTTATGTGGTGCTGAGGATCAAACCCAGTGCCTTATGCATGGTAGATGAGCGCTCTACCTCTGAGCCACAACTCCAGCCCTGTCTTACAGTTTTTATAGCGAGTTATTTAAGTTTAAAGTTGGTTAAATATATCTAGAAATGTTGGGTGTCTCATTTCTTCCAGATGGTCACTGTTAAGCATAGAGATTCCTCAGCTCACAGATCTAGGATAGGGAAACAGGTCACAAAATTCAGTTTTAAAAAAGCTATCACTGAGTACCAGGGCTATAGCTTAGTGGTAAAGTGCTTGGCTCACATGCATGAGGCACTGGGTTCAATTCTCAGCACCACATAAAAATAAATAAAGATACTGTGGGTTTATCTACAAGTAAAAAGTATACATATTTTTTTTCAAAAAGCCATCACTGAAAACCCATGTTCTGCTAGTTCTGTATTAAAGGATTTGCCCAATTCTTGTTTTTTTTCCTATGTATTCTTTTCCCTGTCATCCCAAACATGTTTTTAGTGTCTGAGAATTGACTTTTCTTAATTTGTTTTTGTAGTTGTGTATGGACAGCATGCCTTTATTTTATTTGTTTATTTTTATGCAGCGTTAGGGATCAAACTCAGTGCCTCACACATGATGGTAGGCAAGTGCTCTGCAACTGAGCTACAGCTCCAGCCCCAATTCACTTTTCTTACATACACATAGAATTGGAGAATTCAATCCAAACGTGTTGGTAGCTCTCTGGGCCCCTTCCCTTCCCTTGCTTCCCAGCACACTTACCACTCTCCCACCCTCTGAAACTTACTTGCAGATGTGTTTAATTCCTTGGCACACTGAAGATGTGCCTCTGCTTCGGGCAAAGAAGCCATGTGTCTGCAGTTGGAGAGAGGGCTTCCACAGCAGTCCGGCTGCTGCCGTGGACAACATGGAAGGGCTGTGCTCTCTCTCCCATACCACTCCAGTTGCCTCAGAAGCCTCAGGCCTTCTCCTCCCACTCTGCCTTTCTTCCCTGTCTGTCCACCAGAACTCTCAGCCAGACTTGTGGGGGTCTGGGTGTGACCAGGACTGCAGAAGGATTCTAGTGCTTCCTGCTTCCCTGAAAGGAAAAAGCTGCTAACTTTCAACCTCAGTTGTAACTAAGATGAAGCTCTAGATAACCCCAGTGTGAGTGGCTCCATAAAACACCTCCTCTCCCTCCATGTGTGTTTGGGAAACAGCCCTTTTAATTCTTTGATGTGGAGTGAGCATTCTGAAGCTAGAACCGTTATAGTAAAAAATGGCCCAAGTGATTAAGATTCTAACTTCGTTAATATTTTTTTGTTTGTAATGGGCATTAAAAAGAGACCTTTAACTGTCCCCTGCTTATTCTCATCTCATTTTAAGATTGAAAATTCTGAGAAAAATAGATAAAAAAGGATGCATTGATTCAGCTCCTGCTCCAGACCTTGCTTAAGGTGCTCTTTCAGGTGACATCTGTGATACTGCCAAGGTCCTTGATGACAGACAGAGTTAAGCCCTCTTCTGAATGCTGGGTTCTTCATTGAGTAGATGTTGTTCATTAGAACTTAGGAAGTGTCTTTCTACAGAGCGCAGCTTGAAGCACAGGGGCTCACCTTGCACCCCTTTAAGCCACAGATGCAGGATAAGGCAGCTGGTGGTATACAGGAGTGGGAGGGGGCAGGCAACCTGGTCCAGTGGCCCAGCCCAGTTGGAACTGGTGGGCTCTCACCAGGCAGGGACTGTGTATGCCACTGGCAGAGTCAGCAATGCACGAGGTTTGCAGGCCAATGGGATGAAGCATATTAAGGTTTTAGCTCCTGCTCTTCATCGCAGGATTGGCATTGCTGGTAGGTATGGCATGATCTGTGTGGAGGAAGCACTGCAGGGGTGTGTCTCAGAACTTCTCCCTACTCAGCAGATCTCCAGGATCTCCTCACTAAGAGCACGGCTGGGGACGTGCAAAGGCCTTGCTGCCCTGTAGACTGATGCATTCCACCCGGGCTCCACCTAATACTCTGGAACTTGCCCTTTGCTTCAACGTGTTAACTCTTAGCATATTTTTTTGTTTGTTTGTTTAAAACTTGTTAAACATTCTATTCTATCTTATTCAAACTCAAATGTTTCAGGTTTATCATGGTTACTTTGTTCTCTGTAGGCATAGTCATGGGGGTTATTGTGAATTTAGAGCTCCACCAAAATTGCCTTCAGCCATAGTTCTGGAGATAGCTGAATACTATAAAAGCATCTGTGGGAATTCATGGGGTGGGAATTCATGGGCAGTAGGAACTGGACCCCCAGCCATCCTATGTCCCTTTGCATAAATGCCCCTGCTGTCAAGCACAGTCCCCCAGGGATCTTTACACTGTTGTTACAGGTTTGTGAAACCCACCTGATCTTTCTTACATGTTTTCTTTGGTGACTAGAAAGCAAAATGTAAGTAAATGATGTAAAATATTTGCTTGTATATCACACTCGGCAAATAGCATTCTAGGCAGTATTGCTGCCGTGTGTGTGTGTGTGTGTGTGTGTGTGTGTGTGTGTGTACGTACAGGGGACAGGTTGTGTGTGGGTGTGTGGTCCTAAGAATTGAACCCAGGGTTTTGCACATGTTACATAAGCAGGTCATTTCTTTTAGTAAGTGATTTTCTTTGGTTTGCACATTCTTGTCTCCAACTTCATTTTACTATTCTATCCCCAGATTTGTGGGTTTTTTCATTTATAAAGCAACATCTGCTCATTGTAAATGAACAAAACAGAAAAATTATGTAATCTCAAAAGCATAGAAGAGGAGGCACAGAGTCCTCCCCATCCTCCCTCAGCTCCTGCTCTGCCTGCCCACAGGTAGCCAGATGATGGCTTGGAGAGGAAGAGGTGGGATTATGAAAGGTTCAGATCCTGTTGGGCTTTTGTAGGACTCACAGGCAGGTAGGATGCGTAGAGTGTAGTCTAAAGGAGTGAGGAGGATGGCCTTTGGCTGCATAGCTGGAAGGATGAGTCCCACTGACTTGAGGAACTTCCGGTACAGGCCCAGGGTCTGCCTGAGCAGCTTGGATGGGCCACACGTCACATGGTCACATGGCCCTTCACTGCGTGGCTCCATCAGCCATCGTCCTTTCCCCCACTTTTCACTTCTTGGAAGTTGTACCACATCAGCACACGTTGGTTTGCCTCATTCTTTGTAATGACCACGTTTCATTGTTGAGATATAGCATGTCTTGTTCACCCAAGCTTCTACTAATCACACTTTAGTCATTTCTGTTTGTCATTATTTCTGACTGGTAGCTTCGGTTACCTGTGTGTATCCCTTTGCATACTTGTATGATATTTACAAAGTGTACGTTCCTAATAAAATTATACCAGTTTATACTTTCAATAGTATTATACAAAATTTTGCAGGTAGTATGGCAATACTAGAACTTTAAGTATACATGGAGGTGACCGAGCATGTATAGATAGGTCAGAGCTTGAAGACTTGGCAAATGACCTAAGGTCTTACCTTCAAGTGAGAAAAACCTAATCCAAACTGATGTATACAAAAGGAGAACCTACTTACAGCAAGATTTTTTGTCTATTAGAGTAGTTGCCCCTCTGCACAAGGGGCGGATTGTAGAGGAGTGACGGAGCGTCCCGCCCCTGGCTGGCTCGTTTTCCTTCACCTGCAGGGTGAGCAGCCTTTGCACCTTTGCTCCTGGGGCTGCTGCTTCACTGGCACATACAGGGTGTCCACGTTGCTGGCTCTCCTTTCCTCACTTGAAGGACTGAGCAGCACTCTGTTGGTTCTCTAAGTAGGCTACGCATACTTCTGATGTGTGTTTACGTGTTGTTTTTTGTTGTTGTTTTAATTTATATATGACAGAATGCATTACAATTCTTATGACACATATAGAACACAATTTTTCATATCTCTGGTTGTATACAAAGTATATTCAGATAGAGGGAGCATGGGAAGAATAGACAAACTCTAGATAGGGCAGAGGTGTTGGGGGGAAGGTAGGGGCATGGGGTTATAAATGATGGTGGAATGTGATGATCATTATTATCCAAAGTATATGTATAAAGACACAAATTGGTGTGAGTATACTTTGTTTACATGTTTTGATTTTTTTTTTTTTTTATCTGAGCACAGCATTCCCATCACAACTTGAGCTGCAATAGATGCTTATAATATCAGGGTTCTAGAGTCTGCATAAGTGTGGAGACATGTTCATAGAACTTTAAATATACATGGAGGTGACCGAGTGAAGCAGAGACCAAGACTAGCCATCAAAATTGGTTTTGTTTTGGTTGCTGACTGATTTATCTTCTAAAAGCAGAGGGCCGAGTTACTATTTTTATGTTGAATTGAATTATCACTGGTGTCCTGCTGGCCACAGGTAGCATGGTCATGCTGGGCCTATAGGGCCCGAGAGCAAGCATCCTCCTCCAGTGCAGATCACCAGGCTGTGCATTGAGGCCTGAATTGCATCTGCGGGGTGGTATCTGCAGATGAAAGCTGCCCACTTGCTTTATGCAGGTTGTTTAGTGTGAGCAATCAGCGGAGCCTGGTCATGGAGACAGGGCCCTGGCTTAGTCCCCCTGATCTGAAGTTGGGTTGCCCAGACAGGCTCAGATCTTAGTTCATTCTTGAAGCTTGGCACGTTCATCAGCTCCCATGATTTTATCAGCATCTATTCTAAGGCATTCTTTCTCATTTTGTTTTCTGTTTCGTGTATCCATATTTTAATTCAAAACGCTCATCTCTTATTTGAGGTATGGCATTAAAAAGGCCTTAAAATTTCCAATACCCGAATTTCTAGATTTTCTCTCCTCCCCTTTCCTCATCCACCTTTTATTTTAGTGAAATGTAGCATACAGAGAACGTGTACAAAGCAAGAGTTCTAATTCAGTGATATGTCATAGAGAATGTGTCAGAGTAACTACATAATCAAAGATGTGCCCACTGTCCCAAAAGCCACCCCATTCTTGCTTTTTTACAGTTGAGCATCTAGTGATGTATGTCTAAACACTGTAGTGTGGTTTCATCTGATGGATTATGCAGTGTCTCGCCTCTGTTGGATGGTGGTTGTTGGCAAGGTTTATCCTATAGCCGAGGGAACTTGCTGCCATGCTCGTTCTATTAGGGATGGGCACCTGCTTGCTTTCACTGGGATTTTACAGATAGTGCTGCTGTGAACATTCTTGTATAAGTCTTCAGGTTTATGTGTGTGTTCTTCCTTGGCTGAAAATATCCCTACTACTATGACAGTGGGGCCTTGAGTGAGTGCCCAGGCCAAACTATAAGTTATGCCAAACTATTTTTTTTTTTAAAGAGAGAGTGAGAGAGAGAAAGAGAGAGAGAGAATTTTAATATTTATTTTTTAGTTATTGGCGGACACAACATCTTTGTTGGTATGTGGTGCTGAGGATCGAACCTGGGCCGCACGCATGCCAGGCGAGTGTGCTACCGCTTGAGCCACATCCCCAGCCCCATGCCAAACTATTTTTCAGAGTGTGTTAGCCACTCTTTCGTAGACTTAAAGTCTGCTGTTGCACTCCAGCATCGGTCTATTTTTCTTTTTCCTTTTTGGAGATAATGGAGATAGCATGGTAATGCTGTGAGTACAGACAGTTCAGTGTTCAAAACAAGGGTCTTCCAGTGTGAGGTCGGGTATTTTCGACCCAGGTGTCCAAATTCATCAGCAAAGGAAGAAGTGTTTTTGACTAGTGCAGTCCAGTTGAGAAAGGCAGACTCTCAGGTTTCCCTCACTGCTGACCCCCCTTCAGTCACAGCATTGACATGGGTGGGTCACAGAATGCTCTGTGAAAGTTGAAACTCAAGCTTCGAGGGGGAAAACATGGAGGCTATTGTCATAACCTGGGGAATAGAGAACCATGATTCAGTATTAAAATTTTCTTGTTTAAAGTCATCACTAGAAAGAAGGGGAACTGGAATGCCAAGACAATTCTGAAAAATAAGAACATGATTTTAAGATTTACTGCTAAGTGTGAAACTGTGGTCAGAGAGAGTGGTCTGTGGATTGGGACAGGATAGACATACATTCAGTGCATCTGCACAGAGAGGCCCCAAGTAGGGCCATGCATATGCAGTCAGCTGATTTTTGACAGAGGCACAAAGGCAATTCAATGGAGAAAATATAATCTTGTCAATAAATTGTGATGGAAAACTGGACATCTACGTTCAAAAAAGATGGACATTGACCTACAGCTCCCACTTTATATAAGAATTAATGGGTTATAGAGCCAGTTGTCAATTGTAAAGCAATAAAACTTGTGCAAGAAGCGCAGGGGAAAGTCTGCAGGATCATTTGGATATGACACCAGAAGCACAACCCGGAAAAGAAAAACATCAGTGATTTACATTTTATCAAGAATGTTTTCTCTGAGAGAATATATTTGTAAACCACATATCTGACAAAGGACTATTATTCGGAATATACAAAAACGCACTTAAAATTCAATAATAAGAGAACAAGCAGAACCCAGGAGGAAATGGGATGAAAGAACTAAACCTGTGCTTCACCAAAGGAGACTCGCAGATTGCAAAGAAGCCAGGAAAACAAGCAGAGAAAAATAATCACACGCTCAACTCTCAACTTGCTTGTCCTTGGAGAGTACGGGGGCAGGGGGGATTGGGGGAGAAGCAGGGCACTTACGGGAGTCCCCACGCTAGCTGTGGCTGCCGGTGACCCACTGGAGGTCTGGCAGGAAT
The DNA here is from genome assembly GCF_964194105.1 of Spermophilus citellus. Classification (NCBI taxonomy): domain Eukaryota; kingdom Metazoa; phylum Chordata; class Mammalia; order Rodentia; family Sciuridae; genus Spermophilus; species Spermophilus citellus. Next base: position 87,536,393 of record NC_138196.1, on the reverse strand, counting down.
TGTGGAGAGTAGTACGACTGTTGCAGGCCCAGGCGGGCCTTTGCTCATTCCTGGTGATATGGAAGGCATCACCTTCCACACAGGCACCACCACACACCTGCCTATCAGGGGGCTAAGTTGGAGAACAGCATCGGCAAAGTACACAGGGGCTGACCAGGGTAGACTCCTATGAGGACAGTGGACTGTGAATGTTACAGCCACTTTGAAGGACAGTTGGGAAGTTTGCTATTAAGTTAAGCTGCAGTATGGCCCAGCAACCTCACTCCTCTGCACTTACCCAAGGCGAACGAAAACTGTTTACACAAAATATGTATATGAACAGTAATGGCAGTTTTATTCGGTAATTGCTGGAGGTTGGACAGAACCCTCTGTCCTTCACCTAATGAATGGATGACAACAGGAAACATCTCTATAACGCAAACTACCCATAAGGAGCAAGGAGTGCTTCTTGAGCAACAAAGTAGTGTGAATGAGTCTTGGGAAACTTAACCCAGAGGCCTACACAGGTGTTTTAGTCAGCCGTGTTCCTGCTGTGACCAAAAGACCTAACAAACAATTTTAAGGAGCAAAAGTACATTTGGGGCTCACAGTTTCAGAGGTCTCAGGCCATAGATGGCCAGCTCCATTCCTCAGGGACTGGGTGAGGCAGAACATCACCATGAAAGTGTATGGAGGAGGAAAACAGCTGGGGACATTGCATCAGGAAGCAGAGAGAGTTCTCACCTTGGGTAAAATATAAACTCCAAGGCACACCCCCAGCAACCCACTTTTTCCAGCCACTCCCTAACTACCTGTATTTGCCACCCTGTCAAGGGTTAACGTGCTGAATAGATTAAGGCTCTCACAACCCTCTAAACTTTCTTGCATCTCTTCACATATGAGCTTTGAGAGATACCTCACCTCTAAATTGTGACAGCATCATGGGGTCTGGGGCTGATTACCAAAGGCAAAGGACTGCTCTAGGGTACCCGAACTGTGGTTATATTTGTGACTGTTACAAGCTGTAGATCTTACCAGAATCAGCAGGGAGTTTCTGTGGGGGCCGCGAAGACTCCATAAGATGCAGGCTGTGACGATGGGTCTCATTTGGCAGAGTCTGATGGCCACACTAGAGGTGGATGTGAAGGAGCTGGCCTGTGAGGGACTGGGCCCTGTGACAATATGCCATGCAGCTGGAGACAGGAGGCTGGTTGGCACATTCTTCTCACGGTGTGGGTTGAGCACCTGGAACCTCTTTAGAGATGTGCTGGAGCATACGGCCATGATCGAGTGGGGACAATGAGAGCCAGTTTCTCACTTTAGAGGAAGAAGTGGGAAGCCAGGAAACGCTGTGGCAGAACCCTGTGGTTTTTGACAGGGTTGGGGTCTCAATAGGAGCCAGCTTGCTTGTGTTTTAGAGAGAGATGGATCTGTGGGCACAGAGTGAGTGGAGCGCACCCACCCCTTCTACAGTTGTGTCTGTGAAGGCCTTGTGGCACCGAGCAGCCCTGGTGAGCATCCAGGCCTTCTCTGAGAGGACATTGACTCCAGGGCTGGAGTGGGGAAGAGACAGGCCTGGAGCAGCCCACATTGCCCGAGAGTTGAGAAATCTAATGAGGGGTTCTAACTTACGAGGGCAGACACCAACCCAGAGTGCCCTAGTTGCCAAAGCAGGACAGTTTGAGCAATAAAAGTAACATGACCAAAAGAAGATGGCGGGCCAGAGGGAGGCAGTGTTCTGTGCCCCTCCGTGATCCAGACCTCACCGAGTCGGAATCCTGCACCTCTGAGAGTGTCAGAGGACCCTGACGGCTGCTTTGTGCAGAAATCACCAGTGCTGTGACCCACAACCCAAAGCCCACAGTTCTAGCCACACACGGCTTCCAGTGCCTCAGCAGAGCCGCCTATCAGCACCCCTGCAGAACTCCAGACTTTGCTGTGCTCCCACACAGGTCACTTGGCCACTACCTACCCACAGTACAACACTATCACCCGGCTCCCCCTGCCTCACGAAACACCCCAGCGCTGGAAGCAGACCGCCCCCATCTTGGGTAACCTTTTTTGCCATATTTGGTGAGGGCAGCTCCCAGATCAGATCTCTGTCTAGCCAGGTACCAGGTATAGGACTTCCCCCTGATCCCATCCCAGCACAGTAACTACACAACACAGAAACAGTTCTGAGTTGGGTAGGTGTGCAGTGCAACCAAGGTGCTGCCCACCTCATATGAGCCTTGGTGTGAGAGGTCCCGCAGGTGGGAACTAAGGGAGAGGGACATGGGGCTAAAGATTGGATCCTAACAGAGAGACCAGGGACTGGGAACTCTCCAAACAAGAGAGGGAAATAGTACCGGGCACTCAAGTCATATGAGCAGTCCCCAAAAGAGTCCTGTGAGGTGTAATCTTCCTGCGGGAACTGGCAGGTGGCACTCCCCGCTTCCAGGCGCCCTACACCAGGACCAGTCTTCCCACCCTGGTTACCTCCACCACCTGAGGGCAGACACACCAGCTTACAACAGATAATCCCACCTATTGGTGAGAAGAGAAGCAGAAAAGATACGGATCTCTAAAACTAGCAACAACCTTCGTTTCTTCCTTCAAATATTTTTTTCTTTCTCTTCTACCTGTCTATCCTCCAGCCCTCACATCCCCAACATATGTGAAACCAAGAACTTTGCAAGAAATAGGACTTTGAGGACTGAGTCATCTGAATAATATTAATTATATAGAGGTGTTGTATATGCCTTTTTTTTCTTTCATTTTTCTTTCCCCTCCAAATTTTACTATTTATGTACTCTACTGTCTTCCCACGTACTTGTCTACCCTAAATTACTTCCTATCTATTTTCTTGCTACTAACCCTCTTCATTAGATTTCTCTTTTACACTTCCTAAGGTGTATTAACTCTGGATCCTCACGTCCTACATCCTCAGCATATCGTCCTACGCCCGCCCCCAGTTCATTGTCCACCGTGAGAAACTCTAAACCCTTTTATAAAACTACTGATTATATTTTAGATAATAATTGAATCCAACATTTCTGAACATTGAGACTAAACTGTAAATGTCTTAACAACAATAGATTGTTCATAGATGGTATATCGTTGATACTGGGATCTGATAACATTGTCCTTCCCCATAAAGGAGGGATCTTGGGACCCTATAAGAGCATTACCAAAAAAAAAAAAAAAAAAAAGCACTTAAAATTCAACAATAAGAGAATTTACCTATAGGGTAAAAACAATTAACACCCCAGGCCCACAGAGCTGGAAAGGAAGACACACGAGCAACATGAATAGACAAGGGAAGAAAGTGCCCCAAACAGATCAAGACACCACATCATTAGGATCATTGGCAGCCACAGCAGGAGGAACGACAGAGAAAAAGTTCAGGATGTATGTGGTTAAATGTTCTGTGAACTCAAGTAAGATATAAGAGAACAAATACAAGCAGTGAAAGATCACTTTGACAAGGAGCTCCATAAACAAATACAGGAAGCAAAAGATCACCTCAACAGGGAGACAGAGGGGCTGGGGATGTGGCTTAAGCGGTAGCACGCTCGCCTGGCATGCGTGCGGCCCAGGTTCGATCCTCAGCACCACATACCAACAAAGATGTTGTGTCCGCCGAGAACTAAAAAATAAATATTAAAAATTCTCTCTCTCTCTCTCTCCTCTCTCACTCTCTCTTAAAAAAATTAAAAAAAAACAGGGGGACAGAGGTGCTAAAACAAACAAACAAACAAACAAACAGAAATTCTTGAAATGAAAGAAACAATAATCCACATTAAAAGCTCAAATGAAAGCATCACCAACAGAGTAGACCACTTGAAAGAGAGGACAACAGACAATGAAGATAAAATATATAATCTTGAAAAGAACATAGATTACACAGTGATAATGGTAAGAAACCACGGGCAGAACATTCAAGAAATATGGGATATAAATGAGAACATAGACACAACATATCGAAATCTCTGGGACACTATGAAAGCAGTACAAAGTTCATTGCATGGAGTTAATTCCTTAAAAGAACAAAAAGTCAACAAATAAATGACCTCACATTACATCTCAAAGCCCTAGAAAACGAACAAATCAACAATAAAAGCAGTAGAAGGCAAGATATAATTAAAATTAGAGCTGAAATCAATGAAATTGAAACAAAAGAAACAATTGAAAAAAACTGACAAAACAAAAAGTTGGTTCTTTGAAAAAATAAATAAAATTGACAGACCCTTAGCCATGCTAATTAAGAGAAGGATAGAGAAAACTCAAATTACCAGCATACGTGATGAAAAAGGTAATATCACAACAGACACTACAGAAATACAGAGGATAATTAGAAATTATTTTGAAAACTTACATTCCAGTAAAATAGAAAACACTGAAGGCATTGACAAATTTCTTAAGTCATACGATTTTTCCAGATTGAACTAGGAAAACATACACAATTTAAAAAGACCAATATCAAGTGATGAAATAGAAGATGCCATCAGAAGCCCACCAACCAAGAAAAGCCCAGGACTAGATAGATACCCAGCCGAGTTCTACAAGACCTTTAAAGAAGAACTAATACCAATACTCTTCAATTTATTTTTATGTGGCACCACTTCCAAACTCATTCTATGAGGCCAATATCACTCTGAAGCCAAAACCAGGCAAAGACACATCAAAGAAAACTTCAGACCAATATCTTTAATGAACATAGATGCTAAAATTCTGGCAAATCGAATACAAAGACATATCAAAAAGATCATGCACCATGATCAAGTGGGATTCATCCCAGGGATGCAAGGTTGGCTCTACATACAGAAATCAATAAATGTAATTCATCACATCAATAGACTCAAAGATAAGAATCATATGGTTATCTCAACAGATACAGAAAAAGCATTTGACAAAATTCAGCACCCCTTCATGTTCAAAACATTAGAAAAACTAGGATAACAGGAACATATCTCAACATCATAAAGGCTATCTATACTAAGCCTCAGGCCAACATCATTCTAAATGGAGAAAAACTGAAGGCATTCCCTCTAAAAATTGGAATAAGACAGGGATGCTCTCTTTCCCACCACTTCTGTTTATTTTCACCACTTCCATAGTTCTTGAAACACTGGCCAGAGCAATTAGATGAAAGAAATTAAAGGAGGAAAAAAAGAACTTAAATTAGCACTATTTGCTGACAATATGATTCTATACCTAGAAGACCCAAAAACCTCCAGAAAACTTCTAGAACCAGTAAATGAATTCAGCAAAGTAGAAGGATATAAAATCATCCCCCATAAATCAAAGCCATTTCTGTGTATCAGTGACAAATCCTCTGAGAGGGAAATGAGGAAATACCCCATTTACAGTAACCTCAAACAAAAATTAAATACTTGGGACTCAATGAAAGAGGTGAAAGATCTATTCAATGAAAACTACAGAACCCTAAAGAGAAAAATCAGAGAAGACCTTACAAGATGGAAAGATCTACCTTGCTCTTGGATAGGCAGAATTAATATTATCAAAATGACCATACTTGGGGCTGGGGTTGAGGCTCAGCAGTAGAGTGTTCGCCTGGCATGTGCGAGGCACTGGGTTCAAGCCTCAGCACCACATAAAAATAAATAAAATAAAGGTACTTTGTACAACTGCAACTAAAATAAATAAATAAATAAAAATGACCATACAACCAAAAGCACTATACTGATTTAATGCAATTCTGATCAAAATCCCAATGGCATCATGAAATTCATCTGGAAAAATAAGAGACCCAGATTAGCTAAAGCAATCCTTAGCAGGAAGAGTGAAGCAGGTGGTATCGCTATACCAGACCTTAAACTATACTACAGAGCAATAGTAACAAACACAGCATGGTATTTGACACCACAATAGACTGGTAGACCGATAGTACAGAATAGAGGACACAGAGACTAAACATTTATCTTATATTACTTTAAATATAAGATAAATATATTATCTCATATTGTCTTAAACATTTATCTTATATTAGACAAAGGTGCCAAAAACATGCACTGGAGAAAAGATAGCCTCTTCAACAAATAGTGCTAGGAAATTTGGAGATCCATATACAACAAAATGAAATTAAACCTCTATCTCTGACCATGTGCAAAACTCAACTCAAAATGGATCAAGGACCTAGGAATTAAACCAGAGATTCTGTGTCTAATAGAAGAAAAAGTAAGCCCTAATATCCATCATGTGGGATTAGGCCCCAACTTCCTTAATAAGACTCCTGTAGTGCAAGAATTAAAACCAAGAATCAATAAATGGGATGGATTCAATCTAAAAAGTTTCTTTTCAGCACAAGAAACAATCTGTGAGGTGAACAGAGAGCCTACAACCTGGGAGCAAATTTTTACCCCTCACACATCAGATAGAGCACTAATCTCTAGGGTATATAAAGAACTTGAAAAGCTAAGCACCAAAAAAAAAAACCAACCCAATCAATAAATGGGCCAAAGGCCTGAACAGACACTTCTCAGAAGAAGATATACAATCAATCAACAATTATATGAAAAAAATGTTCATCATCTCTAGAAATTAGAGAAATGCAAATCAAAACTACACTAAGATACCATCTCACTCCAGTCAGAATGGCAGCTATTATTGAAGACAAACAATAATAAGTGTTGGCGAGGATGTGGGGGAAATGGTACACTCATACACTGCTGGTGGGACTGCAAATTGGTGCAGCCAATATGGAAAGCAGTATGAAGATCCCTTGGAAAGCTGGGAATGGAACCACCATTTGACCCAGCTATCCCTCTCCTCTGTCTATACCCAAAGGACTTAAAAACAGCATACTACAGGGTCACAGCCACATCAATGTTTATAGCAGCACAATTCACAATAGCTAAACTGTGGAATCAACCTAGATGCTCCTCAGTAGATGAATGGATAAAAAAAATGTGGCATATATACACATGGAATTTTACTCAGCAATAAAAGAGAATAAAATCATGGCATTTGCAGGTAAATGGATGGCACTGGAGAAGATAATACTAAGTAAAGTTAGCCAATCTCCAAAAAAAAAAAAAAAAAGCTGAATGTTTTCTCTGATATAAGGAGGCTGATTCATAGTGGGGTAGGGAGGGAGAGCATGGGAGGAATAGACAAAACTCTATTAGATAGGCCGGCGGTGGGGGGGGGGGCAAGGGGTTAGCAATGATGGTGGAATGTGATGGACATCATTATTCAAAGTACATGTTATGAAGACATGAATTGATGTGAACATACCTCACATACAACCAGAGGTATGAAAAATTGTGCCATATATGTGTAATAAGAATTGTAATGCATTCCGCTGTCACTTATTTTTTAAAATCAATTAAAAGTGGAGCCCCAAAAGCAAATCGTTTGGTAAATTGCATAAAATCCAGGACATCCATAAAGGAAATAATAAAGAATATTCATTCTTTAAAAAATAAAAATAAGTAAAATAGGCCTTATAGTACTGAATTATAGCCATAAGAGAAAGTAAATATTCCTGAGTTTGAGTTGATAACTGAATACATGAATAAATGAGGGATGAGGGAGAATTCTCTTACAGAAGACTTTAGAGGAAGAAGGATGTAAAAGTGACCATGAGGAAAGCATGGCTGTTGCCACCCAGCCTTCCCAGGTGCCCAGCAGGTAGGTGAAAGGCTAGAGCAACCCATCTGTCAGCAATCCCCCAGGGCACCTTTCATCCCAGGAGCAGTCAACAGCTCTATATGGCAATGCCACCTCGCCAACTCCCAGGGCTGGCGGCACACATGTGGCTGGGAACCACCAATCCCCTGTGCCATTCTTCCCAGAGGTGGAAGTTCTAAGCCTTCCCAGGGAAGAACACCAACCAGGCTGATAAACTCCGCAGAGTAACTGACCATACTGAAATTGTCATGGCACAGGGTTGGGTCATCCAGAGGCAGGACGGGTCCTGGGGACTCCAGCCAGGGACTGATGGGAGACCAGCGGGTAATGCCACAGCTGAGTTGGTGGCATTTCCTGGCTTTGGTCCTGGCTCCATGGCTGTGTGACAGTAGGGGAGGCTGGATGCAAACCCAGGACCACTCGTTCTGGAAATCTGAATGGCTCGCTAGTCCTCACCAAGGGAATGAACAGGCAGGACAGAGGTAAGAAGCAGTGTCACAGGCATGCTAGCTGTGCTGCCAGGAGCCCTGGGGTACCCAGGGGCCTGAGTACCTCCAGAATCTGGAGAGGGGCTGTTTAGGAGTAGGAGGCAGAAACATGAGGTTCATAATAGGGTAGATTCCCTGAGCCCTACTAAAAACTCTCTCATCCCGCTGTGTGTGAATTGTGCATCTAATCCCTTTGGGCTGTGTCCTGGGTGTGAGGAGGAACAGGTAGCATCCCGCTGTTATACCTACTGGCTCCTGTCTCTTTTCTGTGGTGTGGAAGGTCTCCATTGTCCTCTGTCAAACTTCCCTGGGTGGCTGGAACTACCTGGTCTCTGTTGTGACAGACTGCCCCTCCGTCGCTCCTCTGCATTGCGGGAACCCTGGAGAAACTCCTGGCAGTTTAGACCTGGGGTGGCCAGAGGACTCTGGGAATGAGCTCCACGGTCAATTTGTCTAAGAAAGAATGGCCATCTTATTGGAATGGCATTAAATTTATACACATATATTTTCTTAAATAATACTTCATCTACTTCTAGCTTATTTACTTAATAAGTTTATCAGTTAGCATTTGTGATTTTCCTCTCATCGTTGATGCTTTCATGTATCTGTACTTTATTTTTTTCCTAACATATCTGGGTTTTGTTCTTCTTGACTGTTTTCTGCAGAGAAATAGTTTTTAGATTACTTTTTTATTTCTAGTCTTTTTTTAAAAAAAACTTTTTTTTCTTTTTTTTAATTTACTTTTTTTAGTTTTTAGGTGGACACAATATCTTCATTTTACATTTACATGGTGTTGAGGATTGAACCTAGTGCCTCGTTTGTGCTAGGCAAGCGCTCTACCTCTGAGCCACAACCCCAGCCCCTAGTCTTATTTTAAATCTGCTTTTATCTTTAATAATTCTTTCCCTTCTTTTCATTAACATTCACGAGTTTTTAAATTATATGTTTAAATAATTTATTCTCATTATTTAAATTTTATATAGACATTTGGTGCTATAAAGTTTTCTGTGCTCACTGTTTTTCTTAGGTCCATATGCATTTCCCCAAACTTTTTTTTTAATTTTTTTTTTATAATAGATGGATATAATATCTTTATTTTATTGCTTTATGTGGTGCTGAGGATCAAACCCAGTGCCTCACACAGGCTGGGTAAGTGCTCTACCAACTGAGCTGCAACCCTAGCCTTCCCCAACCTGTTGTGGCTAAATTTTACGTTCAGTTGTGATGTTTGAGTTTGCTCTGTGAGTCAGTCTTAAGCTCTTTTCCTTATGACAGGTGGGAGGAGCTGTTGAACATCCTGCTCTGTTTGGCCTCTGGTCTCTCAGGTTAATGCTTTTTGTGTGTTACACATGCCCACGTCTGCATGTCTCTCTCTGCATGAAATGTGCCCACCCCTGCATCTCTGCGTTTATCTGTCTGCATCTTTCCACCTGTAACATGTGTCTATGCCTGCGTCTCTGTGCATAATGTGTATGTACATCTGTGTATGTGTACGTAACATGTTTGTGTGTCTGCACACCTGTGTCTACATCTCAGTGTGCAGCATGCATCTACATCTGCATCTCTCTTTGTATGTATATTTTTTAACATCACAAGTAACTGGAGGCTGCCTATCACACTGTGTTCTAAGTATTTGCTTTTGCTGTTTTAGCAGTTAGGGTGGCTGTTCTTCTAATGTTTGTGCTGATGTCCATATGTCATGCCCTTAGTTCCTTGGTTTTGGAACCTCCTCTTGGCTGCTGACAGACCATGGTATTGCAGTCATCTGGTAGCCCCCTCTCCTCACATCTTTTCCAAAGTGGCCTTGACCCCTTTGTGCCTGGTTGGCATCTGACACATCCCCCCACACCACTGGGTTGTTTGTCTGTCTGTTGCTTATCTGAGCAGAGCCACTGCCTGTTACACCTTTGTCACCACCAGGTTCTGTGGTCTCGGCCTATCAGCTTGGCCTCCGAGCCTGTCTTCTGTAGTCCCCTTGCTCCTGTCACAGTACTGCTTGTTTGCATGCTCAGGAAAGCCTGGCCTGTACCCTGGACAGTTTTTGATTCAGATTTTAAATCTTTGGCTCCCATGTTTCCCTTGGATATCTTATCTACATTACTGAGCCTACTCGGTCCAGGGCCTGTGAACCTACATACAAAACTGCCAACTAGTTCAGGTTGCTCATCCCCATTTCATGGACATACCTGCTCGAGGCGGGAGAAGTTTATAGACCCCGCAGTAATGGTGACACGCCGCTGTGATCTGGGGAGCTTCTGTCCATGCAGGTGAAATGGTCCAGGGGGCAAGGTCCGGCACCTCATGGGAAGTTGGGAGTGAGGGCCGCACTGCCTGCCCTGTACATATGTGATGCTTTAATGGCTTCCTCCTGTGATGTCAATGCAGAGAGTCCCCTTGGAAGCTCACAGTGTTCTCCTCCGGCTGATGGTCTGGTGTGCAGTACAGTGAGTGTGTCGGGTCCTGAATCTGCTCCTGGCCCCTTACCTCTATTCCATGCACCCTGGCTGTTTCGCCTTCCTGCCACATAACAAGTGCCCTTAGGTTCCTAGACTGCATGTGAGAAAAGAAGTATGAATCTAAAAAAATAGGTTTCGCTTTGCTCTTTCTTTTGAACTTATTGAAAATTGGACTTTTTCTTTTGGAATATCTTTTTTTAATATTTTTTTAGTTGTTGATAGACCTTTATTTTATTTATTTATATGAGGTGCTGAGAATCGAACCCAGTGCCTCACATATGCCAGACAAGTGCACTACTGCTGAGCCCCAGCCCCAGCCCTTAGAATATCTTTTTACGAATACAATGGCAAGAAAGTAGCATTATATTAGGAAAATGAATGATGCGAGCCTTTGCCTTCAAAGAGAATATCAGACGGCTGCTTATTGCTTGGTCTCCCCTGTGGGTGGCAGGTGTCTGGCACAGCACACTTTCAAGATCAGAGTCAGCCTGAGAGTTTTCCAGGGCCCATGACTTCAGCCCAGTGGCTTGAAATATCAGAGATTACATGTGCTCACAGGTTCAGAGCCAGAGTCCAAAATCAGGGGCCAGGCAGAGCTGGTCCTCTTAGGCTCTGGAGAGCACCACCCGCACCTCCTTTGTCTTGGCTGGTGGAAACACCACCACCCCGTTCTCCACCTTGGCTGTCACATGCCTCTCCCTGTGCAGCTCTTCTCTGCTCAAGAACATGCCAGTGCTTGGCCAGTCCAAGACAGCCTCGTCTCAATGTCCTTCCCTGAAAAGATCTATTTTCTGAATAGAGTCACACAGGTTAGGACTTAGCCATCATCCAAACTATTACAATCGGTTTATAAGATTCTGACTTCAAGAAGTCTCCCCTTCTATGTCAAACCCTAGGAGGGTAAAAAGATGACTTTCTTGTGCACTGTGGACAGAACATGTTCCAAATGTCACAGCACCCCCAACCCCCAGCTCTATTTAGGAGCCGTCAGGAGGTGAGTTTGTGAGCGTGCATCCTGATCCTGGGACTGTCCTTGTAGGAAGCAGAAGAGGAAGAGTACTGTGGGGACACAGGAGAAGGCTTGCCTGAAAACCGGGGTGGGGGGGGGAGGACACAGGGAAGCAGCCTCTGACACCCTCATCCGGGACCCCCAGGCTCTGTTTCTGGTAGGAAGTATCTACTGTTCTTGAGAAATGGGGGCCACTCTCCCTGAAAGGGTCTGAGACACAGGAAGCAGTAGGCCCCCTGGCCAGGGTCAGGCCAGCCCCAGGAGTGGGGGTGTTCAGAGTATAGGAGGCACAAGGTACTGGTCAGCAGCACACGGATCCAGTAGTAGTCACAACAGGACTGTTAGTGCCACCAGACTCACACAGACCCTGTCCTGTCTGGGGCACACTGGGATGTTCAGAGCAGGTGGGCAGAGGAGCAGAGGGAGAGAGCTGGCTTCTGTGGAGGTGAACTGCCCACCCACATCAAGCTCTCTTTCATAGACAGCTCAAGAAAAAAAAAGGAATCTAGAAGTTCAGCTAATTCAGGGGTGAGTTCAGCCAGGGATTCTTTTCATTTCACACTCTTGCATTGTTTGCAAGAATGTTAATCTTGGTAATGTTTTTTAATAGCAGCAAAAGTTTTATTTTTTATATATATATTTATATATATATATATATATATATATATTTTTTTTTTTTTTTTAATTTGGTATTAAAGATTGAACCTGGAGGCATACACTGAGCCACCTCCTCAGCCCTTTTTATTTTTTATTTTGAGATTGGGTCTTGCTAATTTGCTTAGGGCCTTGCTTAATTGCTGAGGTTAGGCTCGTACTTGCAGTCTTCCTGCCTTAGCCTCCTGAGCTGCTGAGATCACAGGTGTTTGTGATATATCTTACCACAGTGAGTTGAGAACTGCTACACTTAACTGGTCACTGTAGAAATTGGAGGTTTCCCCTCCTGTCATCTTATACGCAGGTAGAGAGTGAAGGCAGTTTGGAGAGATGGCCTAAGCCGCAGGTCACAGAATGGCCTTGAAGCCAAAGACCTGTTACCACCTTTTCAGGAAGTGTCATCTGAGAAAACACATGCTTCCTGAAATGTCACTGTTGGAACGCTGTAGCCGAGGGAAATGTTAGGTCACGTGGGGTGCAGTGAAGCACTGTTCACTCCTAGAACTGGGCTGCAGGAACGAGCTGCTGAGTGCTGAGTTCTGTGCTTCCTCTTGGGAGCCATCTGTTGATGTGTCTGCACTGGGGAAAGTTGTGCCCCATGGTTTATAGAACAACCCTGAAGTATTGTTGCTCTTGAGTGTGCTCCTAAGGAGAAGGTGAGGGCCTGTAGGTGCAGGAGGGGAAGCTGCCAGCTCAGGCATGCAGATGAACGTGCAACTGTCCTGGGGTTCTTGCAAGTGTGTGAACCTGTGTTGTCCGCTCATGACATTGTGTGAGGTCCCATGGATCAGCCCTTCCTCCTGCCCAGCACACTCCCTGGACGATCTGGACAGGACAAGTCAAGCATGCTGCCCCCTCCAATGTGGCAAGATACACACTACCTAAAGTTTACCCCTCAGCCATGTCTAGGCATTCAGTTCAGGGGCATGGCACAAGGACAGCCACACTGCTGTGCTCCTGTCACACCTCCACCTCCAGAGCCCTTCATCTCCCCAAACTGATACTCTGTGCCCACTAAACACCAACTCCTGTCCCTCCTTCAGCTCTCAGTACCCCATCCTACCCTCTGCCTCTGTGATTAATGACTAAGCACCTCATGAGGTGAAAACAGACGGCGTCTGTTCTGTACTGGCTTGTCTGCCCAGCATAGTTGTAGCATGTCCGTATCCCCTTTTATGGGTACTTAACCACTGAGCCACATCCCCAGCCCTCTGTCACTTTTTAAGGCTGAGTAATAGTCCACTGTGTGGACTTGCCATCTTTTGTTTATTCAATGTCTGTCAGTGGGCATGTGGATTGCTTCCAGGCTTCGATGTTGTGATCCTGCTGCTGTAAGTGAAGGAGTGCAGATACGTGCAGATGGATACCCAGATGGGACTTGCTGGGCCATGTGGTAAATCTGCTGTTCTGTTTTCCATGGTGGCTGCACCATTTAACATTCCTGCCAACAGTGCACAAGAATTTCAATCTCTCCACATTCTTGCCAACAATTACTTTCTGTTTTTGGACAGTAGCCCTTCTGATGGATGTAAGGTCATATCTAATTGTGATGCTGAACATGTTTTCATGTGTTTATTGGCCATTCATATTTCTTCTTGAGAAAAATATCTATTGAAGTCCTTTTCCTGTTTTTCAATTGAGTTGTTGGGTTTTGTTTGTTGAAGCTTCCTTGGTTTTTTAAGCCAGGGTAGATGATATTTATTGCTCATAAAGCTGAAGGCCATAAGAAGAGGAAGTGTTTGCCATGTGCATGCAAAGTGAACGACCTGGCAACATTAAATACTGCCCTACTAGTATTCATACACTTGTAGGGTTAGGGTTAGAGGCATCATGTTTCTTTCCCACTTTTGCATTTTGGTTTACCTGACAGCATAACACCCACTCCCCAAAATCATGGCCTTTTACCCCTTGTTTTCAATACTTTATAAATATAGAAACTAAGTGTAGTTTCTCCAGACTAGCTACTTCTCTTGGATATTACTGTGGGGCTCTGGGCCTAACCCCAAAGTCCTCTGAGCCCTGCCATGCCCACAGTGCCAAGGAAGTGCCCCTGCAGGGTCCACTAGTGTGGCATCACCAGGCTGATGGAAGGCAGATCACTGCAGGCAGCCAGGAACAAGATGGAATTTTTTCCTCTGTGGAAGTGGCCTCCCACCTGTGGGCAGGTTAAATCTGGCTGTAGGATTTGTGCTGCCCTGTGCTGGGGTGTACGAGGTGTGCCTCCCCTGGCGGGAGGCCTGGTCAGCCACCCTTTTCTGCCTCCTGCTTGTTTTTATGGCACTATTTCTGGAGAGCAGTGAATTTCTGCTTTTCCTCTGGTGTATTTGTGACTTTAGCTGGAAAACCTTTTGTGGTTCAAGATTGTCTCCATTCAATATTTGAATCACTGACACAAGCTAGCGTAGGATGAGGTGCAGGGGAGGCAGCGGGCAGGCGCACTGTGTCCTGTGCTCCAGGCGCACTCTGTCCAGGGCTGCCTGTGCTGACAGTGGTGAGCAGATTCAGGGGGAAGCCAACACTGGTGAGTGAAAGGGACTTCTTCACAGCTGTCTCCTGGGGAGCACCGGAGGGCAGGGAGGCAATGTTGGGTTGGCTCTGAGTGCTTCCCCAGCCTCCACCCGCCAGCTCGTCCCCACAGTGCATCCTCTGCACTTCCAGGCCAAGAACAGCCTTGGTGCTCAGTGTGTTGAGAATAAAAATCTCAAGCATCCTGAGTGCCGATGATGTGGATTGCAGTTTGTGTTTTTTCTCACTACAGTGGAGAAACTTTCTAAAGAAAAGGTGTTCGCATTGCTTAGTTGTTTATTGCCTTGTGGTTTTATTTCCTTATTTCATAAAAAAGGAGAAGTATTAGAAAATTTCAGAATATTTTAGTGGTTAAAATGTCTGTTTCTTCTGGTTTGGTTGGTGCTTATCAAGCAAATGTTCCACAGGCTGATTAGCCTCAGTTATGTCTTTAAGATGAGGGGACGGCAGGGATGCTGACATTGCTAGATGTGTCAGAGTGCAGCTGACACATCTGTGGTCAGCACGTCAGGCATTACATGGCCACAAAATTCATGGTTTTGTGTCTGGTCTCTGTTTTGATAGAGCATTTTTATGTCCCAAACTGCCTTGACTGAACGTCTCAGAACCCTTGGGAGATTTCTAATGCATGTAACATTCTCGAAAGAACCCGGGCACATCCCTGATTTCTCAAAGTGAAAACAGAATATTAGACCTTACCCTTGTACATTGAAGCTCATGATTTATCTCTGATTTAACATGATTTTTATTTTGGTCTCTGAATTGCAAATCAGATATTTATTATGTGGTTTCTAAAAAGCCAAGTAGAGGTCTCTCTGGGAAAATATTTTAATAAAATGTATCTTTAGGGGTTGGGGATGTGGCTCAAGCGGTAACACGCTCGCCTGGCATGCGCCGGGCACTGGGTTCGATCCTCAGCACCACATAAAAATAAAAAAAATAACAATGTTGTGTTCACCGAAAACTAAAAAATAAATATTAAAAAATTTTCTCTATCTCTCTCTCTCTCTCTCTTTTAAAAAAATGTATCTTTATTTCAGTATGTTAAATAGTGAAGATGAAGAGGTATTCAATAATGAAGAATGTGAATATGCGTCCAAAAAAAGGAAAAAGGGCCATTTCAGAAATGACACAAATACTCAAAGTAAGATCATTTTCCACAATACTACGATGTTGTACTTGTTGAGGATGTTGATATGCCTGATTGCTTTGGCTGTGCTACCTTTTAAAAATAAGCAGTGCTATGGGTATGTCAGCAAGCACTCTGTCCAGTGTTGCCTGCTGAGTTAGTGATCAGACGTTGTATATTTCAATCGTTTGAATTTTAGGATTCATACAAACAGAAGATGGCAAAACCCACAACGCTGCCCCACATCCTGAGGGTGGTCACAGTTGAGTTCATTCCTGAGCAGGGAAGCCAACAGAGAAGGGGAGGACATTCGGGGCAGGACTAGACGTGGGAGGAGCTGGAGTTTGGGACATGGGAGGCTGCACAGGTAGAAGGGCACAGGAAGGTGGGCAGGAACTCTCCTGGCAGCATCCAGAGTAGTCTCTGACACCTTCTAGGTGTGAGACGGCAGTCAGGGGAGAGGCTTTTGTTTGTGGAACACAGAGGCATCCAGGTGCAGAAGGAGGTTTGAATGTGTAGTTCCTAGTCATTCACGCTCTGATGTCCCTGCAGCCATCACTAGCACTAGTTTTCTCTTCAGCTGCTGAGATGGGCGTCATCTGATGTCCTTTCCACTGCGGTCTCTCAGCACCCTCAGCCCTTCAGGGACAAGGCATTTCAGTTTCCCTTGCCCCACGGAAAGCACCTTTGTTCCTATAATGCAGCTAGTAACTTAGCTACATGTCCACTGCTGAGGTTCCTGTAAGATCTTCATCTTGAAATAACTTGCATATTTTAAAAACAGAGTCGATTTTTATTTCAGGTTTTTATCGTGAAAAATGGATCTATGTCCATAAAGAAAGCACAAAAGAAGTAAGTATTTTATTACGAATAGGAGCCTATCCCGCACAGCCTCTGTTGGATATGCAATGTCACCTTAAAGAGGTTATTGTTTTGAATACCAGGTTTGTGATTCACATTCTGATAGGTGTGTGTGTGTGAGTAGCGTTTGAAGCGATGATTCACAGTTGTGTGTGTGTGCACAGGTATGACTGTGGGTTGTGAATGTGTGCATGTGCACATATGTGGATGTGTTTGTAGTGCATATTCCACCTGAATGTGTGTGTGCGCATATATGCATTGTGTGTTGTGTATGTTTTGTCATGCATCTGATATATGGGATGTGGGGTGTGCATATGTGTGGTGTGTGCATATGTATGGTATTTGTGGTATTTGCTCTGCATATTTGTTACGTGTGCATGCATGGTGTGTGTGTGTCTGCGCACACACTGCATGATCCCCTGTACATCTCTGAACCCACGGTGGTTATTTCAGACCAGGTTATGAGGTATATTCTGTTGGTGGGAGCCATGGCTACAGGTGAGGATGTTCCTTGCTCTGATGTGTGTGTGTTGGAGTGAGGGTGACCATTGAGCCCTTCATTTTGTGTGGAGACTGACTCCTATGGAATTGCTCTCGACTGGAGCAGCAGGGCAGTTGGAATGCTTGCCAGCCTTTGATTTCCAGGTCAGCAAAGCTTCCTTAAGAGCCATCAAGCCCTCATTAGCTTCCAGCTCTGTTTCCTTTCTCTCTCCTTAGTGCCAAGGAAGCCTGGCCCTTATTTACCCCTCTCAAAACTTTGCATTTGCTTCCATTCACAGCAGTTAGGGAAAGTAATTCGGGGAGGAATTATTTAGTACATAGTAAAAGTTAGGATAAGTTAAGTGTCCTGGAAGTGTTAACAGTGGATATCTTTAAACTAGCCCAGCAGCCTAGAAACTTAGGGATTACATTCTGAGAAAGAAAACTATTGACCTATTGGGTGGTGGCTAGTATTGTTAAATGGGTATAACATGACTCTAGTTCTTAACACATACTCTGGGACGCCATGGGAAGATTGACAGAATCTAACCTACTTTGTACAAAACAAGGTGTGGAGCTTGTAAGAGACGATTCAGTATTTCACCTTCTGTGTGTTACTGCACAAATCGCAACTGGAATTTGTCTTCAGGCAACAGGGATGTCCAGGAGTCCTTGGTTAGTGTCTAATGAGCTTGGGATTGCCCAGGACTGGCACTGGGAGCTAATAGGTCCTCATCCCCCCCACACCTTCCTACTTGTACCTGGTATACACCACGTGGCCTGCAAAGGCGAGCACACTTGTGTGGTTCACTCTGAACCAGACCCTTACTGTGTGAGATGACAGCTGTCTGGAAGAGGCATCTGCACCAGCATTTAGAATTTCATTCATTCAAAAAAGAAGAGATTAAGACTGTAAGCTGGGATGTATCTGCTGTATCAGGTTGCAGTCTGTATCTGTTTATGCTTTGCTTCACCATAAAATGGAAATGCTCTAGGAAAGCATTCTGCACAAGAGATGCTCAGTGGACATGTATGTTGACTGTTTCAGATAAGCGTGGGGTTGGTTTCTGCACACATTAGGACTATCCTTGGCTTGGACACAAAACCAGGAGCAGACATTCTGCTACCCCAGCTGCCCCCAGTCCAGCCCCACTGGCCTGTTTGGAATCTGGGGAGTCATCTGTCACTTCTTATAGTTCCTGTCATTGTCCTCCAGTTTACGTGTCCCCACAACTCTAAATTGAAACCCTACTTAGAGACATTAGGTATTTGAAACAAAGGTGGAGTTCAGAAGCACTGCTGAGCCTCAAGTGAGTTCTGCAGACTGGGGAGTACAAGGTGCTCCATTAAGGGAGGTCTGCAGGGTAGGATAGTACTCTTCAGCTTCAGTTAGACCTTTGATCTCATTACCAGCTTTTTTGTTTTGGGTGCTGGGCACCCATACCCCTATCTTGGAAACTTGCCATCCTCAGATCCACCACATGCCTTCAGACCTCTCACCCACAGCCAGGGGGCCCTCTGAGCCTTGCACCTTGTGATTGAGCCTCCTTGTGCATGGTGTATAGGAGTTTGGGACCCACCTTAACCATAGCACACTCCCAGCCCTGGGCAGTACAGACCTCCCTGCAGGGAAATCCTTCTCTAGCATGTGCAATGCCAGCATCCTTGGGCCTATTTGTATCTGCCCTACCTGTCCATAGCAAAAGAAGACAGCAAGGGGCTGGGATTGTGGCTCAGTGGTAGAGCGCTTGCCTAACAGTGTGAGGCACTGGGTTCGATTCTCATTACTGCATATAAATGAATAACATTTTTAAAAAATTTAAAAAAGAAGCCACTGAGGGATTCTGTAAATACATATGGAAGAAATCTTCTGTATGAAAGCAGATGTACTTTGCATCAACTTTAAAACATGTCCACATGGCCAGGCAGCCATTGATTGTTGACTGTGCTGACCACTGACTAATCTCACTCCCCTGCTTTTCAGAGGCACGGCTACTGCACTCTAGGGGAGGCGTTCAACCGCCTGGACTTCTCCAGTGCCATCCAGGATATCCGGAGGTTTACATACGTGGTCAAAGTAAGTTTTCTATTTCAAAAATAGCTTTGATAAGTCTGGGACGCGGCTCAGTGGGAGAGCACTTGCCTAGCGTACACTAGGCCCTGGGTTCAATCCCAGTACTATAGAAGGAGAAAAAAAAATGCTTTGATGATTCTTTCATACCTGTTTTGAAGATGATGAATATGAAGTACCCAAGATGCTTCTTGCAGCTGCAGCAAGGTCTTCCCACTGGCTGTAGGAAGAAAAAGGCATATTCAGGAAGGAACACAGGAGTCAGGGACCTCCCTCCCGCAGGCTATCCCTGCCACCTTGGGCTCTGAGTTCCCAGGGGCCACACCTTAGCTTTAGTTACTGGGAAAGCAGGCTTTCTCCAGCACATCCTGCTATGCCTGCAGATGGGTCATGAGGCAGGACATCAGACACGGTGTGTTTTGGTCAAGCCTCTAACCCTTCTTTGCTATGCATGATTGTATTTTCCCCTTTGGTCTTACTGTAGGTAGAGTTGGTCACCCTTGTCTTCACTCAGACTTTTACAACCCTGGGAATCACTCCCCAGTCTTTTTAGCCCTGAGATCTCGTCCCTGTCTCCCAGTTTCTCAGATCTGTTCAGTAATGAGGTTGGAAACCTAGAAAGACACCGTGGGCCAAGACATCTGGTATTATGAGGTTTTAAAGACATTTCACCTCTCTACTGAGGATGGCTTAGTAGCCTCAGCCTCCTTGGCTGTGCATGGTGAGGATGCAGAGGCCAAGCACCTGTGGAGGACCGCTCAGGGAAGCGGCTCCACTCCTCTGCTAAGGGACCTCAAAGTGATTGAGCCTCCTTGTGCATGGTGTGTGGGAGTTTGGGACCCACCTTAAGGGCTGCTGCTATTCCCTCGTCTTCTGTCTTCTCTTGAGGTGGCGGTGGGCAAGGACTAGGCTGCACATAGTAGGTCCTTCACCATCAGGACGCAGGGTGAGAAGACAAGGACAGAAACCAAATCTCACTGTCCTGGCACCAGGAGACGTTGTTGACACTTCATTTCCCATGATTCTGTAAACTGTGATAGAAAGCAAGTGGCTTCTCAGTCATCAAAAGACATTTGAAAACAGTGTCGGTCAACATAAGTCTTTGAAAGGTGCCGTCCTTAACGCTTGTGTGGACATTGCCCAGCGGGCCGCCACAGGGACAAGTCAAGGGCTGATGTGTTGTTGTCATGCTGCATTCGGAGCCCTGCTGTGTCACAGAGTCCTCAAACACAGTAGGCATTTCTTATTCCTGAGTGGGAGAAGAGCAGACCAGTCACCTTTCCCATGGCTTGTTGTAAGGTACTCCACTGACTTTTGCCACTGTTAAGGATTCTCTGAAGTTTGGCTTAAAGTATGCACTGGCTAGTAGGACATTCTGTAATTATCAAAATTTTTTGCCAAGTACAAGTACCTTCTCTTTTCAAGAATACTTGTTTCTTAGAAAACATGGAGCATATTATTTCTCCTTTTAAGAAAATTCTTCACAAAAGGATATCCTCCCATCTTCCAAGTTAGCAGAATTTCTTATGCAGAAAAGGATGCATTTATATATTTTGAAAACCTTTATTAAGTGGTTGATTTGTGATTGAAAGTAGCCTATTTGATTAACTCCAGGTATTTATATAATTTTCCCCCTTAACAAACATGCTAGGGGCTAGGGTTGTGGCTCAGTGGCAGAGTGCTTGCCTAGCATGTGTGAGGCACTGGGTTCCATCCTCAGCATCACATATAAATAAATAAAAAATAAAGGTACATCAACAACTAAAAAAAGTAAAATAAAAATTAAAAAACAAAACATGCTGGACGAAAGTACATGAGCAAAATGTGTTAATGCTCCTAAGGACAAGTTTTGTCAAAGAGGAAGGACAGCTTCACTTGAAGGGAGCATCTTTCTTCTGACGTGGGCGTCTGACCTCACCTGAAGTGAATCTGACCATGTAGTTCTGGTGCTTTCAAGAAAATTTGGGCATGATTGACAATGATGGGGGTAGGCTGGGCTTGGTTCATCAAGTGAGGGCTGACAAAAGCTTGTCTTCCAGTGGATCCCAAGCTCCATTTGAGATGGGAATCGCCTTGAGACCGTTTGCAAGTGCTATACCCTCTTGCTTTTGTTTAACTCAGCAACTTTATCCTCTCAGCAAGGTGACTTGTGGAGCACGCCTAATGCAGCAACTAAGGATGCTTTTACAAAATTAGAACATAAGTTAGAAAGTAGTTGGCTTGGGGGGAAGTAACACTCTGTCTTTCTGCCAGTGCCATAAGTCTGTGGACAAGGCGAGTCCCGTCTGGATTGTAAGTGAATGAAGGGTGGTCCAGGAGGGAGCTCTGCTGTAGTGTGGCACAGGTCAGCCGAGCCTCTGCTAACCCTCCCAAGCTCCTGCTAACACTGTGGTACTGTCTTCTGTGAGAATAGCTATTGAAGATTCCACATGAGAGAGACTGTGTCTGGCTTATTTCACATAACACAATCATTTCCATTTCTGTCGGTGTTGTCTCCAAAGGCTGCATTTGTACACTGATTTTTATCCTGCACCTTCCTGAATTTGATGATTAGTTCTAGTTGTTTTTTGGCAGTCAGACCTTGTCATCTGCCAGCGGTGACAGTTTGACTTCCTCTGGTCCGATTGGGATGCCCTGGCTAGGATTTCCAGCATTGTATTGACTGACAGTGCACAGTGGGCATCTGGTCCCCTCCAGACTAGAGAGTTCTCAGCTGTCCCTCCAGGATGCTGGTAGCTGGGGGCGTGTGCTGTGTGCCTTCCGTCCCTCTTGTGTCAATGGTTTTTGTCCTGAAGGATGTTGACTTCCATCAGATGCTCTGTCCAAGCAACCTTGTGGATTTTGCCCTTGATGAGTCGTGTGCATGTTTCCTGACTGCTTCCCTGACCATCATGGCGAGTCGTCTTGACATGCTGCTGGCCCCGGTTGCTAGAGTTCTGTGGGCCTTTGTCCCCCAGGATGCTGGATGGTGGTGTTCTGTGGTGTTCTAGTCTGATTTTGGCACCAGGCTATGTTGGCCTCCTAGAATGCATTAGAGTAACTCCTCCCCTCCTTGGTGCAATCTGAGAAGAAGTGCAATTAGTTCTTCAAGTGCTTGGCAGAACCCAGCAGTGGAGCTGGGCAGTCCTGGACTTTTCTGGGACAGGGATTTTACTCCTTGCTCAGGCTTGTTACTCACCATTGATCTGTACAGGTTTTCTGTTTCCTGGTGATTCAGTCTTCATAAGTTGTGTGCTTCAGGAGTTTCCTCTAGAAGGTAGTGTAGAAGGATCTGTCTGAAATGGTCACAGCTCCTGTTTTTAGTCCAGACCTTGGCAATCATGAGCATTTTTGAGGAAACTAACTTCAACCAATCAAGAGATGGCTAGGAAAGCAGTGGCAACAGAAGTGGACCTCAGCAGTGGCCCAGTGCACTGACTGTGGCCAGGAGGTGACATGCACGGACCAGGGTGCAGGACGGAAGTGAATGTCCTGGACCCTGGCAGTGAAGAGGTGGTGCAGCTTGCAACACAAGGTGGGGGAGGGCCACAGGGCAAGGGGGAGGGACAAGAGAATGTCAGCTTTACCCTGAGTTTTTGGAAACCACTGGGACTGAGACGTGCTGTCGAGGTTCAGGAGGGTGAGAGAACAGTGCTGGGTTAAATTACAAAAGTAATTTCTGGGATGAATACACAAACTCCCCTAAGTTCTAAAGGAAAATGAGGACTTTCTTTAAAAGTTACCAAACAAAAATATGTCATACAAATAAGGCCAAACCCACGTTGAATCAGTAAAGATAGGCTGATTAGGCCAGAGGTTTCCAGATAGAACCAGAAAGCAGAGCGACTCCAGGCTGTGCCAGAGCAGCACACCAAAATGCAGACTCTTGGGGGAGGGTGGAGGGCTCAAACCAGGAGGAGAAGTATGGAAGAAAAGCACATCAGCTTTGTGAGGCCAGCATGGCGAGGGTGCTGTGTGAGGCCAGAGGGCAGGCAGAGGTGGATGTGTGCACTCTTCATGCCTAGAGTGAGGCTTGCACCTTGCAGATCCCAAGTGGTCCTCACTGTGGGGCCCTCGATGTTCTGCCAGTGTTGCTGAAAGAGCTGGAGCATGGCATGGCTTCTGTCTTTCCGTTTCCAAAGGGAAGGGCCTGTTGACTTTCTGATTGTGTGGTCAGCAAACAACCGTGAGTTTGGGTGTGAAATAGCATCACAGTGGGTCTGATCAGGACAGGCACACCCACATCCCCATCCTGTAGCCTCTTGTGGAGCACCCACACTGGCCTGGAGGGCAGAAGGCATCCTGCACAATGGCCTTCCTGGAGTGTTCCCAGGGTAAGACAAGTGATAGCCATTTCCTGTATGGATGCAGACTGCCCAGGGCTGGCCAGGAGCCTTGGTCCAGGTGTCTTCCTTCTGCACTGTGCCTTGTCACCATACTTGTGTTCCATGTCACGTGGATTTGAAGATGCTTAGCTTTCTTTTCCCTCTCTCCTTAGCTATTGCAGCTGATTGCAAAATCCCAGTTAACTTCATTGAGTGGTGTTGCACAGAAGAATTACTTCAACATTCTGGATAAAATTGTTCAGAAGGGTAAGACAATCACTGATGTTTCCAATAATCTGAATCCTCATTAGAAATTTAGGGCAAGAAGAGATTTTTCTTTTCTCTTTCCCCAGTATTTATGTAGTGAAAAACAACAATACAGACACATGACAACATCAGACAGGAAGTTAGGTTGTCCCTGAAGTCCCAGAGTTCTTTCGGTGCCGGTTTTCTTTCTGATATCTCTCTTGGCACACCAGAGAACCAGTCTCCCAGTTCTACAGAGCCACTGTGCCTTCTCATGGTCAGCCAGCTACACTTTACTTGGCTGAGTGGCTCCACAAACAGCAAGATGGTGGTTCATTCACTCTGGCCAATAATTCTATAATAATATTCTTTTAAATTTAATGAGCTTGCTTTTGTTATTGTAGCAGCAGTCAGTAGAGGGAAGTTTAAATTTTATACCATTAGTTTAGTGCACATGTAAAACTTAAATATTCTCTTTATGACAAGTACAAAAAATGTGTATACTGACCATTTTAAAGGCAAAATTGTAGTTCCAGCTGAAGATTTGCTGATAAAATGTAAAATTTTTAAAAATCTCATTATACTTGGGATATCTCAAAAATGAAGCCAGTTTAGGCTGTAATAAAATTACACACTTGTTTTTTTATTGTGGTAAAATACATCTGACGTTTACCACTGTACCATTGTTAAGTGTGCAGTTCGGCAGCATTGCGTGCATCACCACCATCCATCTCAAAAAACATCTTCGCTGCCCAATTGAATTCTGTCCCCATGGAACACCAGTTCTGGCCCCTGGCATCCACACTCTGTGTTCTGATGTGATTCTGATTGTTGATACTTCATGGAAGTAGAAGTGCACTGTCACAACCTGCATGATGTTTACTCAGTTTCCCCAAACTAGGGCAGTGAGTCAGATTAGAAATATTAAAGATATAAGACATAAGCGAAACAGCGGGATCCGATGGGGACCAGCTCTGATGAGACTGGATCTAACAAAGAACAGGAGTCTGCATTTCATTTTCACAGGTAGGAACATCAAGTGTGTCAGTGTACATGGCCAGCTTCTTGAGGAAAACAGGATGAAGATGGAAAAAATAACTTGTTTGGGGCTTGGCAGGTTGCGCCCATCTCCTCTACCTTTGGGCAGCTGTGATTTGAAATTAAGCCTTTCTGAACTAGTGAGTTCCATGGCAAACATAGAATTTCCCCTGTCAACAGGAATCAACTTGCAAATGGGCATTCCCCAGGCACCCTTGCACTCCGAGTTTCCAAGAGCAGTGTGTGTTTCGCTGTCCAGGGTCTCACATAGTTCAAAGCAATGACTTGTCACCTGCCCACGACGGTGCACCATCTTTGTCCTTGCGAGGCTTGCATTCACTCCACACAGGGTCTTCTGGGTTCGTGTGTGGCAGCACCTCAGTCTTCTGCTTAAGGCTAATACTCCACCGTGAGGATGGTCAATAAACACCTGGGTGTGAGGCTAGACCAGGGTACAGTGTGGTTCATTACATCAGCCCGTCACTTTGTGTTCCTTTTCCAGTGCTCTGTGACCACCAGAACCCTCGCCTGATCAAGAACCTCCTGCAGGACCTGAGCTCCACCCTCTGCACCCTCATTAGAGGGGTAGGGAAGTCAGTGTTGGTGGGCAACATCAACATTTGGATTTGCCGTTTAGAAACTGTCCTTAACTGGCAACAACAACTACAGAACCTTCAGATGACGAAGGTATGAGTGTCTTTCTTCTTTTAAATATTGTTTAATTGACACGTAGTAACTATATGCACTTATGTACAGAGTGGCACTTAGTGTGTACAGTGCAATGATCACGATCATGTCAGGGTAATTGGCGTATCTGTCACCTCAGTGCCATTTCTTTGAGTTGGGAACATTCAAAATTCTCTGTTATCTGCTTTGAAATATTCAATTAGTTATTGTCAATCATCATTATCCTCCGGTGCCACAGAACATGAGCCATGACCCTCCCATTCAGCAACACCTGGACCTGTTACCTCCCATTCCATCCTTCTTCCCACCTGGCAACCACTCTTCCTCTGTTCTGTGGATCAGCTTTAGCTTTCACAAATGAAAAGGCGTGGTGCTTGTCCTTCTGGGCCTGACTTATTTCACTTAACATAGTATGTTCTAGTTCCATCCATTTTGCTGCAAATGACAGGATTCTATTATCTTTGGGGCTGAATAGTGTCCCACTGTGTATATACATCTTCTTTATTCATCTGTCAGTGGGCACCAGGGTTGATACATATCATAGCTATTGCAAATGATGCTGCAGAGGATGTGCCGGGCAGGAGTTTCCCCACCCCATGGGCTTGGGTTCCTTTGGATGTGTAGCCCATGGTGGAGTGACTGGATCACACTGAAGGTCTGTCTGAGGTTTGAGGGACCTACACACTGTTCTCCATATGGCTGTACTAATTGGCACTCCTGTCAACCAGGTCTCAAGTCCTCCTTCCTCCACATCCTCTCCAGATAATAACAGCCATTAGGACTGTGGTGAGGGCATTTCCTGAGGATCAGTGATGCTGCATGTTTCCATGCAACTGTGCCATTTCTGTGTCCTCTTTTGAGACATGTTGTTTCAGTTAGTTGACCCATTTTTAACTGGATTCTTTGGAGTTTCCTGTGTGTTCCAGAAATTAACTCCTTGCTGGATGAGCAAGCTCCAACACTTCTCCCATTCTGCATGTCTTACTTCATGGGATGGGCTGCTCCCTGTTGTGGTCTCCCTTGCTGTGTAGGAGCTTTGGGTTGATAAGCCTGATTTGCCAATTCTTGCTTTTGTTGCCTGTGCTTTTGGAGCTGGCAGCAAGCGCACTGTCTCACTGTCTAGAGCGCGACAGTGATAGAAGCACCAGCTGGTGTGTGCTGGCTGGGCTTGGTGGTGGTCTCTGGGCGGCACTGATCTGGAACATTCGATAGCTTCTCACTGTGCTGGCTTCAGGCCACCCAGAGGTCAGTTGGTTCATAGAACTCCTCCATGTGGCAGAACTGGCTCCGGGGGTGCTTGTCACAGACAAGTTCTGCTTCTAGTTATATCTTAATATGGAAAAGTAAAACTTTTAAACAATAGCTAACATCATGCTGAAGGGGCCTGTGAAGACACTGTCTCTGAAACACATTCTGGTCACATTAACGCTTCCCCTGTTTGGAGCCCACTTCTCCTGGGCGTGCCCTGAAACAGCCGGTGAAACTCTCAGCTCTGAATATGAGCATAGAGCTGGTGTTGAACATGAGCATAGAGCTGGTGTGTGGAGTGTGTGGCCTTCTGGCACCAGTCCTGCCCCAGGGCGCTGTGTGGGAGCTCTGTGGTGTAGCCCACCCTCCTTGGAGGGCTTGTGCCTCCACCTTCTCAGGCATCACTGGGGTACACCTGTGCTTCTGTGTGACGACAGCTGCTGCTGCCTCAACGAGATGCTGTCCACGTTTCCTTCCAGCAGGTGAATGATGGCCTCACCCTCAGCGACCTGCCATTACACACGCTGAGCAACATCCTCCACCGCTTCTCAGACGGGTGGGATGTCGTCACCCTGGGCCAGGTGACACCCACCCTGTACGTGCTCAGCGAGGACAGGCAACTGTGGAAGAAGCTATGTCAGTACCATTTTGCTGAAAAGCAGGTGGGTGTGTGCATGACACACTTGGCTGCAGAGGCCCATGTGCCCTGCCAGGTCTGAGGCTCCAGTTCTGAGCATCAGGGTGATCAGGCTATATTTTCCATATTTAAAAAGAACCATGATTTTGAAAATCACCCAGAAACAACTAGCACAGCCACAGCATGTTCTCTGTCCCACTTGTTGGTGACAAGTTCCCCAGGGTCCCCTTCATCTAACGAGCTGATCTCCAGCTCTGCCTTTTACCAAGCTGTGTGTCCTGGAAAAGCCTCACAGCTCTGGGAGGCCTGGCTTCCTGTCCCCATGCACAGCTCTCACCTGAGAGTCCCAGGCACAGACGTGTGTTCAGGGCAGCCTGCCTAGGGCCTTCCCCATCCATGGCCACGTCCTGCTGGACTGCTTCAGAGCCTCTGCAGAGCCGACTCTGCACACAAGGGAGGGCAGATGACACCCTGTGCAGCTCATCAGACATCACTCCAATTAAGTACTATGAGCACTGGGTGTGTGCAGGTGTGGGACGGAACATGCGCTTTCAGGGCCAGGCGTAGCTTAGTAACAGACCCTGAAAAACAAGCAGACATATTAGAAATGTGTGAACAGGGCGCAGGTGGGAAGCATCCTCATGGTGAAACCAACAGAAGTGAGCTTGGACCGGTCGTCTCAAGTGACCAACAGGCTTGACTTGAGCTTCTGATGTGGATGAGGGATTCAGAGTCAGAAAACATGGGCGAGTGGGCTGCTCCCCTTGTGCATGGGTGGGCACCGTGCTGGTAGAAGAGGGGGCAACTGAGCTTGCTTTTATTCCAGGAGACTGCTGTTTACAGCCGGGTATGTAAGGACTCTCCTTTACTTTTCAAGCTGCCCTGGTTCCATCTCGATGAGAAGCAGATTTCCTCACAGACTCCATCATCATTTGCAGAGTCCCCAGAAACAGGGACCCAGCTCGAGTATGGCACAAAGCATTGCTGTTAGGAGCAAGGCACAGAGTGAGGGCATTGTGGTGTGCACGGATGGCAGGCTCTGCCAGCTGTGGCCGTGGGTGCACCTTGGGCTTCTGTGGGCACCACGGAAGAGCTCGTCTCTTTTCCCACAACCAAAAGAGTGTAGCGTTCCTTTATGATGCTGTTGCTTCGTGTGGCTGTCCCTGCCACCAATGTGGGGTCAAGCATCATCACCCCATGTCTGCTTTCTGTCCCTGGACATCCATGTTCTGTACATCCCTGTTCTGGACATCTAGCTTCTTACCCTCAGCTCATGCGGTCTTACAAACCGAGCTTCTGTCCTTCTGTGGACACCCCGGGTGTTTTTGTCCACTCCTCACTGGGGGACGCTGGCTTTGCGCCCACCTGTGCTGTTACAGTTGCTCACCTCCAGGTTTGTGGACATGCTCCCCTTCTCTAGGGTGTGTTACTAGGAGTGGAGCTGCTGGCCAGGTGTGGCTGCGTTTGACCTGGGGAACCGGCTAGTTGTCTCCGTACTCGACTCCCGGCAGCAGCGTTAGGGTCCCACACTTGTGGGGTGTGAGGGGTGTTGTGCCCTATGTCCCTGGCTGGTTGGGCACCTCTTTATTTTTTCATTCTATTGCCTATTCTTACATGGGGCTGTCTTTGTATTGAGTTGTGTTCTTTATGTGTTCTGCATACAAGTCCCTTATCAGACAAATGACATGAGTTGCTTATTTTATGCATCATGGACATCATGCCAGTTCTGGGTCATCAAACCCGTCGCACAGCTGCAGTGGTATCAGTATTCAGGTATCCCACTATTGACTTGTCCCTTATTGGTGTAATCCAAGTAAGTTCAATTTCAAATAATTGTTTCGTGAACTCTGCTGCCTTTTAAAAATAGCTTTACACTTTATATTATTTTGGAAATCATTTGCCAATTCTCAACAGAATTTTGTTTGTTCAGTTTTGTAGACATTTGATCCTTTCAGAAAAAGGACATGTAGAGTGGAAGTTGATGTATTTCACACTTCAGAAGTATTACCCAACCAAGGAGCAGTATGGAGACACCTTGCATTTTTGCCGGCACTGCAGCATCCTCTTCTGGAAGGTAATCATTTAAGTGTCTCCTGGAATGTGAGGGCTGTAATGCAGCAAAACAGATCATTCACCTGTATCTTAAGGGGAAAGGTAAGAATAAAATGGAAAACGCTGTCTGTGGCATGTGTCATCCATCCCCATGGATGTCCGTCAGTGACAGGAGAGAGAGCAGAGGTGGCTCCTGAACATTGTTACTTATCAGCAAGGCTTTGGTGAAAAACTTAGACACATCATCTGCTCATCTACAGCACCCGCTGTGTCAGAAGAGCAGAGCTGGACCCCGTCACGTGTGCCT
Source organism: Spermophilus citellus (assembly GCF_964194105.1). Lineage (NCBI taxonomy): Eukaryota > Metazoa > Chordata > Mammalia > Rodentia > Sciuridae > Spermophilus > Spermophilus citellus. The sequence goes on along the minus strand of NC_138196.1, from coordinate 87,506,586 downwards.
ACTGCGGTCTTGGACTTGGTGCCCGCTCTCTGATGGCATGCTTTCTGTGCAGGGAACAGCCCTGCAGGCCCTTCGGTGGCATGACTTGTTTTCTTGGCTCGTTAATGCTCCATCCTGGAATGCGTTTCGGTGGTGAACCTGGCATTTGATGGTGTGGATGTTAAGTGTTCAAACCACGGAGGCCTGACGCTGATGGCAGTGCCGGTCCTGACCCCGCTGCCCACCCACTGCCCAGGGCCCCTCCCAGCTGTTTCTGGGCTGGGCGAGGGTTGGCCTCTCCTGGGAACAGGTGTCTGGCTCCCCATCTCTGAATTGAGGGCAGCTGCAGATCCTGTTCTGACTGACCTTTTGTTTTACATTTATCTATGTTATCAGATGGGTCACAGGCAAGCTCTAGAGTGTTTGGAAAGAGACAGCTGCTTTCACTGCAGACTCCACTGGTGATGCTCTGGCTTGTTATGGTGGTCCACCGCTGAGTGGACCATGTGAGGGGCCTGTTTCTCTCATGTTGGTTAACAGGCTTTACTTGTTCCATCAGAGGTAAGCAGGCCATGCACAGTGACTCAGGCCTCAGCAAGGACGGCATAGGAGGTTCTACCCCTTCAGGTTTACTGTCCTGTGTTGGAGAGTGCCGTCCCTCTTCCTCAGAATCAGCAGCCACAGCACAGCTTTGCTCCCTAATGCTGTAAAGAGCAGGGAACGTCCTGTGTCCTGATGTCTTGGGTGGTCCCAGGAGAGCACATTGCTCCGATCCCTCCCCCTCATGGGCACAGAGGCACCTGCCGGTGCCCTGGCCTGACTCACCCTGCTTTGACTCCTTACCTGGTGGGAGCCAGGCCAGGCCCAGGGGATGCTCTGAATTGCTCACACTACTGAGAACGCAGCTCCCACCCAGTCACAGCTGGTGATAGACGGTACATCTAGTTTGAACTGATGCTGATAAGGGTCGCTTATCTCTTCTCTCCTGAGCATATTACTTGATTTTATAGAAACGATGAAAGTAATGATAATTACATACGTGGAAATAACTTTTCATGGTATAGAAACCTTTCAGTTTGGTGAAGACGTCAACATTCTTACAAGAATATGTAAGAATATTGGAGCTCGCCCTATCTGCTAAGTAGTTAATAAAGAAACACACTTTCTCGTGAGTTTCTGTGGTTATGATAGTGAAAGAGGTGCTGCTTAGGTTTCCTGAGACAGAACACTCAGCAAGGTGCCTGTGGGCCAGGAACAGAGCTGTGGCCAGAGCCTGAAGTGAGGCAGGCTTGACCTGTCCAGCACCCAGGTCTGGGAACATCTCCTATGAGCACTCTGACCAGCTGCCCCTACTCATGAGCAGGGAGAATGTGGGAACCCTCCAGATGGGCTAGGAGCGCAGGGCTGGGGCCTGTGGGGAGCAGCAGGCTTGCTGGTCCTCCTGGTAGAGGCTGAACGAGAGACACTTGGAGGTCCAGATCCACACACCCGTTATCTAGCATGGAGGAGTAGACCCTTGGGGAAAAGGAGGAATGAAGGACTTTCTCCAAATGTCCCTTGCACATTGAAACACGAGCCTTGCTTTGTGTTTCTCGGTGAACAGTTGTGAAGATTTAGCACAGGGGCCTCGTGAGTTCTCAGTTTGAGAGAATTAAAAGGAAATGGAGTATCTGTGTCCCAAGACTATCTTCAGTTGTATGGGATTCGGGGTGTCAGGTGGTTCCTGTCTTTTCGTACTTTGCATTGCCCTAGTTACCATTTTTAATTTTCGTAAGTAATCTGCACAGTCCTGAATGACCACGTGCAGCTCTTCCTAACCCATCTTTCCTTCTCCCCTCTGCTGCCTCCCGCGGGCTTTTCTGCGTGCTAAGGACTACCACCTCGCTTGGCTCCTGAAGGTACTGCCTGTCTCCACTGCGCTGCGCGTGCCTTCTCCTCGCCCTGCCTGGCAACAGCCTTGCTCAGGTCCTACTCTCAGGAAAACTGGAGACCATCCATAAAAACACACTCAGTTCCGAGGGGCTGGAGAGCCCAGTGCTGCCCCATGCGGCCTTGCCAAGAGGGTGTCTGCTTCTTCACAGGCTTGCTTTTCTTCTCTCGCTTCTGAAGTACAATTCTGTCTCCTTGGCCGTGGGCAGCACCGGGCAGCACACCCTGGGTTCTCCCCGTCCTTCCTGAATAAGGGCTCCAGGTGGGCAGAGGCCAGCCACTCCCCTGGCCTGTGCCCAGTAGAGGGATCCCAATTGCAAGGTCTGCGTGGGCCAGGAGGAGGAGGGAGGGAGTGGGCAGGGAGACCAGCAGCTCCTCACACTGAGGACGGCACTGGTGTCCTGCTCCTCTGCAGGCCTCAGGAATCCACCCAGGAGGTACCATGGCACCACTGGGTGAGGTCAGGGTCCCCTTTGCCAAGTGCTGGTGTCTTCTCTGCAGCTGTGACTGACGGTGGTCGTGGCAAGTTCCTAACCCAGCTCCCCTCCCCACAGGACTCAGGTCACCCCTGCACTGCGGCTGACCCGGACAGCTGCTTCACGCCCGTGTCCCCACAGCACTTCATCGATCTCTTCAAATTCTAAAGGCAGCCCTCACCCTGCTGTGGCCGTCAGATGTGAGCACCGCGCATTCTGTGCTTTGTTGGTGGAGTGTTCTCGTGACCAAAAGCCAGGACGGTTCTGCTACTGGCCGTATCTGGAGGCCCACACTTCTGGAAAGAACTGGAAAGAACATGAAAAACTGCCACTCTGGGCTGTGCAGCAGGAATGGTTGTTGTACATTTCTGTCTTTGAAGGAGTCAGGAGACCCAAGAAAATCATTTCTGTTCTTCCTTTTAAACTTCTTTTCTTCTAAGCATCTTAAAATTTGCAATTTTGTATATTTATAAATCAGATCAAAAAAGATTTTTGGTTTTAAACTCTACATTCTGTGCTAAATAGATACGAATAACCAAGAATATGCTTCTGGGGTGTCAAGTGACAGTTTTCCATGGACATCTTCCACCCCACAGGAAAAGAGGGGAGAACACTGATCCTTGTAAATACATCATAAGAAAAATAAATATCACACACAGTTACTTTCACAAAAGCACTGGCCATGCCAGGTAAGTCCTCCAATATCAGAGGGACCCAGGGAAGCACTGAGCATGTTCCATCAGCGGGGCGGTGATTGTGCGGACTGTCCCTAGCCTTGCTGGGGGACCCAAGCCCAGGAGAAGGCCTCTGCCACAAAGGGCAGCAGCACGATGTGAAGACGGCCACCACAGGAGCACAGTGGCCCTCGTGTGTCCTGAGGTGGCTTTGCCAGTGTGCATCCGACTGAAGACGACGTCAGTTGATGTCATTCACATCAGTCTGAAGAGTTTTATTTTAAAATAAAGCATGTCCATTTTAGGAAATTTTGAAAATGAAGGTATGTAAAAAAACAATGAATAAATATCACCCCTAATTCCACAATGCAAATACAAGTAAGTGACCCTCAGCAGCTGCTGTGTGGAACTGCACCGTTGTTCACTCATCTCTGCGTGGGGTGAGGGACCTTGGCAAATCATTTCTTTAAAATGTCCTTTCCCCTGGGCACAGTTGCACACACCTGCAATCCCAGCTGCTCAGGAGCCTGAGTAGGAGGATCATAAGTTCAAGGCCAGCCTGGGCAACTCAGCAAGAGCCCACCTCAAAATATCAGGGAAATAGCTCAGTGGTACAGTACTTGCCTAGCATGCATCAGGCCCTGTATTCAATCCCCAGCACTGCAAAAACGACCAAAAGTAAATAAATAAACAAAAGACTAAGCATGCTAAAATTTGTGAATAGGCATAACATATTTTGGATCTTCGGTCCTTCATTCTGTGCTGAGCTGACATAAAAGCTCAAGAACAGTTTCCTGACGTCAGATGACAGGTTCCCTCCAGATGGATGCAGACCCTCGGCCCCTGTGTGTAGACCCAGAGGAGAGCTTTTCATGAAATCATAAACACCCTGTCTGCTGTAACCAGAAGCCTCCTCCTGTGTCATTCGAAGCCCTGGCTGCTGTGAAGGTCAGCAGTGGGTAGCCTCTGAGCCTGCATGGGGCAATCCACAGCAGGACCAAGGTGACCAGCGCATCTCCAGCTGACCTCTTTCAGAGACATGCTGGGCTGCGGGCGGCACTGTGCTCTCTGTGTGTTCTCTTGGGTGTTGTCTTGTTCCTATGTTTTTTTTCTTGAAAGGTTGTTATTTATTACAGTGCTGTTCAGCTGGGCTGAGGAACCACTACATCTGCGTTTAACTTGCATGAATTGAGCAGTTTCTCTCAGAGAAAAGTGTACTGTCCTGTAGGGATCCACTCTTCAGCTCATCCTGGGTCAGGAGAGGCCTCCCTGGCGTGTGTAGGGATCCACTCTTCAGCTCATCCTGGGTCAGGAGAGGCCTCCCTGGCGTCCGCGTAGAACCCCAGATCACAGGCATCGGGAAGCTTGCAGGTGGTGGAGGCCGCTCTTCAGCGTTCACTCTAGGTGACTCTGATGCCAGTCACCAACTGTAGGGTGCAGTAAGATTCATGGAACTTAACCACTCCTGAGGGCACAGGTCTGTGGCGTCAAGGAAAGTCACCTCTGTGAGGACTATCCCCATTAAACAATAGCTCTCTGCTCACTCTGCCAGCCCCTGACAAGCCTCTACTGTGTGTGGGGCCAGCTGGTGTTCTCCAGGCCCGTCCATGCTTTGGCAAATCAGGCCCCCCCCCCTTTTTTTGATACCGCCAGGGATTGAACTCAGGAGTGCTCAATCACTAAGCCACATCCCCAGCTCTCTTTACTCTCTATTTTATTTAGAAACCGAGTCTCACTAAATTGCTGAGGCTGGCTTTGAACTCGCCATCCTCCTGCCTCAGCCTCCTGAGCTACTGAGATTACAGGTGTGCACCACCACACCCAGCTTCCTTTCATTTTTAAGGTCAAGTTAAATTCCACTGTGTGGCCGTCCCATGTCCTGTCCATTCTTTCATTCATCGTGGACACTTGGGCTACTTCCATCTCTTGGCTTCTGAGAACATGGTGTCTAGATCTCTCTTCAAGACTCTGCTTTGGCTTCTTCTGGGCACATACTCTAAGTGGAGGTTGCCACCTCACCTGCTATTTTAGTCAGCTTTCATATCACTGAGACCAAAATATCTGACAAGAACAACTTGGAGGAGGAGGGATTCTTTGGGGCCCGCAGTTTCAGAGGGCCAGTCCATCAGTGAGAACTCCCTTGCTCTAGGCCCTAGGTGAGGAAGGGCTACTCAGCTCACGGCAGCCTGGAAGCCGGGAGAGGAACAGGGAGAAGGCTGCAAGGAAGACACAGCCAGGGACACATCTCCTCTAGCCACACCCACCACATTCGAACAAGGATGGACTGAGGGGGTTGCAGCCCTCACCATCATCGCCATCAACCATTCCACCCTCAACATCCCTGCATTAACAGGACCAGGACACAGGGTGGTTCTTTGTGCAGCACTGACCATCGATCCCAGCAGGGCTACACCTCTGGGCTGCACTGAAGTTCCATATGAACTTCACTATGGGTTTTCTATTTTTGCAAAACATACCATGGCCTGTGGTCAGGATTGCTTTAAACCTGAAGATCACGTGGATAGTATGGACCTCTTAACAGTGTTCTGGCAATCCATGAACAGGAGGTATTTCCATTTTTTTTTTTTTTGGTGTCTCCTCTCATCAGTGTTTTGTAGTTTTTAATTGTTGATAGACCTTACTTTATTTACTAGTTTATTTATATGTGGTGCTGAGAATCGAACCCAGTACCTCACACATGCCAGACAAGCGCTCTACCACGGAGCCACAAACCTAGCCTAGTATTTCTGTAGTTTGACAAATCTTTCACCTCCTTGGTTTAAGTTTATTACCAAGTATTTCATTCTTTTTGTTACTATTATAAATGAAATCTTCTTAATTTCCTTTTGGATTTCTTATTGAATTTTTGCATGTTGATTTTTTTGATCCTTTAACTTTATTGAATTCATTTATTCATTTTTTATGTGTATGGAGTCTTTGAGGTTTTCTACCTAGATTTCTACAGAGATCATGTTCTCTGTAGACAGAAGCTTCTTCCTTTTGCTGCCTCTTCTTTCTCTGGCTAGAGCTTTAGTGCTGTGTTGAGTGGAGCCGGTGAGGGTGGCACCTTGCCTCACTCCTCCCATTGAATGTGATGTGTGCTGTGGCTTTGCCTGTGACCCTATCGTGGGTGGTTGTCTTCTTCTGTTCCTCATCTGTGGAGTTTTTACATGAAGGGGTGTGGGGACTCAGTTACTGAGGTGGCCGCCGATGCTTTTCTGCTCACGTGGAGCAGATGTTGCGGGGTGGAGGGAGGGGTGCACAGCTCGCCTGTCCATGCGCCCCAGGGCAAAGCTCACCTGGCTGTCATATGCCATTCCTTTCCATGTGCTGTGGAATTCTGTTGGCTTGTATTTCATCAAATATTGATATAAAAACGTTGATCACGGATACTGTTCATTTTCTTGGAGTATCTTTGTCTGGTATGAGTATCAGAATAATGCTGGCCTCAGCGTGCATTTGGAGGTGTTCTCTGTGCGTGTTTGGACATCTGAGAAGGACTGCAGATTCTCCAGTGCACCACCGGGCCTGGGCGTGTCCTGCTCGGTGTGCTCACGGCTGAGTCACGTCTGAGTGCCTTGAACCCTGCTTCTCTTCCCACGTCTGCAGACTGCCTCCTGACGCCTCAGTTCTGCTACTTGTCTCCTCACTCTGCATTGCACTCAGGCTTCATCTTCATTGTTTCCTGCGTTCTGTTGGCTTTGGGGTTTCTTCCTGCTTCTTTAGGGTGTGAACGTAGCTTGCTGATTTGAAAGCATCTTTTTAGGTATGTTTCCAGCCATAAATTTCCCTCCTGCCACTGCTTTCACTACATACTTAAATGTTTGCATGTTATGTGTTAGTTTCCATTTACTTTCTAATCTTCATTGTGGTTTCTTCATTGGTTGTCTGTCGTTTAATTTCTACAAATTTGTGAACTTCTCACTTTTCTTTCTGCTGTGGATTCCTAGTTTCATCCCACTGTGACCAGAAAACTTTTTATGATTTCAGTCTTTTATGGGCTCACGTATTATATGTCCTGGAGACTGTCCCATGTGCCTGTGTCAGGCCCCCCCCCCCAAACCCTTGCTGCCTCGGGTGTGTCCCACAAGGGAGGGTGCTGAGGGTCTCCCTCGCCTTGGAGCGCCCTTTTTGGTCCTTTGGTCGTGCTGTGTTTGCTCGTGCATTTGGAGTTTGGTGCTTGGTGCATTAGTTTGTTCATGGTCTTAGTGAGTTTTCAACACAACATGAGGATAAGACTGTCCCCTAAGATGTCGGGGTGTCACTTCAACATAATTTAAACAAAACTGGTCAGGAACTGTCACCCAGGCCTGAGGGCGGGCACTCACAGTTCACACCAGGGTCTGAACACTTTCTGCAGAGAGGCAGACAGTAGATACTTGGCAGCCATGTGGTCCCTCCATGGCTGCTGGGCTGCTTGGTGGAACAGCCAGCCAGTCCACACACGTCACAGACACTGACTCGTGAAGGTCATGCTGTTTTCCTCACTATTTAAAAACGTAAGAACTTCTCTCATGGGCTGTGCAAAACCAGATTTGGCCAGCAGGCTGTGGTTTGCAGGCCTCGACCTTGTATGATCTCTTCTTTGTGTATGTTTGATATTTTTCATTTAAAGAGTCTGGTTTTTGATGGCAAAAATATGTTCACTGTAGAAAATTCTTTTAGAAAGTCAAAACACAAAAGTATTTAAAATGTTACTCATAATTCTACTTCAGTGTAGTTATTAACAGTTTGATGTAGCTTTCCAATATTTTCTCTGATGTTGCTTTTGAAGATTCATAATTCCCTGTGAAAAGTGAAAACAGGTACATGGTAGGCTGCACCATTCTCCCTGCTGCAGAACCAAATACCTGGGCTCCTAGGAAGAAGTAGCCCAGCACAGATCCAAGCTGGGCTCCCCCAGAACTGAGTGCTGAGCTGTGGAGACCCCTTACAGAATGCCAGCTGCTGCTGTGCCCTCACTGGGACGCCAGCTGTAAAGTCTCCAGGGAGAAGACTTCTGAACACTAGTTTCTAAAGGGAAAGAAAGAAAAAAAAGATCACTTCTCCAAGAGAAAACTCAAATAAAGCAAATGACACTTCACATCACCTCGATCCCACCCTAATTTGTTCAGTTTTCTTGATAGTACAGTTTGGTTATATAAACTTTGTAACTTCAGAGTCTTAAAAATATTTCCCTAAAACTCCCAACACTGATTTTGACTTAATGAGTAATTCCACAGGAACTGATATCACTCATTTTGAAAGCTAAAGCTCCCCCTAGCCTTCATGGTTAGATTGCAGACATCTTATGCACAACTCCCAAAAGCACACCAAGACATCGGTTTCTAAATACACAAACTTAACTTCCAAATTTATGGCCTCTTGGACAAGCAGCCACTATTTTGAACGGGGAGAGACGCACCTGAAAGAGACAAGACCACCGAGACAAAGGACCAACACTAGGGTGTGGGCTGAGTCCCAGAGTGTGGCACAGGGTGGGACTACACAAAGACCTTAGGAAGAGAAGAGAGACCACCCAGCAGCCGGAGGCCTTTGGAGAGGAAGGCAGGAGCCCGCACACCCCACAGCCCCACCCTCCACATGGGACGTGAACAGTCTTTCCTGAGCCCCTGGGTCAGTCACCCTCTTCCAAATCTGATCCTGCTGAGGTCTTGAGGGAGCCATTCCCCAGAGAGACACATTCCCACTACCACACTGGCTTCCCTCCTGTGCCCAGCCAGACAGGTGCCTCCCTGAGCTCTCCACAGCCACAACTCAGCACCAGCATCCACCTGAGCCACTGATAACATCCCAAAGCCATTCTCAGTGCCAGGACCTATTTGCATGGTCACAACATGCAACCTTCCCCCACTTCTGTGACCTCTCCCTGGTGGAGAAAGGCAGGGTTTGGTGGCCTTGGGGCTGCGCTCTCAGCCACAGTGGTAGATGCTCATCTTTCCCATGCTCTCCCTGCCTCCCTCCTCCTCTGTGCACAGGAGTGGTGGAGAGAAGGTGCTGGCCATGGCACACAGAAAGCTGGTGTCTAGGAGCCAGTGGAGCCTAGCTCTCCTGGGCCTTCTGGGCTCAGGATGGTGAGGCTGCTTCAGATGTCCATGGCAGGTTTCTCTTGATTCATGCCCAGCAGCTGGTTAGGCTGTGACCCAGCTGTGAGCCCACACACCACAAGGCAGCAGGGAGCAGGCCCCAGGAGTGTCCATGCCAAAGATTCAGCCTGAATTCAGCCATGCCTTACCTAGATGAATAAGCCAAATGTCACAAAGAATGAAGCCATGTTCAGAAAGAACTGGGAAGGAGAGGTTTGCCAGTGGTTCCCGTTTTCAATTTGCAGATACAAAACAGCCATGTACCAGGCATGATTCTTGATCAGCTTCTGGTCTGACAGACAGCTAGAAAACACACCTGCCCAGGAGTGGACAGCCTTGCACCACGCAGAAGGTGCAACACAGATTAGCACCACATGCACGCAACCCACAGCTGCATGTGGGTATCCAGGGTACTATTCTGCTTTTGCATACTTTTATTGTAAAGTTTAAAAATCAAATAAATATTCTCTGCCCAAACCAAAATGAGCCGAATTAAAATATGCCAGAGTAACAATGACAACTAACCGTCACTTAGAGGTTGGGATATAATGTGTTCCTCTTGTCCTAATACCTTGCCAGTCCCTCGAGGGTCAGGAATGGAAGACACTTTACAGGAGAAAAGCAAAACCAACCTTCCACCCTCCAGCCCAGAGCCTAGGAAGCAGAGGTCAAGGCAACATGCTGTCCTTGCCAGGTGGGGCCCTCCTCCCCTGAGGTTAGTGGCCTGTGTTCAACACTGGGTGACTGCTCAGGGCGTCTCCCTTTTCAGGCCCCACGGAGACTGAGCAGACTGGAGTCGCAAGGGAGGTGGAGGGAACCCTGTGGCTTCCTCGCAAGGACAGGCACCCAGGCTGCAGGGCAAAATGGACCTAGACGAATGCCCAGGACAGCAGGGGGATTCTAAAGTTCCCTTTTAAGACCTCTGCATGGAGCTGGCCAACGTTCCTGGTATGTTTTCTGCTCCTGTTTGTTGTGAGGCCCAGAGGCTCAGCCCCACACAAAGGGCACAACAGTGCTGATCTGCATGGTGACAACATCTGCCGCAGATGAAGCCTGCAGCCTGACCCTGGCCTGGCCCACGGGAGCGGCCCCCTGCTGCTGGCACTGCTCACCAGGATGCATACCCAGGAGCCAGGAAGCCGGCCCTCAGCACCTTCTAGTGTCCCAACTCCCACACTGGCAGCTGCCAGCCTGAACAAGAGACTTTAGAGCACTGGCATGGCCCTGCCAGGCCTGGAGGTGCAGGTCCCGAGCCTTCCCAGACACCAACAAACCTGCTCCACTGCTGCCAGTCAGTGCTCCTGCCTCATGTCACGAAAGTGGCTCAGCATGCCCAGCCCCGAGGGAAAGCACCAAGTCCCATGGGCCCAGGGCCCAGCAGGGGCAGGTGTGGAGAGGAGACAAAGGGACAGCCCCCCCCCCCCCCCGGGGAGGGCAGGGTGCTGGCCACTACCACTGCTGTCTTGTCTAAGAGGCAGGTCATTTTAAATGGTCTCACTCAACCGACTTCAGTGCTTAGTGTCTGGTGAGCTTTGCTCCTTTCCTGTTTGGGTTTTCAGCTGGAATCTCTACAGAAAATCTAGGGGCTCATCCACAGGGCTGGAGGTGTGGACTGGAGTCTCCACCTCTGAAACAGTAGATGGTTTTATCCCCCCACTCCTGCAATGGTCCCTGTCTGGTTGTCTAGATTTAAACACTGATTATCAGTTCTGGGAGGCCCCCAGCCTCATTCAGGGTCATCTAGGTTAGGGTTTTAAGTACCACATGCAAAGGCGAGAGGGGAAGAGCGGAGCCCAGATGGCATACTGCTGTCCACCATGTGAGAAGCCCAGTCTCTGCACCACCCCGAGCCGCACCAGTCCCTAAAACCTGTGCAGAGGGGACCTGGGGCTGCCCAGAGAAATGCCTGGTTGCTGAGGCTTCCTGAGCTGGTGCTTCGTGGCTTGAGTGGAGCTCGGTGGGGGGTCCACCTAAGCCGTCAGGACACATAGAGTGGATAGGCCGGGGCCACGTCCCTAGTGTGGCACTGGGGCTGGTCCAGCTGACCTCTGCCTCTAGTAAGCGTCTCATGCCCTTAGGTGTGGCATGTGGAACTTCTGAATGCCACATTTAGAAAACACCTCAAGGGCTGGGGATGTGGCTCAAGCGGTAGCGCACTCGCCTGGCATGCGTGCGGCCCGGGTTCGATCCTCAGCACCACATACCAACAAAGATGTTGTGTCCGCCGAGAACTAAAATAAATAAATAAATAAATTCTCTTAAAAAAAAAAAGAAAACACCTCAAGTTACGAACACGGAGTGCTTAATAATTGTCTGTGTTCTTATTTTCAATGTATTCCAGGAAGATTAAAAGTCACCCCATTCTCCCTTTGTCTTCACATACTTAAAACATGCACTTACCATGTGGTCTGGGTCTGCTATGTCACTTCCTCCTCCGTGGGTCTGAGAGAAGTGGGGGCCTCACAAACAGAGATGGAATCCTCCCATCAAGGCCAGGCCAGACCAGCCACAGATGCCAGGAAGTACAGGCTGTTACCATGAACACCACTCAATCTCATGCTCTCAGAAATCCACACAGCAGAGAAGAGTGACACAGAAACACCCTCCTGTCCACCATCTCAACCCAGAGGCTCCAGACCCCTGACAGCATCCCCCACCCCTCTGGTCCTTGGCCCCTTGAACGCTCCAGCCTCCTGAGGCCCTAGCCCCTGGAAGCTTGACCCTTTACAGAGAAAGACCCCACCCCCACCCCAGGACCCTGGTCCCTTAGACCATTCCCCCTCCTAGAGACTCCCGCCTCCTAGGCCCCCCACCCCCAGGCCCCCTGGTCTACAGCTGGCTGGGGTTGCTAGTGCCATGAAGGAGAATCTTTACAGAGACAGCACGGGACCAGCATGGTCATCTCAGCCATGGGGAGGAGCTTTCCAGAATCCCGGGCTGCCAGGGACACTGTCTGCACAGCAGACTCAGGGTGAACACTGGCCACTCGGGGACGCTGCCGCTCTAGCACGTCCTGTCTTTGTCTTTGATGCGATCGGGAGAGAGGCTTGAAGACATTCATGAAGCTGAGAGTGGACCCAGGTACACCACACAGCTTCCCAGTGACCCTGAAGAAACTGACAGCTAACCCTTAAAAAAGGCTGGACACCTGGCCAGGGAGCCGCTGACCTAGAGCGTGGCCTTCGGTCTGCAGCCTCCTGTGAGCACCACCCATCCACGTGGCCAGTTTCCTTCCAGAGCTCACGTGAGCCCTCTCATCCCACCCCCAGGTGGAGCAGCCTAGGGCAGCAGGGGAAGAAGGCATCCCCATCCAGGACACCCACGTGCCACCCACGTTCTCTGCCAGGGCTTCTCCCCAGGCTCCTCCCTCCCTGGCAGGAAGAATGAAATCAGAACAAGCCCCTGAGAGGAAAAGCCCCTGCTGTTAAGCCAGGTCTACAGGGAAGAGCAGCTCTGTCCAGCCCTGGCCTGACCATGCAGAGATAGAGCACCCAGAGCTATGAGCAGAAACCCTGGCAGCCCCAGAGGTACAGAAGGGTGTCTCTGCCATCACGTAACCAGTCACGGGTGGCTCATGAGCCATCCTGGGCCCCAGGTCTGGGGTGGGCACTCTCAGCAGTCACTGGGGACAGGTGGCACCACCTTCCTCCCGTGTATGGGGTCAGGGCCGTGGGTGAAACTGCAAAAGGTAGGGTCTAAGGGAAGGATGGGGACTTTGCACACAGAGCCCACAGCAGCTGGGCCTGAGGCTCATGGCTTTGAGAGGCCCTCAGGGTACCTGCATCTGCAGTGCCCAGTCCACTCTCCTAGCTACTCACCCTCACAAGCCCAGTGTGGCCACCTGGGTTCCTGGGGCTGCGGGTACAGCAGTGACACATCTGCTGAAGTCCCACTAGCAGGGCAACTCCCGGTGGGAAAGACAGGGCTCTGGATGTGGAGGCTGAGAACAGCCACAGGATCCCAGGACACTGTCAAAGGATGGCCTTGTGAACACCCCCAGCCTCCTGCGTAGCTCCCCAGAAGCACCCAACCTGCCGTCCCAGCCGAACAACCCAAACAAAGCTGCGGTGCCAGCCCTCCGCAGGGATCCAGCACATCTGCCTTCAGCTATTAACCCTGAAAGGTCTTAACTCACAGAGCTGTTGGTTGTAGCTATTCAAGACCAACTCAAGGCAAGGAACACCACAGAGCACCCGGATTGCAGGGTCTCACCCACTCGAGCACACTGCTGTCTCCTCTCAGTCCTGAGCAGGTCCCGCTTCACACTCACGAAACCCCAGAGATGCTGCAGACCCATGTCCAGGGCCTCATTCAAAGGACCAAGCTGATGGCCTGAGCACCGTCAGGCTTTCTCTCTGCTCCAGGTAATAATAAAGCTCAAATGAACCTTTCAGTAGCAATTTTATACTTTTCAATTTTATACTAGAAAACCACTCCGTCACTTTCCCACTAGCGGAAATTATAAGTGTCTGCCCGTGGGATTCTTCCTCTGCAGGAGGCACTCAGGTGCCAGAGGTGGTTTTTTCTCAGATAGCTGTACTCCAGCTGCCCTGGGTGATTAATGAGTCCTATGGCCAGCGCCAGGGGAGAAGGCCCATCCCCAGGGGCTTGGGCAACATGCCAATAGACCCCAACAGCAAGGAGAGGGCTGGTCCCTGGAGGACTGCCTGATGGGAAGCCGTGCAGCCTGGTTGGGCTCTGAGGAGCTAACCGTGATGGCTGAATCGCTTACCTGAAACGAACTGAACTCCCATCCAATCAGTACTCTGCAGTGTTGGCTCCATGATCATAAACGAGTCTCAGGATCATGCTGCCACACGGATCCCCAGGGCGCTGCTCTGGCCAGTGCTAGACCGACCAGGTCGAGTGCTTCAACTCTCGTGCCCCACAATAAGCCAGGGTGGAGATGCGCCTGTTTAAACAGCCTAGGGACGGTTATGAGCTAGAAAGCCAGTCCTGGCCTAGTGCTCTCATCTGGCCGCCCAGGTAGAGTGGGCTGGGGCTGGGCAAACCTGATGGCAGGAAACAGCATGGCCAGGCACAGTCAGCATTTAGGACAGTGGGCAGTGCAGGGCCAGGGGGAAGGGCCAGCTGCCGGAATCAGATCTGATGAGGGTGCCAGTGTGGTCCTGTGCCTCTTGCCCAAAGTGCACGCCCCTGGAAACACAACACTGGGCCTCATCTGGGCGTCCAGCACTCACGGGAGTTGAACACGTCTACCAGAGGCCACTGTCTTCCACAGAAGATGTACTTCCAAGGGATGGACACACCTTTCAAAATACAAATTTAAATGATGAGGTAAAATGTTGTACCGCTGTTAAGTTGTCAAGAAGGTAAAACCTGCACAAGGACCAGAAACACCAGCACCCAGCAAGTGCAGACGGACGCTGTGCTGAGCACCTGGTCACTTGGGACACCCAGAAGGCAGTTCAGACACGCAAAAGACACATTAGTGGCTTCAGCTGGAACTCATTTATTTATGAAAACGTGTGTGAGATCCACAGGGTCAGGAGAGTGCCATTAGCTCTGTGGTCAGGTCACGTCATCAGAAGCTGATGCTGGTAATCAGGCAAACTCACAGGGAAAGGAGACAGAAGCGTTGAGGAGGACCATTCCCTCCCCAAAGCCAGCTGCATTCCTGTCAGAACCACGGGGACCCACCGAGAGCACACGTCTCAGAGCTGCCCGCGTGGGTGAACACAGCACAGCATGCTGCCAAGGGGTCCTTTCCAGAGAAACATCTCCCCCCAAAGCACACCAATAAATGTTTACACCAAAAACCATAAACAATCATTTTAATCAGATACAACAGAGAAAAAAGCCATTTTTACAATGATCTTTGTAGGTAAGAAAAGTTGGATTGACAGTGCATATTCCAATCGCAGCAATGTCAGCGAGGTACACAACAGGCACTTGGCATCTCAACAGAGGCACAGCAGCCACCGCCACCTGGACACCCAGGACTGCGATGCCCGCACACGCTCCAGAGACACAAACACAGGGGTACACTTGTGCACCACACAGAGGACTGGCCAAAGACAAGCTGGACCAGCTCCTGGCGTCATGTTTGCCTGGGTCCTATCTTGCCATCTTAGCAGGCGGTATCCCAGGAAGTTCCACCTGAACTCCACCCGCACAGCCCCTACTCTAAGACTTTGACCTGAGGGTGCCTGCACCTGTCTATCCAGCCACAGCACAAAAATTCTGATTCTCCTCTGCCTTATGAAACAGTCTCTAACAGATCAATTTTTATTTGAATAGCACTTAAAGCATCTCCTCTTCTCAAGGCTCAGTAAGTAAACTTGTTCTTTTTCTAAAAGTTGGATGGATGGATGGATGGACTGATGGAAAGAGATTAATAGGTAGGCAGATGGATGTAGGGAGAGATGGACAGATGGAGAGAGAAATGGGCAGATGGGTGGGTACAGGGATGGATGGAAGTATGGAGGGGTGGATGGCCATGGATGATAAAGGACCAACAGATGAATGGATCAAGTAAACTTGTTCTATCAAGAATGCAGTTAGATGCTCTGACACACCACAGTGTGCTCAGCCGTGAGGCAAAGCTGGTTCTCCATGGACACACTAAATGGAACATCCAGGTACACGGAACAGCACAGAAATACACACTAAAAAACTCAAGGGCAGGATTTTTTTTTGGGGGGGGGCTTTGTTTTTCCAGGAAAGGAATGCACAGTGTAACTAGAAGCTTTTGTTTTTAATCAAAACAAAGAAAATCATTCCTAGCCTATCACTTTCACCTAAGGTAGATATTTGTCCCACCCGACACTAAGGTCATCCTGACAAAGACACCTGATACAGGATCACACTGTTGAGGACGGTCAGCGTGTCCAGAGACAGGCAGAGTGAGATGCTATCGAGTTAGCCAAAGTTACTCTTGTGAGGGAAACAAAACTTACAGACCTAACATCAATCACAGCATCTTGTGTTGAAAAACTAAACACCTGGGAAGAATAGAAAATAGGCACTTCAGTGTCTTAAGTACAGTTTTTTACCTTTAAGTATAGTTTTTTCACCTTGCTCTATAATGAGCAAGGTAATGTTTTCCAAACAAAATTATCAAGTGGCTAAAATTAGCCTCATTTTATAGAATTTCCTAAATCTGTATACTAAGTGAACAGAAGGTTTGAAGAAAATAAAAAGCAATATTTAAAAGTTCAAGAGTGGGCTGGGGATGCAGCTCAGCAGTAGAGCACTTGCCTAGCATGTGCATGGCCTTGATTCCATCCCCAGGATAAAAAAAAAAAAAAAAGAAGTCAGGAGAAGTAAAAATAAAATCTCAAAGGAAAACCCACTGTCAGACCAGTGTGCATTCAAGGTGCTACCGTTTCACATCACATGTGTCCTCTGCTTTTCCAGCATTTGCTTACACCTCTTTTAAATCTGATAAGGGAAAGGTACAACCTGCATGTCAGAGGTTGATGTGACCTTTGGGAGACTCATCTCACCTTTTGGTGAAAAGAGGGTAGCAGGCCACCACGGGTCAGTCACAGCCCAAACACATGTCGCATGCAAGGAAAAGGGGCAGGATCCTTGGACAGACGACGGAGGACAGACTGTGCGTCATTACTGGGGTCAAACACCCAGTCCCGCAGCCTGGGCTGTGGCAGGTGGGCATTTCTACATAAGGCACCACTCAGGCCCTGCCGGGTTCCCCAAGGGCACCAGCACAGGACCCAGCAGTCTCCGCCTTCGTGGGGGAAGGCTCGGCAGCTGGACGGTGTGCTACAAGGCCCCGCAGGCCAGCAAAACCTGGCTTGCCTGGCAGCACAAGGCTGTGCACTGGGCACTACTACTCACTCCACCTCCTCCTGGGCATCTGCCAGGTGACCCTTGCTCTGCCGTCTGAGGCTGACCAACCTCCCTGCTGACCGGAGGCTCCACCTGGCACTGCTGGCTGAGCTGGTCAGGCTGCTGTACCTGGTGGAGCCCTTGTCCTCACCCTCCCAGCCCATCCAGAGCTGCTGGCTGTGCACGGAGTCCCCCATACCAGCTGCTGCATCCTCCACAGCAAACTGTGGAGGTTCCCAGCCTTCAATCTCATCTGGTTTTCTAGACTGCATATTCTGCTTTAAAACCAAATTGTCCCAAAATCCAGCTTTCTTCTCTGTCTTCGATTCTTCCTTTAAACGTAAGTTAGATCTGCAGGAGAGAAAAACAGTTACGTGCTGGTGATCCAGTCATCCCATAAATGCACTCATCTATGAAGCTGTTGCCTAGAAGTTTTAAATTGCTTAGAAAGCTACCCTATGTGTGCAGGTTTGAATATGTATCAAAATCAATAAGGAAATTTTGAAAAGCAGTTTCTCTCGCTGTAAGGAAGCTGGTAAAAGCTATTTAGGGTACCACCTGCAGAGGCTAAGTTTAGTCCAGACAAGGTTTGAACCATCCAGACCAGGCAGAGTTGCAGGAAAATCCAGGGTCCAAACTAGGAGGCCAGGCCTGTCAAACAGGTTTTCAACAAGGCTCCTCAAGTAGCAAGCTACCTGAACACCCGGGAGTCAAGAACACATCCTACAAAAGGAAAGAACGCCACAGGCCTCACTGCAGACGCTGGTCAGCAGGCCACCCACAGCGAGAGTGCAGTTCAGGGGCACAGTCCTGATGGCAGGCGGCCACTGAGGCCCACCAGCATGCACCCTCCATCCCAGGGCTTCCCTGACAGCTGTGCCAGTGGCAGTTCCATCAGGCAGCCTGTGGCCTTGATTTTCAACTTTAAATGCACTTTTTAACGTTGTGAAATATTTAGAATAAAGTGTCAGTGATACATGAGCCTAAGTTTCTAAGACCTTTTAGTTTACAATTCAGCCTTTGCATTTTCAGTAGAGCTTTCCTTGTTTTCTGAAGGTGCTAAGAACCTCAAGCAGGGCTGGACGGCCTTAAAGCCAACACACCTGACCTGGAGAGCTTTTCACCTTTCCACACCATGGCAGAATGCAACTCCTCTGTGCTCCAGGCAGAGCCCCCAGGCTCCACAGGCACCGTCAGGATGGCTGCTCGGGGCCTGCGGTCACACAGCTGCTCCACCGCCCAGTGACTGCTGCCCAAGACGTGACCGCCTCCACACACAGGTGACTTACCCTTTAGACTTTGGAGATTTACATCTTTCAAGCAGATGTTGTTCATCGTCCTTATTAAACAGAGAAGTCACTTCTTTCCAGCCTCGGAAACTTGCTCCCTGAACCTAAAGAAAGGTTAAGGGAAACATCAGATTGCTGCTGATGTCAGCACTCATCGTCTGAGTCTTCCTTAAGGACAGGCAGGGTTGGGGAGATGCATGACATCACAGTGTGCTGACACAGGTGGACCAGCCTGGTGCTCACCCACACATGAGGTATAGATGCTGCCCCAGTGCATGATGAACCCTGAAACAATGAGCTGGTGACGTGGCTGCTCGTCAAGGTCACGGACACAGCCCACCTGCTGCACTTTGACACACCTGATGGAGGCAGTGTAATGCACTGCCCTGGGGCTTTAGATGGTGACAATGTCACTAGGTTAGGAGATGCTTCGGCCCTGCTACCGTCTCCAGGGACACTGCAGCCTGCATGGATGGAAGCATCCACCACAGCATGAGGCTGCACTGTGGGGCCTGCAACCTGCTCTTCCACCTTGGCACACACCAGGTTTCTGCCAGTGGTGACTACGGTGTCGACGTCCTGCCTACCTGTCCATCACCTGTGTCCCGCATGCATTCTCCTCCAGTCACATTCATAGGTTTGATGACGAGGCATGTGCTTAGACACGGCTTTCACTGCAGGAAGAACTGGGTCTCTTGAACCCTGGCAGCCAGAACCTGGAGAAGAGCCCTGACCGAGATTGCGAGCAGGATGCTCCTGGCCCCAGCACCTCTGCCCCACTTTTGGGCGTCAGCACCTGTGAGGGACAGTGGCCCTCACCCCAACCTCAAGTGCAGGCTTTGGAGAAAAAATAATATGTATTGGTTCTGAACAAAGGACTTCATGCAGTTTTCATTTCTGAAGTCAGATTATCTTACAATCAATGGCACCGGCTCCATAAAATACTATAAGAACAAAGAATGGTATGCAGAGAGACCAGCGTTTCCTGAAAATGTGGCTTTCTCCCATGGCTTAATACTTCCCTGTGCCCATCACTCCAGCTACAGGACTGGCTTGGGGAGCAGGGTGTGTCATGGGGCAGCCTTGCTTCAAATACTTTGAAATGTTAAAAATGAAACAGAAATCAAGCTGCCTTGAAAACTGAATGTGGAGGCAGTGGAAAAAGGTGGTTCACTACAAAGTCCACTCCTGACCCTTGAGGCAGGCTGGGGTTCAGGGTCCAGCATGCAACCCAGTGTGGGTGTGGACATAGGGAGACCAACCAGGCACCGTGGGAAGGAGAAGTGGGATGCCACTTCTCCCCAGCAGAGCAGACTCAGGCAGGCCTCCAACAACCCACTGTGAAGACAAGCTGCTCACGAGCACACCGCTGCCTCCTCCCAGAGAACCCTGACGTCACAAGCCAAGGAGAGATGGACTGCCTGTCACACATTGGCAGAGCCCTGGCAGCAGCTGGTCCCCCTGCGCAGGGCTCAGGGCATGGTGCAGCTGCAGGCAGGACCCCGTGGAGTCTGAATTCTCAACAACAGACTGATAAGACTATGTGCCATCCAGACCAGGAAGAAGACAGAGCTCTAGACTGTGCACCATCCAGACCAAGAGGAAGACAGAGCGCTAGACTGTGCGCCATCCAGACCAAGAGGAAGACAGAGCGCTAGACTGTGCGCCATCCAGACCAGGAAGAAGACAGAGCAATAGACTGTGCGCCATCCAGACCAGGAAGAAGACAGAGCAATAGACTGTGCGCCATCCAGACCAAGAGGAAGACAGAGCACTAGACTGTGTGCCATCCAGACCAGGAAGAAGACAGAGCACTAAACTGTGCGCCATCCAGACCAGGAAGAAGACAGAGCACTAGACTATGCGCCATCCAGACCAAGAGGAAGACAGAGCACTAGTCCGTGCGCCATCCAGACCAAGAGGAAGACAGAGCAGTAGACTGTGTGCCATCCAGACCAAGAGGAAGACAGAGCGCTAGACTGTGCGCCATCCAGACCAAGAGGAAGACAGAGCAATAGACTGTGCGCCATCCAGACCAGGAGGAGGATGGTCTGCAGCCACCACACGCCCAGCTCCATGTGAAGAAGCATCTCTGCCCGGCAGCTGTAACCCAGAGAGTGACCCTGTTCTTGTGAGCACTGGGAGGCCCTCATCATGTAACCGAAGCAGCAGCTACAGAGGAGGCTGGCTGAATGCAGGATTTGGGCGAAGTTGTTCATCGCCACCTCAGTGTCCCCTGTCCAAGTGCCACAGGGCACACACCTACCAGCACATGGACAGTGGCTCCCGCGGCTCCCTGCTGCACAGAGATCTCACTCCCTACCCAAGTACCCTAATGGGCCCTACCCCACAACCTCTCCTGGCACCTCCACAAAAATCAACAGGAAAGGAGAAGCACTGGAATTTATTTTTCTTTTGGGGACCGGGGATTGAACCAGGGGTACTCCACCGCTGACTGATGCACCCAGACTTTGTTATATTTTATTTAGGACAGAGTCTTGCTAAGTGGCTGAGGCTGGCTTTGAACTCACGATCCTCCTCCCCAGCCTGTGGAGACACTGGGATTATGGGTGTGCGCCACCATGCCCAGCTGGAATTTAAATCACTGCCTTGAGTATGGCAAATCCAGAAGCACGGGCCAGGAGCAGTGACACACACCTGTCATCCCAGTGGCTCAGGAGGCTGAGGCCGGAGGGTCGCAAGTTCAAAGCCAGCCTCAGCAATGGCACTAAGCAACTCAGTGAGACCCTGTCTCTAAATAAAATACAAAACAGGGCTGGGGATGTGGCTCAGAGATTGAGTCCCCTGAGTTCAATCCCTTGTCGCCCCCCAGAAGCACAATCGGGGGTTGGGGTAGGCTGTGACCTTGCTGTAGAATCCACGTTGACTCAGTGCCTGAGGGTGGCCAGGGTACTGCTCCTGTCCACCTGCCGAGGTCACCAGGCTGGAGACTCTCCATGAACAGGCTTCTCCAGAACCCTCGGTTCTACACACGCAAAGCGGGCCACCGCACTTTCAGATGCGACAGAGCGCATCAGCAACCACTGGACCAAGCCACCCCCAAGACCAGACTTCCACCTCCATCTCCTGCATCCTGCTGGCTTCCTTATCCTTGCACATATACTCCTGGAGGGTTAATAAAACCCTCATTTGTAGCGTTTCAGTCTCTCAC
This sequence comes from Spermophilus citellus, assembly GCF_964194105.1. Classification (NCBI taxonomy): domain Eukaryota; kingdom Metazoa; phylum Chordata; class Mammalia; order Rodentia; family Sciuridae; genus Spermophilus; species Spermophilus citellus. The sequence goes on along the minus strand of NC_138196.1, from coordinate 87,485,169 downwards.
ACAAACCTTCTACAAGTCCTGGGACTTTGGGAACCTTGCATCCCCTGACCCCTCCTTATGGGGATCCTCTCCGATGAACTGAAGCTGATTCCACCAAAACAGGCAGGTTGGCAGCATCCCTGTGCCGTCAAATCCTTCCTGACTTAAGCATTTGTCAAAGTTCATTAAATTTATACATTTCAACTAGACCTAGGTGCTAAGAGGCACAGGCTCAGGACCTGAGGCTGAGGCCTGTTCTGAGAGCCGCTTTCTATTCCTGTCCCTTGGAGCTGGTGTCAGTACCCTGCTGGGACTCACATCTGCAGCAGGAGCGGACCACAATGGCCAGGAGGCTAGACACTGAGAGGATGCTGCAGGGCAGCACAGGCGCAGCAGACGCCTGAATGTACTCAAGACCGTGACCATCCCCTCAAATGCTCGGAGTCCGCCTGACCTGAGCCACTGAGCAGGCCCTGGCAGCACGTCCTAGAGAGGACGGGCAGTCAGCCAGCACCCCGCCGCCCCACGAGACCCGCACGTTTACCCACACATGACTGCCCAGACATACCGGACACCACACGAGCATAAGGCTGCTGCTGCCTGGCCTCCAGGCAGGGCGCTTCCCGTGGGCAGCGTAGATCCAGGCCGAGGGTCTTTGAGCACAGGACTTGCCAGAGCCCCTACAGGTCCATTCCTGGGCTCTGGCAGGAGCCACCACGCCCGTCTCACCTAGGAACATGCAGCCTGGGCCTGGCGTCCTGCAGCCCTGCAGTACCCTCTGGTGGTGTGCCTGGCTGGGCGTCCCCTGAGAGAGCCCCAGAGCCGAGGCCCCACTCACGAGGCCCCACTCGAGGTCCCAGTGATCACACACAGGCAAAGCAGGGAGCCCTGCAGGGGGCCGGTCCTCCCCTTGTGCTGGAGTAGGGGCAGGGCTGCAGCCCCCCAGCCAGCAGGGACCTGTGTGCCCAGATGGCACTCCTCCACAGGGAGGGCACATCCTGCTGGCGCCAGGGCTGAAGGTCCAGAGGATACCATCGGTCCTTGCGTGCGCTGGACCGTGGGCAGTGGGGACGGGCGCTATTTAGAGTATGGCGTGGAACTGTCCTCTCCTAAGAGCTCTGTCCCTCAAGAGCCACTCTTGGGAAGGTCACAACAAACCAAAACACCTCTGGGGAACAGGGCAAAAAACTTCTTCAAAACTAGAGAAAAAGTAACAGCTGAAAACAGAAGTAGCCGTGGTGTGGAACCAAGAAGGGAGCCACAGAAACGAGGAGACGTTCCAGCTCCGAGCTGCACCCCAGGGCCCCCGGTCCCTGGGGAAAGCCTCGTCATCCACAGTTCACCTGAACCTCCCTGTGGGGGGGTGTGTCTGCACAGTGTGCAGAGCCCAGCTGCCCACCCGGCACCCAGGGCATCTACCCTGGGGACATCCCAGAAGGTTTTAAACTAACTCTGCCACCCTGGGCCTCCAAGCCAGATGGTCAAGTGCCATCCTACACTGTCAGTTCAGCACAGAACATCAAGATGTCAACAAAATGTCCCAATGTCACTTAAACACCACAATAAGGTATCATTGACACTTTCTATTTTCCTCAGATATAAAACTAGCTTAAAGTACTGGTCCAAGTGAAGACTGGTGAGACCCCAGACTGCGCGGTACAGCCCCTGTTCTCACAGGCCATCGAGCTCAGTTCACCAGGCGAGAAAAGGGAAAGACTGCATGTGAAACGGGAAAATACCATTTCAATGAGGCAGACAAAGGAAACAGAATACCAAGCACCTCTGACGCACAAACGAGTGGGCAGGAAATCAGGACAATCGCCCTCTGGTCAGCCTGCATGCCTGCTCTGTCCAGGTGCCCAGAATCTCAAAGTCTTAGTAATAGTGATTTTATATTAAAATTCTCTGTCACTCAGCTTTCCATCACTGTGACAAAATCCACGACAACAGTTTAAAACGAGGAAAGGTTTACTTTGGCTCACAGTTTCAGGGATTTTAGTCCAGTTACCTGTTGTTTCTGGGCCTTTCTGAGGCAGAATGTCATGGTGGGGAGCACTTGGTGGAGAGAGGAAGGGCTGGGGACAGGTTGTCCCCTTCAAGGACACGCCCTCACAACCCTCCCTCCAACTGAGCCTACCTCCTAAACGTCCTCACCTCCCGAGCCCCACAGATGAAGACCCATCAACGGATTCCTCAAGAGGAGATCAGAGTCCTCGGGATTCAGTCACCTGGCAAAGGCTGACCTGGGGACACGGCCACAGAGGCACTCAGCCCTTGACAGCTCAGGCTGACCCTCGGTTCATTGGCAGGGAGAAAACTTAGTCATGCATGCCACTTTTCTCCTAAGAAACATGGTTCCCGGTCTCCCAGAGCTCTCTTTCCAGGTTCAGGTACACGATGATGGAGTCCAGAAACACTAAATGGAGAGACCCAGAAGCAATCCATGAACTATGCTCCACTCTGAGCAGCAGTGGAGTCTCACACCTGCTCTGGCCCACCTGGGCGTGAACCTTCCTCTGCTCTGTGCACTCTACCTGCAGGCTGGTCATTGAGCACCGGGATCATCAGCTGGACGGCCCTGTGTTCACGCAACCCTTATTCAGTCAACAGTGACTCACAGTGCAACAACACTGACGCTGCCCGTTTCACGACAGCTCCTCATTACACCTCCTGGACGGTGTCAAGTGATACTGTCAACCTCTTACTGTGCCAAACTTGAACACTGAGCCTCCTCCGAGGCAAGGACAGGAACAAGCAGTTGACACCATCTGGGCCTCTGCTGGACATCAGGAGGTCTCACCGAGGATGAGCACCTACTGAAGGATGCTGGCCCCAGGGGTCACGGGCACACAGCCTGCCTCTGGGTGGGAACAAGAGCAGCATGCAGACAGCAGGACACACAGCCCACGGCCCATGTCCTGCAGGAACCCGCCACACCTCCAGAACATTCCTGAACAGGCTGGGTATTCTGGCTAAAGAGAGGGACTGGGACGTGCCCTGAAGCTTGTTCATCAGGAGGACATCTGTGCTGTGTGCTCTGGTGAGGGAGTGAAGCCACCCACCCCATGGCCACTCCCCTTGGCCATGGGCGGAGCCAAAGAAGTCCCCCAATGAGCAGCTCCGTGGTCTGAAAGGGCAGGGAAACAGCCCAATGAGCATCACCGCAGAGGAGCCAATCAGCTAGATGTTGCTGGGGCCTCTGTGAACCAATCATCAGCTGGCAGTCTGAAGGGCAGGGAAACAGCCCAATGAACATCACCACAGAGGAGCCAATCAGCTAGATGTTGCTGGGACCGCTGTGAGCTTGTAAAGTATTAGCATTGACATGGAACCTTTTATGAAAATTTATAGCTTCTTCTAGTGTAGAGAAAATATGTATGTCATGTGTAGTTTTATCTGCTAAATCATTGCCCAAACTAAGGGCTCCAGGCAATCCTGTATGTGCCCTGATATGTCCTATAAAGAATGAATCTTTTCTGTCCCAGATTAGACTTTGTATAGTGGAAAACAAAGAGAAAACAGTAGAAGAAGGGGAAATCCTACCAGCATCTTCAAGGGATACTATACCATTAACTATATACTGACTATTGGAAAATAAATTAAATACAGAATCTTTAAACATCACAAAAGCTTGCAATACTGCATTAAGCTCTACCTTTTGAGCTGATTGTTTGGGTACTAAAAATGTAAAAGTTTGATCAGGGGTAACTACTGCTGCTGTACCATTGTTTGACCCATCAGTGAATATATTTGGAGCATTCATGATGTTTTTCTTGTCATTTTTGGAAAAATTACAGGATGCTTAGACCAAAAAGACAACAAAGGATTAGATGGTAAGTGATTATCAAATGAAACAACAGTTTTACACATGATTATTGCCCAAGTATTTAACTCATTAGCTAACTCATCAATTTGATTCATAGTATATGGAGTAATAATTTTATTGGGAGAAACCCCAAACACTCCCTTTGCTGCTTTTATTCCTTTGAGTATTAAGTGTCCTACAGCCTCAAGATACCTAGTAAAAATAGTGTTATCCACAATAATGGACCTTCTTGCCAAAATACTCCTGTAGGAATATTTTTTGTTGGTAGTACAATAAATAATAAAGGCAAACTTATATCAATTCTATCCAAATGCATATTTTCCATATATGTTTCAATGATTTTTAATGCCTTTCTTGCTTCAGGCGTTAACATTCGGGGTGAATTTGGATCTGATGGACCTTTTAGGATATCAAATAAAGGTCCCAACTCTCCTGTTGGTATACCTAGATAAGGCCTTATCCAATTTATGTCTCCTAATAACTTTTGAAAGTTGTTAAGTGATTTGAGTTGATCTACTCGTTTTTGAATTTTTGGTGGACAGACCATGGTTGAGGATAATAGAACTCCTAAATAATTAATTGGAAAATTTAATTGTACTTTATCTATTGCTATCTCTAGATTATAATTTTTTAATAAGTTTGTAAGTGTGGCATAACATTCCAGCAATATGTTTTTATCTTTATGTGCTAATAATACATCATCCATATAGTGAAATATTTGTAGTTCAGGATTTTGATTTCTAAGTGGCTGGATTACTTTGTTAACATAAATTTGACACATAGTTGGGCTGTTAGCCATCCCTTGAGGGAGTACTTTCCATTCATATCTCTGATCAGGACCTTCATGATTCAGTGCAGGGATAGTAAATGCAAAACATGGACTATCCTCAGGATGAATTGGAATTGAAAAAAAAAATCTTTAATATCTATAACTAAAACATACCAAGTTTTTGGCAAAGCAGACAATTGAGGAATCCCCGATTGAGCAGGTCCCATAATAACCATCTCATTATTAATGGCTCTTAAATCTTGCAATAATCTCCATTTACCAGATTTCTTTTTGATGACAAAAATGGGAGTATTATGGGGAGATACAGAAGGTTGTATATGTCCTTCCGCTAATTGTTGTTTGACCAGATCATGGGCTGCTTGTATCTTTTCTTTAGTCAGGGCCCACTGAGGAACCCATACTGGTCTTTCTGATTTCCATGTAATTTTTATTGTCTCAGTGGCCCTTTGTGAAAATCCAACCCATGTCTGTCTGTTCCTTGATCTTTTTGTATTGGTGCTGCTATACCTTGTTCTTGTTTTTCTAATCTTTTTCCTTTCCTAAAACCTTGTCTAGCCATAATAGTGGGTGCATTTTGATTGATGTTATTTGTTAATGTCAAACCTAATTGATCTAGGACATCTCGTCCCCATAAATTTACGGGAAGATGATCCAATACATAGGGCTGTATAGTTCCTTCACATCCTTCAGGATCCTTCCCATCTAATACCATTGCACTTCTATGGGGATTAGTTGCCACTCCTAGGCCTCGAAGTGTTTTGAGTGGCTTGTTGTAATGGCCAACGTTTTGGCCATTCTTGACGAGATATGATGCTAAGGTCTGCACCTGTATCCAGTAGCCCATTAAATCCATGTCCTTGAATATTTAGTTTTAGCATGGGGCGAGAATCTAAATTTAAAGAAAGCATAGCCCAATCTACACCTGTGGAGCCTAATCCCTTGGAACCTCTTTCTACAGCATGACTGGAAAATTTATCATGTAGGCTTGGTATTATTAGTAACTGTGCTATTCTATCTCCTGGTGAAATTACTGATATACCCTTTGGAGAATTAGCTATAATTTTTATTTCACCTTCATAATCAGGATCAATTACCCCAGGACTTATCATAAGTCCTTTTAGAGTAGAAGAGCTGCGTCCCAATAATAAGCCTACTGTTCCCTTGGGAAGAGGTCCTTTTACCCCTGTGGGAATGATTTGAACTCCCATCTCTGGAGTTAGTACTGATCTGGCAGAGGCGCAGATATCCAACCCTGCTCTGGTTTGTCTGATGAGGGATCTGATGGACAATGTGTCCTGGGCACTACCCTGATGGTTCTGCTGGGTTCCTCCAGTGCTCCGTATATTTGTGTTTTGGGCCATGGAGCATTGGGCCCCCCTGTCCATTTTTTGGCAATGGAGCCCGATGCCTTTCTCCACAATATCGTGGATAAACACCTTGTCCTTGTTCGTTTTTTGATAATGGAGTACCCTCTATGGTGGTTTGAGAACGGCATTCATTAGCCCAATGTAATGGAGTACCCTCTATGGTGGTTTGAGAACGGCATTCATTAGCCCAATGTCTCCCTCTACGGCATCGTGGGCAAATACCCGGTATTCTACTCCTTTGATACCTAGTTTTGTTAAACCCTCCTCCTATGGGGCAATTCCTTTTAAAATGTCCTGTTTGTTCACAATTGTAGCATGTTCTTGGCCTGGCATATAAAGCCTGTTTTACTGCAGCTGCCAAATTTGCCCTTGTTCATTAATGTCTCTGGCATCTAAAGCCTGTTGTACTGCAGCTGCCACGACTTGCTCTTGTTCATTAATGTCTCTACATAATTTAATATATGTGTTTAAATCTTCCTGTTTCCATGGTCTAATGATTTCTCTGCCCCAACGATTCGCTTGGTCATAAGCCAGTTGTTTTATTAATGGCATTGCTTGTTCTGTATTCCCAAATATTCTGGTAGCTGTTTGAATAAGCCTATCTACAAATTCAGCGTAACGTTCATTAGCTCCTTGTATTACCTTAGATAATTGACCTTGTAAACCTCCATGTCCTTGTAAAGTCTTCCATGCCCTAATCGCCTCTACAGCAATTTGTGAGTATACGCCAGGATCATATGCAATTTGTTGCTGCTGATCCTCATAAGGTCCCTTTCCTAACAACATATCTAGATTTCTCTGAGGATAACCAGCTGCTGCATTTCGCCTAGCCATCTCCTTGCAAAATTCCTCATTGGCAACCTTCCATAACAGGTATTGACCTCCATTTAGCACAGCTTTACACATATTAGCCCAATCTGCTGGCGTCATGTTCAAGTTGTTAATGGATTCGACCAAGCTTACAGTGAAGGGTGCTTGAGGACCATAGGTTGTTACAGCCTCTTTTAGCTGCTTCACTGTTTTGAAATTTAAACCATGGTAAATTCGCTGCCCTCCTACCTCAAATACAGGGCATGTTAATACTTGAGATCCTGTCTCAGGATCCCAACTATCAACTGCGGGGGTTGGGAGCCTCCTAGCATATGGAGGTGGTGCTGTTGGTTGGACACTTATGTCCTCTGGTGATAGAAAGGTGTGAGTAGCAGGCTCCTGTTGTAACTTTCCCCTGATGGCTTTTTCTGCTTTACACTTTCTTCCTCTGTCTGACTAGCTCGAGAGACCTTATCTTTTACTTGAATCTTTTCCTCTGTCTGACTAGTTAGAGAGAACTTCTCTTTTACTTGAATCTTTACCTCTGTCTGACTAGCTCGAGAGACCTTCTCTTTTACTTGAATCTTTTCCTCTGTCTGACTAACTTGAGAGACCTTCTCTTTCACTTGAATCTTTTCCTCTGTCTGACTTGAGAGACCTTATCTTTTACTTGAATCTTTTCCTCTGTCTGACTAGTTAGAGAGAACTTCTCTTTTACTTGAATCTTTTCCTCTGTCTGACTAACTCGAGAGACCTTCTCTTTTACTTGAATCTTTTCCTCTGTCTGACTAGTTAGAGAGAACTTCTCTTTTACTTGAATCTTTACCTCTGTCTGACTAGCTCGAGAGACCTTATCTTTTACTTGAATCTTTTCCTCTGTCTGACTTGAGAGACCTTCTCTTTTACTTGAATCTTTTCCTCTGTCTGACTAGTTAGAGAGAACTTCTCTTTTACTTGAATCTTTTCCTCTGTCTGACTAGCTTGAAAGACCTTCTCTTTTACTTGAATCAATATGTCTTCTCCTTCCTCTACCTTTGTCTGAACTGAAGGCTTTGGACTAAGCAAACCAGATACCAACGCCCACAATGGCAATGTGCCAACTGGCAGAGTCCCTGGGCTTTTCTTTTCTATTCTTTTTAAATCTTCACCATGATGGTTCCATTGTGAGATATTTAACAACTCCTCCTTAAAAAGCCATGGGCTACATTTTTGTATTGTATCAACGTATGCCCTGACTGCTCTTGATTTTACTGGGAAGCCTCCTTCCTCTAATAATTTACTTAACTGTCTTTCGGTTTGTTTTTTACTAATTTCTGATCCTGTATTTCTACTATAATACAACCCAACAAGATGATGCCAAAAAAAAACCGAGACAGAATGAAATAAAAATGGAACCATACAAAATCATAATATCAACCTTTCTATCCTCCTGAAATGTCCATCTGTCCTTTCTCCCTATCTGTTCCTCAGACGCAAATAGTTTTTCCTCAGATGTGAGCGGTTTTTCTTCTGTCTCACTCATCTCCAGGGACAGGCAACTTAAAACAAAAATGAAGCAAAACAAAAGAGGAATCTTAGAATGGCTACCCATCCTCTCGCCCTGCCCTCAGGGGCGAGCAGTTTACTTACCCTCAGTCGCTCCCCGTGCGAGCCACCAAATGCCACAGTCTGGCTGGGCACAATTCAGGAGCCACTTGTCAAAAGAAACGAACTTTAATTTTAGAACTACACACGCCAAACAAAACAGCTCCTCAGGAAAAAACCCTCAGAGCCCAACTGCCACCACCGGCTTCCCACAAGAGCTTGTGCTGATAAGCACCACAGTGCTGTGCTTCCTGCATTGTTCATGGGAACGACAATCACCACAAGGCAGTGTGTAAGCCACAGACAGCCCGTGCCATCACGGGCACCAGGCTGGGTTAATCAGGAGAGAGAGGCAGAAACCCTGTTTGCCTCTAGCCATTCTGAACTGTGGAACTCAGATAATCTTAAACACTCAAGGTATTGAAAAACTGGTAATTCTGGAGGAATTCAGGCATCTAGGTCAACAGTGAAACCAAAGCCAGGCCTTTTATCAGCCTGGAGGATCTGGTGACAGGGGAACTGATGATGAGGCTGTGGCCAACTCACAAGCCCTGAGCTGAAAGGCTCAGAGAACATGGTCACTCAACAGATCCCAGGGGCCACTTGCCCCAGGCAGAAGGGTTGACCCCAAGGCCTGCTACTACTGCAAGAGGACCATTGAAACCAGATGTAGAGCTCAAGCCATGCCCTGCCCTGAGTGACTCCATGGCATACAGAAGAGCAGTCCTCAGGCTGCACTTGTCCTGGTGACTCCATGGTGTAGAACAGCAGTCCTCAGGCTGTGCCTGTCCTGGTGACTCCATGGTGTAGAACAGCAGTCCTCAGGCTGCGCCTGCCCTAGTGACTCCATGGTGTGTAGAACAGCAGTCCTCAGGCTGCACCTGCCCTGGTTACTCCATGGTGTGTAGAACAGCAGTCCTCAGGCTGTGCCTGCCCTAGTGACTCCATGGTGTGTAGAACAGCAGTCCTCAGGCTGTGCCTGCCCTAGTGACTCCATGGTGTGTAGAACAGCAGTCCTCAGGCTGCACTTGTCCTGGTGACTCCATGGTGTGTAGAACAGCAGTCCTCAGGCTGCACTTGTCCTGGTGACTCCATGGTGTAGAACAGCAGTCCTCAGGCTGTGCCTGCCCTAGTGACTCCATGGTGTGTAGGACAGCAGTCCTCAGGCTGTGCCTGCCCTGAGTGACTCCATGGTGTACAGAACAGCAGTCCTCAGGCTGCACTTGTCCTGGTGACTCCATGGTGTAGAACAGCAGTCCTCAGGCTGTGCCTGCCCTAGTGACTCCATGGTGTGTAGGACAGCAGTCCTCAGGCTGTGCCTGCCCTAGTGACTCCATGGTGTGTAGAACAGCAGTCCTCAGGCTGTGCCTGCCCTGAGTGACTCCATGGTGTGTAGGACAGCAGTCCTCAGGCTGTGCCTGTCCTGGTGACTCCATGGTGTAGAACAGCAGTCCTCAGGCTGTGCCTGCCCTAGTGACTCCATGGTGTGTAGAACAGCAGTCCTCAGGCTGCTCCTGCCCTGAGTGACTCCATGGTGTACAGAACAGCAGTCCTCAGGCTGCGTCTGCCCTGGTGACTCCATGGTGTGTAGAACAGCAGTCCTCAGGCTGTGCCTGCCCTGGTGACTCCATGGTGTGTAGAACAGCAGTCCTCAGGCTGTGCCTGTCCTAGTGACTCCATGGTGTGTAGGACAGCAGTCCTCAGGCTGTCCCTGCCCTGAGTGACTCCATGGTGTGTAGGAGAGCAGTCCTCAGGCTGTGCCTGCCCTAGTGACTCCATGGTGTGTAGAACAGCAGTCCTCAGGATGCACCTGCCCTGAGTGACTCCATGGTGTGTAGAACAGCAGTCCTCAGGCTGTGCCTGCCCTAGTGACTCCATGGTGTGTAGAACAGCAGTCCTCAGGCTGTGCCTGCCCTAGTGACTCCATGGTGTGTAGAACAGCAGTCCTCAGGCTGTGCCTGCCCTAGTGACTCCATGGTGTGTAGGACAGCAGTCCTCAGGCTGTCCCTGCCCTGAGTGACTCCATGGTGTGTAGGAGAGCAGTCCTCAGGCTGTGCCTGCCCTAGTGACTCCATGGTGTGTAGAACAGCAGTCCTCAGGCTGTGCCTGCACTAGTGACTCCATGGTGTGTAGAACAGCAGTCCTCAGGCTGTGCCTGCCCTAGTGACTCCATGGTGTGTAGGACAGCAGTCCTCAGGCTGCACTTGTCCTGGTGACTCCATGGTGTGTAGAACAGCAGTCCTCAGGCTGCACTTGTCCTGGTGACTCCATGGTGTGTAGAACAGCAGTCCTCAGGCTGTGCCTGCCCTGGTGACTCCATGGTGTGTAGAACAGCAGTCCTCAGGCTGTGCCTGCCCTAGTGACTCCATGGTGTGTAGGACAGCAGTCCTCAGGCTGTCCCTGCCCTGAGTGACTCCATGGTGTGTAGGAGAGCAGTCCTCAGGCTGTGCCTGCCCTAGTGACTCCATGGTGTGTAGAACACCAGTCCTCAGGCTGTGCCTGCACTAGTGACTCCATGCTGTGTAGAACAGCAGTCCTCAGGCTGTGCCTGCCCTAGTGACTCCATGGTGTGTAGGACAGCAGTCCTCAGACTGTGACTGTCCTAGTGAGTCCATGGTGTGTAGAACAGCAGTCCTCAGGCTGTGCCTGCCCTAGTGACTCCATGGTGTGTGGAACAGCAGTCCTCAGGCTGTACCTGCACTAGTGACTCCATGGTGTGTAGAACAGCAGTCCTCAGGCTGTGCCTGCCCTAGTGACTCCATGGTGTGTAGGACAGCAGTCCTCAGACTGTGACTGTCCTAGTGACTCCATGGTGTGTAGAACAGCAGTCCTCAGGCTGTGCCTGCCCTAGTGACTCCATGGTGTGTAGAACAGCAGTCCTCAGGCTGCACCTGCCCTGAGTGACTCCATGGTGTGTAGAACAGCAGTCCTCAGGCTGTGCCTGCCCTGAGTGACTCCATGGTATGTAGAACAGCAGTCCTCAGGCTGTGCCTGCCCTAGTGACTCCATGGTGTGTGGAACAGCAGTCCTCAGGCTGCACCTTCCCTAGTGACTCCATGGTGTATAGAACAGCAGTCCTCAGCCTGCACCTGCCCTAGTGACTCCATGGTGTGTAGAACAGCAGTCCTCAGGCTGCGCCTGCCCTAGTGACTCCATGGTGTGTAGAACAGCAGTCCTCAGGCTGCACCTGCCCTGAGTGACTCCATGGTGTGTAGAACAGCAGTCCTCAGGCTGTGCCTGCCCTAGTGACTCCATGGTGTGTGGAACAGCAGTCCTCAGGCTGTGCCTGCCCTAGTGACTCCATGGTGTGTAGAAAAGCAGTCCGCAGGTTGTGCCTGCCCTAGTGACTCCATGGGGTATAGAACAACAGTCCTCAGGCTGTGCCTGCCCTGGTGACTCCATGGTGTGTAGAAAAGCAGTCCGCAGGTTGTGCCTGCCCTAGTGACTCCATGGTGTGTAGAACAGCAGTCCTCAGGCTGTGCCTGCCCTAGTGACTCCATGGTGTGCAGAACAGCAGTCCTCAGGCTGCGCCTTCCCTAGTGACTCCATGGTGTATAGAACAACAGTCCTTAGGCTGCACTTGTCCTGGTGACTCCATGGTGTAGAACAGCAGTCCTCAGGCTGTGCCTGCCCTGGTTACTCCATGGTGTGTAGAACAGCAGTCCTCAGGCTGTGCCTGCCCTAGTGACTCCATGGTGTGTAGAACAGCAGTCCTCAGGCTGTGCCTGCCCTAGTGACTCCATGGTGTGTAGAACAGCAGTCCTCAGGCTGTGCCTGCCCTAGTGACTCCATGGTGTGTAGAACAGCAGTCCTCAGGCTGTGCCTGCCCTAGTGACTCCATGGTGTGTAGAACAGCAGTCCTCAGGCTGTGCTTGCCCTAGTGACTCCATGGTGTGTAGAACAGCAGTCCTCAGGCTGCACTTGTCCTGGTGACTCCATGGTGTAGAACAGCAGTCCTCAGGCTGTGCCTGCCCTAGTGACTCCATGGTGTGTAGGACAGCAGTCCTCAGGCTGTGCCTGCCCTGAGTGACTCCATGGTGTGCAGAACAGCAGTCCGCAGGATGAACCTGCCCTGAGTGACTCCATGGTGTGTAGGACAGCAGTCCTCAGGCTGTGCCTGCCCTAGTGACTCCATGGTGTGTAGGACAGCAGTCCTCAGGCTTTGCCTGCCCTAGTGACTCCATGGTGTGTAGAACAGCAGTTCTCAGGCTGTGCCTGCCCTGAGTGACTCCATGGTGTGTAGGACAGCAGTCCTCAGGCTGTGCCTGCCCTAGTGACTCCATGGTGTGTAGGACAGCAGTCCTCAGGCTTTGCCTGCCCTAGTGACTCCATGGTGTGTAGGACAGCAGTTCTCAGGCTGTGCCTGCCCTGAGTGACTCCATGGTGTGTAGGACAGCAGTCCTCAGGCTGTACCTGCCCTGAGTGACTCCATGGTGTGTAGGACAGCAGTCCTCAGGCTGTGCCTGTCCTGAGTGACTCCATGGTGTGTAGGACAGCAGTCCTCAGGCTTTGCCTGCCCTGAGTGACTCCATGGTGTGTAGAACAGCAGTTCTCAGGCTGTGCCTGCCCTGAGTGTCTCCATGGTGTGTAGAACAGCAGTCCTCAGGCTGTGCCTGCCCTAGTGACTCCATGGTGTGTAGGACAGCAGTCCTCAGGCTGTACCTGCCCTGAGTGACTCCATGGTGTGTAGGACAGCAGTCCACAGGCTGTGCCTGCCCTAGTGACTCCATGGTGTGTAGAACAGCAGTCCTCAGGCTGTGCCTGCCCTAGTGACTCCATGGTGTAGAACAGCAGTCCTCAGGCTGTGCCTGCCCTGAGTGACTCCATGGTGTGTAGAACAGCAGTCCTCAGGCTGTGCCTGTCCTGAGTGACTCCATGGTGTGTAGAACAGAAGTCCTCAGGCTGTGCCTGCCCTGGTGACTCCATGGTGTGTAGAACAGCAGTCCTCAGGCTGTGCCTGCCCTGGTGACTCCATGGTGTGTAGAACAGCAGTCCTCAGGTTGTGCCTGCCCTGAGTGACTCCATGGTGTGTAGAACAGCAGTCCTCAGGCTGTGCCTGCCCTGAGTGACTCCATGGTGTGTACAACAGTAGTCCTCAGGCTGTACCTGCCTGGAGTGACTCCATGGTGTGTAGAACAGCAGTCCTCAGGATGCGCCAGGCCTGAGTGACTCCATGGTGTGTAGAACAGCAGTCCTCAGGCTGCGCCTGCCCTAGTGACTCCATGGTGTGTAGAACAGCAGTCCTCAGGCTGCACCTGCCCTAGTGACTCCATGGTGTACAGAACAGCATTCCTCAGGCTGCACCTGCCCTAGTGACTCCATGGTGTGTAGAACAGCAGTCCTCAGGCTGTGCCTACCCTGCGTGACTCCATGGTGTGTAGAACAGCAGTCCTCAGGCTGTGCCTGCCCTAGTGACTCCATGGTGTGTAGAACAGCAGTCCTCAGGCTGTGCCTACCCTGCGTGACTCCATGGTGTGTAGAACAGCAGTCCTCAGGCTGTGCCTGCCCTAGTGACTCCACGGTGTGTAGGACAGCAGTCCTCAGGCTCTGCCTTACCTAGTGACTCCATGGTGTGAGAACAGCAGTCCTCAGGCTGTGCCTGCCCTGAGTGACTCCATGGTGTAGAACAGCAGTCCTCAGGCTGTAACTGCCCTAGTGACTCCATGGTGTGTAGAACAGCAGTCCTCAGGCTGCGCCTGCCCTAGTGACCCCATGGTGTGTAGAACAGCAGTCCTCAGGCTGTGCCTGCCCTGAGTGACTCCATGGTGTGTACAACAGTAGTCCTCAGGCTGTACCTGCCTGGAGTGACTCCATGGTGTGTAGAACAGCAGTCCTCAGGATGCGCCAGGCCTGAGTGACTCCATGGTGTGTACAACAGCAGTCCTCAGGCTGTGCCTGCCCTGCGTGACTCCATGGTGTGTAGAACAGCAGTCCTCAGGCTGAGCCTGCCCTGAGTGACTCCATGGTGTTTAAACAGCAGTCCTCAGGCTGTGCCTGCCCTAGTGACTCCATGGTGTGTACAACAGCAGTCCTCAGGCTGTGCCTGCCCTGCGTGACTCCATGGTGTGTAGAACAGCAGTCCTCAGGCTGAGCCTGCTCTGAGTGACTCCATGGTGTTTAAACAGCAGTCCTCAGGCTGTGCCTGCCCTAGTGACTCCATGGTGTGTACAACAGCAGTCCTCAGGCTGTGCCTGCCCTGAGCGACTCCATGGGGTATAGAACAGCAGTCCTCAGGCTGTGCCTGTCCTAGTGACTCCATGGTGTGTAGAACAGCAGTCCTCAGGTTGTGCCTGCCCTAGTGACTCCACGGTGTGTAGGACAGCAGTCCTCAGGCTGTGCCTGCCCTGGTGACTCCATGGTGTGTAAACAGAAGTCCTCAGGCTGTGCCTGCCCTGAGTGACTCCATGGTGTGTACAACAGCAGTCCTCACGCTGTCCCTGCCCTAGTGACTCCATGGTGTGTAGGACAGCAGTCCTCAGGCTGTACCTGCCCTAGTGACTCCATGGTGTGTAGAACAGCAGTCCTCAGGCTGTGCCTGCCCTAGTGACTCCATGGTGTGTAGAACAGCAGTTCTCAGGCTGTGCCTACCCTGTGTGACTCCATGGTGTGTAGAACAGCAGTCCTCAGGCTGTGCCTGCCCTGAGTGACTCCATGGTGTGCAGAACGGCAGTCCTCAGGCTGTGCATGCCCTGAGTGACTCCATGGTGTGTAGAACAGCAGTCCTCAGGCTGTGCCTGCCCTAGTGACTCCATGTTGTGTAGGACAGCAGTCCTCATGCTGCACCTGCCCTGGTCACTCCATGGTGTGTAGAACAGCAGTCCTCAGGCTGTGCCTGCCCTAGTGACTCCATGGTGTGTAGAACAGCAGTCCTCAGGCTGTGCCTCCCCTAGTGACTCCATGGAGTGTGGAACAGCAGTCCTCAGGCTGTGCCTCCCCTAGTGACTCCATGGTGTGTAGAACAACAGTCCTCAGGCTGTGCTTGCCCTAGTGACTCCATGGTGTGTAGAACAGCAGTCCTCAGGCTGTGCCTGCCCTAGTGACTCCATGGTGTGTAGAACAGCAATCCTCAGGCTGTGCCTGCCCTGAGTGACTCCATGGAGTGTGGAACAGCAGTTCTCAGGCTGTGCCTCCCCTAGTGACTCCATGGTGTGTAGAACAACAGTCCTCAGGCTGTGCTTGCCCTAGTGACTCCATGGTGTGTAGAACAGCAGTCCTCAGGCTGTGCCTGCCCTAGTGACTCCATGGTGTGTAGAACAGCAATCCTCAGGCTGTGCCTGCCCTGAGTGACTCCATGGAGTGTGGAACAGCAGTTCTCAGGCTGTGCCTCCCCTAGTGACTCCATGGTGTGTAGAACAACAGTCCTCAGGCTGTGCTTGCCCTAGTGACTCCATGGTGTGTAGAACAGCAGTCCTCAGGCTGTGCCTGCCCTAGTGACTCCATGGTGTGTAGAACAGCAGTCCTCAGGCTGTGCCTGCCCTGAGTGACTCCATGATGTGTAGAACAGCACTCCTCAGGCTGTACCTGCCCTGGTGACTCCATGGTGTGTAGAACAGCAGTCCTCAGGCTGTGCCTCCCCTAGTGACTCCATGGTGTGTAGAACAACAGTCCTCAGGCTGTGCTTGCCCTAGTGACTCCATGGTGTGTAGAACAGCAGTCCTCAGGCTGTGCCTGCCCTAGTGACTCCATGGTGTGTAGAACAGCAGTCCTCAGGCTGTGCCTGCCCTGAGTGACTCCATGGTGTGTAGGACAGCAGTCCTCAGGCTGTGCCTGCCCTAGTGACTCCATGGTGTGTAGAACAGCAGTCCTCAGGCTGTGCCTCCCCTAGTGACTCCATGGTGTATAGAACAACAGTCCTCAGGCTGTGCTTGCCCTAGTGACTCCATGGTGTGTATAACAGCAGTCCTCAGGCTGTGCTTGCCCTAGTGACTCCATGGTGTATAGAACAGCAGTCCTCAGGCTGTGCCTGCCCTAGTGACACCATGGTGTGTAGAACAGCAGTCCTCAGGCTGTGCCTGCCCTAGTGACTCCATGTTGTGTAGAACAGCAGTCCTCAGGCTGTGCCTGCCCTAGTGACTCCATGTTGTGTAGGACAGCAGTCCTCATGCTGCACCTGCCCTGGTCACTCCATGGTGTGTAGAACAGCAGTCCTCAGGCTGTGCCTGCCCTAGTGACTCCATGGTGTGTAGAACAGCAGTCCTCAGGCTGTGCCTGCCCTGAGTGACTCCATGGAGTGTGGAACAGCAGTCCTCAGGCTGTGCCTCCCCTAGTGACTCCATGGTGTGTAGAACAACAGTCCTCAGGCTGTGCTTGCCCTAGTGACTCCATGGTGTGTAGAACAGCAGTCCTCAGGCTGTGCCTGCCCTAGTGACTCCATGGTGTGTAGAACAGCAGTCCTCAGGCTGTGCCTGCCCTAGTGACTCCATGGTGTGTATAACAGCAGTCCTCAGGCTGTGCCTGCCCTGAGTGACTCCATGGAGTGTGGAACAGCAGTCCTCAGGCTGTGCCTCCCCTAGTGACTCCATGGTGTGTAGAACAACAGTCCTCAGGCTGTGCTTGCCCTAGTGACTCCATGGTGTGTAGAACAGCAGTCCTCAGGCTGTGCCTGCCCTGAGTGACTCCATGATGTGTAGAACAGCACTCCTCAGGCTGTACCTGCCCTGGTGACTCCATGGTGTGCGGAACTGCAGTCCTCAGGCTGTGCTTGCCCTAGTGCCTCCATGGTGTAGAACAGCAGTCCTCAGGCTGTGCCTGCCCTAGTGACTCCATGGTGTGTAGAACAGCAGTCCTCAGGCTGTGCCTGCCCTGAGTGACTCCATGATGTGTAGAACAGCACTCCTCAGGCTGTACCTGCCCTGGTGACTCCATGGTGTGCGGAACTGCAGTCCTCAGGCTGTGCTTGCCCTAGTGCCTCCATGGTGTAGAACAGCAGTCCTCAGGCTGTGCCTGCCCTAGTGACTCCATGGTGTGTAGAACAGCAGTCCTCAGGCTGTGCCTGCCCTGAGTGACTCCATGGTGTGTAGGACAGCAGTCCTCAGGCTGTGCCTGCCCTAGTGACTCCATGGTGTGTAGAACAGCAGTCCTCAGGCTGTGCCTCCCCTAGTGACTCCATGGTGTATAGAACAACAGTCCTCAGGCTGTGCTTGCCCTAGTGACTCCATGGTGTGTAGGACAGCAGTCCTCAGGCTGTCCCTGCCCTGGTGACTCCATGGTGTGTAGAACAGCAGTCCTCAGGCTGCACCTGCCCTGAGTGACTCCATGGTGTGTATAACAGCAGTCCTCAGGCTGTGCCTGCCCTAGTGACTCCATGGTGTGTAGAACAGCAGTCCTCAGGCTGTGCCTGCCCTGAGTGACTCCATGATGTGTAGAACAGCAGTCCTCAGGCTGTACCTGCCCTGGTGACTCCATGGTGTGCGGAACTGCAGTCCTCAGGCTGTGCCTGCCCTGGTGACTCCATGGTGTGCAGAAAAGCAGTCCTCAGGCTGTGCCTGCCCTAGTGACTCCATGGTGTGTAGAACAGCAGTCCTCAGGCTGTGCCTGCCCTGGTGACTCCATGGTGTGTAGAACAGCAGTCCTCAGGCTGTGCCTGCCCTAGTGACTCCATGGTGTGTGGAACAGCAGTCCTCAGGCTGCGCCTTCCCTAGTGACTCCATGATGTGCGGAATAGCAGTCCTCAGGCTGTGCCTGCCCTGAGTGACTCCATGGTGTGCAGAACAGCAGTCCTCAGGCTGTGCCTACCCTGCGTGACTCCATGGTGTGTAGAACAACACTCCTCAGGCTGTGCTTGCCCTAGTGACTCCATGGTGTGTAGAACAACAGTCCTCAGGCTGTGCTTGCCCTGGTGAGTCCATCTTATAAAGCAGTAGTTTGCCATAACTCATTCCATTTTGAGTCCATGTGCCAAGGTGTAATGATTCTGCACCTTGATTGTACATGTAAGCAACCATCACCAGCCTAACATCACAAGGGCCACAGGCACAAACTAATAAATAACTTACACCTGCCAACTTATCCAACTAAATCAAGGAAAACCTGGACACTTGGATGTCCCAAATCATATCAGGAACACCAAGCACAAGAAATTATCAACCTGAAGGACAACCATAAGAGGAGCACCCCAAGACAGGACATGGCAGCATCTTGACCCCATCTCCTGGTCACTCATCACAGCCTCCCCAGGAAAACTGCCATAGCAGTGAACCTAGCAGAGCAGGGTTTCTCCCGCCTGTGACAACCACGCATGGCCCACTCCACGCTGACACCCAGCTGATGCTCTGAGACTGAAACTGCTCACATCCAGGTCCTTGGCCTTGACCCCCTCTGGGAACCGTTCCTTAAACCCTTGTCTGCCCACCCAGGCACTCCCCGACCCTGCACTCCTGCCTCTGCCTGTGCCTGGCTCAGCATCCTGCAACCCTGCAGTGGCTTAGCCCTTCCTAAGTCTTTCTGTGTCCTGTTTTCTATCACTGTGTGAAGTAGGTGTGGCTCGTGTGTTTCAGATTCTAGATATTAAGGTTGGAACACAAGAATCTGCGACTGCCCAGCTTGGGACTGCCAGGTGTCCCTCGCGTGCCCAGAGAACTGCCACTGATGAGCGTTCAGTAGCCTGTGGATATATTGTTATTCGATAAGTTCTGGCACTGTGGAAACACAGAAGAGTCTTGTCTGTTAACGGCACAGCACAATCACAACACCCAGGTGCCCTCGGATACAGCATACATAGCCAGATACACCAGATGCACATGTCCAGGATCACAGGCGCACACACACTGCACACTTTGCCCAAGATCTATCTATCTCTCTCTCTCTCTCTCTCTCTCTCTCTCTCTCTCTCTCTCTCACACACACACACACACACACACACACACAAATTTTCCCAGTATCTCTTTATCTCTTTCTCTCTTTCTCACACATACACCACACATGCACATACTTTGCCCCAGGTCTCTCTCTTACACACACACACACACACACCCTACACTCTGTTCAGGACCACACACAGCCAATGTGAGGACTCAGGCTGTGCTCACAAATCAGTAGAGCTGGTGTCTGAGGCCTGTCCCCATTCCTAGCGGCTGGAACACAAGCAGGTGCGTGTGCCCTCTCCAGTGCAGTCTCTGGACGGGAGCAAGATCCTGCTCACTGCAGAGGGAGCCTAGTGCCTGGAAGGGACACATTTCAAGCCCAAACCATGAGCTCCCTCCCTGTAGAAAGACAGACACATCTGGAGCTATCCTCTGACTTTTCAGCCTCAGCCCTCCTAACACACACACACAACACCACCACTCTGGAGGCCTCCTGCCAACAGATCTTGCCAAATAGGCGGAGGACACCTCAGCCAGGACTCGCTGACCCCCATCTCTGTTGCTCAGGAGGCTTCCTCACAGCAGAGCAGCTGCCCTGGTCCTGGGCACAAACCCTCCCTGTCATGCCACAAGATCTCTAGCAGGCACTTCCGTAGGCGCACCTTTATACTTCGCCAGCAGGCAGCTGCGTATCCTGTGGTGTGCTCAAGGACGGGTCCTGTGTGATACTTCCCTCTTCACCAGTCACTGTCTCATGAGCCCTTTGTGAGGGGTCCTAAAGCAAAGGTGGAGAGCAGAGACAGGCACAAAGAAGGCAAGGGTCCTAACAACTTCTCCCTGTGGGGAGAGGCTGAGCCGCCCTCCAGTGCCCCTCATGTGCAGAGCAGACTGCGGGCTCTGCCACAGTCCTGGGGCCCAGTACCTCACAGCAGCTGGTGCTTGCCTCCACCAGCTGCAGATGTGCCTGGGCTGCCCTCCCGGCAGGGCCAGCCACTGCCCAAGCCAGCTGCCTTCCCTCACCTCTGCAGCTGATGCAAGGGCCATCAACAGAAGAGGAGGTCATGTTAAAACAGTCATCAGGAAAGGCACATCTGCTTCTTCAACATTCCTCAGTCAATTCCATGGTCTGTGGCTGTAGGCTGCCTTGCCAGACATCCCCATTCTGAGCATCTCCACCTTGTGTCCTTTTCAAACAAACATATTTGAAAACTAAACGGCTAATTACTCCTAGTAATGGTAATTATTTATTTGGAGTAGTGAGGAAAATTTAATTCCCACACTAAATTTTTAAATAAAGTATTTTGCTGAAATAAAAATCAGTCTTTCATAAATAGTGCTTTGAAATTCAATTTATGTAACCAATATACACACATTCTAACCTTCACCCAATCTCATGTGCCTAATAAAAACATGTTAGTTAATACATTTGGAATTGCTTATGCAATCTAAAATGAAAAACCATGAGATTGGCCAGTTAGCAGATGGATCTACAAACGTAAAACAGCAGTGCATGGCCTTCCTTGTACAAATGTGCTTTTGTTCAGCAAGACTGTGGAATACTCCATCGGCGCATTATATAACCCGTGCACACCTCATCATTAAATGCTAATTGTTTTATAACCAGCTCGCCAGGTTGGCACTCCTGTGAAACTCAGGAATAAGAGGGGTCTTTTGATTTTTTTTAATGTTAATTTGTTATACAAGATAACGGAATGCATTACAATCCATATTACACATACAGAGCACAATTTTTTATATCTCTGGTTTACACAAAGTAGAGTCACATCCTTCATGTCTTCATACATGTACTTAGGGTAATGATGACTGTCGCATCCCACCATCTTTCCTACCCCTATGCCCCCTCCTCTCACTCCCCTTTTCCCCTTTTCCCTATCTAGAGTTCATTTAATCCTCCCACTCCCACCCCACCCCTGACCCCAGGCAGCATATTAGGGATCAGCATCCTTAAATCAGAGAAATCATGTGGTTTTTGAGGATTGGCTAATTTTACTTAGCATTATATTTTCCAGCTCCATCCATTTACCTGCAAATGCCATGATTTTATCTCTTTTAATGCTGAGTAATATTCCATTATGTATATATACCACATTTTCTTTATCTATTCATCAACTGATGGGCATCTAGGTTGGTTCACAGTTTAGATATTGTGAATTGTGCTGCTATAAACATTGATGTGGCTGTGTCCCTGTAGTATGCTGTTTTTAAATCCTTTGGGTATAGACCAAGGAGAGGGATAGCTGGGTCAAATGGTGGTTCCATTCCCAGTTTTCCAGGGAATCTCCATACTGCTTTCTATATTGGCTGCACCAATTTGCAGTCCCACCAGCAGTGTATGAGTGTGCCTTTTTTCCCTACATCCTCGCCAACACTTACTGTTTGTTTTCATGATAGCTGCCATTCTGACTGGAATGAGATAAAATCTTTTTTTTTTTTAAGGGGGGAGAGGGAATTGTTTTTAATATTTATTTTTTAGTTTTCGGTGGACACAACATTTTTATTTTATGTGGTGCTGAGGATCGAACCCAGCGCCCTGCACGTGCCAGGTGAGCGTGCTACCACTTGAGCCACATCCCCAGCCCGAGATAAAATCTTAAGAGTAGTTTTGATTTGCATTTCTCTAACTGCTAGAGATGTTGAACATTTTTTCATATATTTGTTGATTGATTGTAGATCACCTTCTGAGAAGTGTCTGTTCAGTTCCTTGGCCCATTTATTGATTGGGGTTTTTTTTGGTGTTAAGATTTTTTTAGTTCTTTATATATCTAGAGATTGGTGCTCTATCAGATGTTCGTATAATAAAAATTTGTTCCCAATTAGTAGGCTCTCTATTCGCCTCACAGATTGTTTCTTTTGCTGAGAAGAAGCTTTTTAGTTCAAATCCACCCCATTTACTGATTCTTGATATCGACTCTTGCGCTACAGGAGTCTTATTGAGGAAGCTGGGGCCTGACCCAGCATGATGGAGACCTGGGCCTACGTTTTCTTCTAACAGATGCAGTGTCCCTGGCTTAATTCCTAGGTCCTTGATCCACTTTGAGTTGAGAGGGGTAGATATTAGTTTTCACAATATTGAAAATGCTTAAAATAGCTCTCCCTTTTTTTTTTAAAGAAACTGGAAAAGGCAATCCCAATGAAGAAACATGATCCATTAAATCCATTACTTCTGCCAATCAAAATCCTAAGGAGTGGCATGAGACCCAAACCTGTGGCCAGAGCTGGCATTAACTCCACCTGCTCCCACCTCTTTCTACAGTGTCTCGACATCCTCCTTGGCCACAGCAAGGGGGTATAAAAGGTAACAAAACCAGCGCCATCGGGCAATCAGTACCTCACTGAGAGCAGGAAGCCAGGCCCACGCTTTAACAACACAGAAACCTCAAACCACGGTGGGAACAGCTCTGATCAACAGCCCAGTGTCCAGGGGTCACCCAAGGGCAACTGGTGCAGGGTACAACTGCACTGGAGGGTTTGCCAGAGACCGCAGCCACCTCAGGCAGAGCAGGGGCAGGTGTGAGGGGCCAGCCAGGTCCGCAGTCTCTTAGCGCATGCCACAGGCTCCGCGGGCTGTCTGGGAAGAGAGTTGTGCTCCTGACCAGGGAGCCCTGCCCTCAGGCCCTTGACCCCCATTTTGTCCCCTTCCAACACAAACAGCCAGTCCAATGCCCTTCCCCTCTCCCAGGAGGCAGAGTAAGTAGGTACAGACACCTGTTCAAAAAAGGACACTCCAGACGTCGCGTTATTGGTGGGAGAGGGAGGTGAAGATCAGAGCCACAGAGAGGTAGACAGGTCTAGCCAGCAAGCTGGGACAAGCCCAAGGAGGAGGACACACAGAGGACTCAGGGCCCGGGCTCACAGTGCCCCCCTGGAGCCACACCCAGCCTCCTCACAGCTGGAGTCCTCTCAGGCCAGTGTGCCAAGACACCTGCTCTCCCCCTAGACTGCCTGGACCACCGCTTAGAGACACAGTGACAGAGCGGGACCCAGGGCCCAGTGTGTGCGCTGGCCACCACAGACGCAGGTACTTGCTGCGGTGTGCCATGAGCCAGAGATGCCTCTGTCGCCACCCAGCCACCACGGGAAGCAAGCGAGACCCTGGAGGAAGGGAGGGGCTGCCAGCTCTGAGGGCTGGGTGGACAAGGGCCAGGAAGAGCCCCGACCCACACCCCCCACGCAGGGCCCGACAGCGCTCAGGGACTTCTAGTGATAGATGACAAATACCACATTACAAACAAAGCATGACAGAAATAGGCCTGGCCGATCTCATGAAGATAACACTGGGCAGGACCAGGCTCCATGTTTCCTGAGGTTGAAATAATAAGCTGAAACTGCTGGGGGAGAAGAAGGTCAGGGGAAGCAGTGGGAGAGCAGTGGCAGCACCACAGGGCTGCAGCCCGTGGACCTGAGGGCAGCGGCATCCAGGGAAAGGAAGCACTGCAAGGCCCTGTGAGCATCTCTCTGGACTCCTACTGCCCCTCGCTGTGGACAGAAGCACCAGGCCGCTCACTCCAGGGCCTCAGGTTCCCAGGCACAGCACGCTACACACCACTGAATGGAGGGGTGAGCAGTCAGCCTGCTCCAGGCTCTCTCTCGGAGGTCCCCACCTCCCCCCGATGTGCCACAGGCCGTCCGAACATCGGGTGGTTGGTCCTGCTCACCCACTCTGTGACCTCCTAGAAATCACAGAGCACCTCCTCAGCCCAAATGTCAGCCCCACACACACACTGACAGCTGCTGTGTGGACCCCGGATGAAGGACGTGCACAGGACGGCCCTCCGCCCACTCTCTCCCCTCTGGTCCACATCCTCTGCGGCACACATTTACCAACCTCTCAGCTGAGACACTGTGAGATCTCTCTCGGATTAAACCTTGCGAGTCCACGTAGGCATCAGGACTGCCTGCTCATCCAGAGGTCTGAAAGCCAAGGAGTGGTCTAGGGGTTACAGCATGGTGCTCGGGAGGAAGGCAGAGCATAAAGCAGAAACAAGATCTTCGTCTGATCCTTTCTACTTAAGTAAAACCAGACAGTAAGCTGCTGTCACTTCTTGTGATAAAGCATGTCCCTCAGGACTGTATGAGGCAAATAAAATACTGCAGAGGATGCAGAGAAACCCAGACTTGGAAAAGATATTTGTAAGAGATATCTTACTGAGAACTGCTATCAAAAATACACAAAGAACTCTTCTAGAACAGCCTGACCAGGAATCTCCAAGGAAGAGACACAGATGCAAGTCAGCACATGTGGTGTGGAACCCAGACAGGTAAGGTGCACTGCACACCCGTCACGGCCAGACTCCAGACACAAACAGCACCACGTGCTGGCGAGAAAACGGGGCAGCAGGCGCTCTCATCCACTGCGGCGGGAATGCAAAATGACACATGTACCCTGGAAGACAGTCTGTCCATTCCTTACAACCCAGCAGGCATGTTCCCTGCTACTTACTCAAAAGCCCTGAAAAGCTGACATGTGTCCACACTAAAACCAGCACACAGACATGTAGATAGGCTTTTCTCATCACTGCAAAAACTCCAAAGCAACCAAGTTGCCCTTCAGTGGGTGAGTGCGTACGTAAACTGTGGTACATCCAGATAACAGGAAGTGCTCAGTGATTTAAAAAAAAAAATGAACCATCAACCATAAAAAGAGGCCACGTAAGAAAGCAACGCACTGCTGAGTCCAAGAAGCCATTCCAAAAGGCCGCTCACTGTGGTGCCAAGTACATCACACCCCTCAAAGGTGAAACCCAGGGCCAGTGCAAAGGTCAGTGGTTGCCAGGGACGGAGGAAGCCAGGGGAACACGGTGTTCAGCAGGGAATCTGTCTCTGTGATACCACGTAAGTGGACCCTGCCGTCGCACATCTGCCCACACACAGACTGCGGAACACAGAAGAGGCCCCTCAGGTCAGCTGTGGACTCTGGGTGATGATGAGGTCCACAGGTTCACTGACTGAGAAACGCACCTCTCTGCAGATGTTGGTACAGGAGATGGTGTGAGAACAGGGGATGTACAGGGAATCTCTGTACCTTTCACTTAATCTTGCTGTAAACCCAAAAGTGCTCTAAAAAGTAATCTACTGAAAAAGGAGAAGACAATAGAATTGCTTAATAATACCAAAAAAATTAATAATAAACATGCTAAGGCAGATGTATTTTTCTCAAGTCTAAAATAAAAATCAATTTACATTACCCAGTAATTCATGGATTATAAAACTTTACTAAGTAAAGTTGTGGAAGTAAAATGAAAACAGACAGAAACACTATACAGGTGGAAAACCCGATAAGCCCCAAACACAGACACGATTTACAATGAAAAGTGGCACAGACGAAGGGAAATGGCTCACTTCAAAATGGATTTAAGATAACTGGTTATTCTGAGAGAAAACACAGATCCATTTCATTGTGACAAAATAATTCTAAACAGATTGAACTTATTTCTTTTAAATGAAGCCACAAGAAACTAGGAGACTGGGAGGGAATACTTATCTAAGCCCGAAAGCAAGGGTCAGGGGGAGACTGGGGCATTTCATCACTTTTTAAAAGTTTTAAGTCATTCACATAATTATCTTAATAAAGTCTAATTTGAAATCCATACAAATAGATCAAAACTCACCATGTGGTAAAATGAAAACAAAATTTAGTATTTATCCATGGCTCGGCCAAGTTCCCAAAACCACTGGAACTTACTGTCTGCTAATATGGTGACTCACGGAACAGGACCTAGATGGCTTCGGCAAGAAGACTGGTCACCTGGAAAACTCACCCCACCCTCAGAGGCTGGAACGTGCAGTCAGACACCCACCACTGGCCCTGAACTGCAGGAGGAGAGGGCTGGAGACAAGCTCACCACCACGGGCCCAGTTGTCATCAATAATGTAGGACACGGGACCTCCAGTAAAAAGGGCCCACCAACCACAGAGGTTGTCAACCAACCTCTGTTTCTAAGAGTTTGATTACTTTCAATACCACACTAGTAGAATCATGCTTTATCTATCTTCTATTATTGGCTTAATTCGCCAAGCACAACGTCTCAAGATGGATCCATGTAACAGCATAAGACACGGAATAATATTCCAACGTACATAGAGATCACATTTGCTTTACCCATGGAACCATCCATAGACATTTAGATTGTTTTCACCTCTGGGCTATTGTGAATAGAGCTGCAATGAATGTGGGCAAGCAAATATCTCATTGTGATCTTGTTCTCATTTCTTTAGGATATACACCCAAAAGAAGGATGGCTAGATCATATAGTAATTCAATTTTAAATTTAAGAGGAACTGCCACCATTTTCCAAAGTAGCTACATCCTGTTATCTAGTCATCAATAGTGTATGAGTGTCCTATTTTCCCATATCCTCCTATACTGGTCATTTTCTGGCTGTCTTTCTTTCTTTCCAGTGGCCACACCAAGTGTGAAGTAATCTCTCATGGCTTTGACTTGCATTTCCCTGAGAACTGGTCATGAATATCTTATGTGCTTATAGGGCACTTGTTTATCTTCTTTAAATATATCTTTCCCATTTTTAATTCATTTGTTTTTTCATTGTTGCACAAGTTCTTTGCACATTAAATATTAACCGTTTATCAGACATATGGTTGAGAAATACTGATCCCATTCAGAAGGCTGCCTCTGTGCCCTGCTGCTTGTTTTGACATGGTTTCACATACCTATTTCTTCCTGTCACATCCAACACCCATGCTGATCAATAAGTGCTCACGCAATTATTTGCAAACATGCAGAATAGCAATGGGCTCCTTCCTGGCCAGGGTTAAACAAGGGCAATGTTCTACCTTCATGTTTCAGTCCTTGCTGGCACTCCTGTGGACGCTTGCTGCCCACAGAGCTGCGGCCAGCAAGGGGAACAGCTGGACTCCAGCAGCTGCGTGTTTTACTTGTCTTCTCCCAAGTCATCTACATTCTGGACTGGAAACTTCACGACAGAAAAGACCGTGAAGCAGGCTGCGCCCTGATGCCAAGAGCAGAGCCAGGCACATGCTGGTGCCAGGCACCTGTGACATGAGTGGACGAGGACATCCTGCCCTAGGGCAGAGCTGGCCTCTTTCGTGCTGGTTGAGTGGAGGGCACCAGACCTGGGGAAGAGGGGAGGATGGTCACCTACTCAGACTCCTCTCCTGGGTAAGCGGACAACACCTGCTGATAGGGTTGTTTATTGGACACCTGGTACAGCACAGCAGAAGAGCCCTAGTCCATTTCCCATGGATGAGTTATTCAGAGGAAGGGAAGAGGAGAAAAGAGGAGACTTGAGGTCACTCCCGTCAGGGGCAGAGCAGTGCTGCTGTCCCTTAGATGCACAGTATAGTGTTTTCTAGTAGCCTCATCAAAATGTTAAAAGTTCTGATGCAAAATTTCAGATCAGTATTTTCAAAATATAATTACATAAATATGTAAACTATAAAAATCTGTTCATGAGATATGTATTGTACTTTTTTCATGCTTGGTCTTAGATATGTGGTATTTTCATTTATCGGCGCATTTTACATTTAATTTTACATTTAATTTCAGTGCTAAATTTTCATCAGAAATACTTGATCAGTATTTAAGGGTTATAAAATTCACAGCTGTAAAAGTAGATTGTTTTATCTGAATTGTTACAAAAATCCTGAAAAGTTTTCCAATAACTGAAATTAAATATCTGCTTTTAAATTGAAATTTAAATAATTAAAAATTCAGCCCCACTAGTCCTGTTTCAGATTCTTTTTTTCTTTTCTTAAAATACTTCTCAGTTGTAGTTGACACCATACCTTTATTTTATTTATTTACTTATTTGTAAGTGGTGCTGAGGATAGAACCTAGGGCCTCACATGTGCTAGGCAAGTGCTCTACCACTGAGCCCCAGTCCCAGCCCCGTTTCAGGTTCTTAATAGCTAGTTTTTTTTTTTTTTTTTTAGAGAGAGAGAGAGAATTTTAAATATTTATTTTTTAGTTCTCGGCAGACACAACATCTTTGTTGGTATGTGGTGCTGAGGATCGAACCCGGGCCGCACGCATGCCAGGTGAGCGCGCTACCGCTTGAGCCACATCCCCAGCCCTTAATAGCTAGTTTTTGCTAAAGGCCATGGAACCGGAAAGCACAGCTCTAGAATCTTCTTGTAGGTGCAGGTCTGCTCATCAGGGAGGGCCGTGGAGCCTCGGAGGCCTTGCGTGTTGCCCTGTGCAGTGAGCACCTGTGAAAGCCAGTTGTAAACCTGGGAGTTCTAGCTGGTCTTCCCTGGACTCCATGGCCTGGAGGAGTGCCCTTCTCGGTGCCTGTGGGCACTGCCTCACACCCTACAGGCTCACCGTGGGAGTGGACAGCTGCTCCGTGCCACGGCAGGCCTGGCGGAGTGCTCTGTCCACAGCTGTCCTCTGCCCTCAGTGGACCACTGGGAGGATGGTCAGCTCTGCTGTGGCTGAGGAGTGGGGCTAAGGGCAGCAGCCTCAGGGGTGGAAATTGAGGCGGAAGCCTGAGTGACAGGATTCCCACCTGTGATTTCAGGTGGATCTCATCCAGACCGAGAGCACAGACCATGAGCACAGTTGTCTTCTGTGGGCTACAGGCAGACGGGACATTTCATGCTCATTCTGTCAGCTGGTGGACCCCAGAGCGGCTGCAGTAGGCGCATACCCTGCAGTCCCTGCTCTCCCTGTGGCTCTCTGCAGGTGCAGGGAGGGAGCAGTTACTTCCAAACACCAGAAGCAGGAAGGGTATCAACTTTAATGTAAGGAGGGCCCAGGGCTCTAGGGGAAAGGGCCCCATGACTCCAGGACTCCTTGTGTGAGCTCTTTAATGAATAAGTGTCTATTAAAGAAAGAAAATGAAGCTTTAGCTCTAGAATTTTCTCCCTGGGAATACAGTATTCTGTTCAAAACTGGAAGATGTTCATCAGTTCTAACATTGTGACCCCCTGGTACTGTGTGTGCTGTGAGCGTGGCTCAGCAGAGGTCTGTTAGGAACTGGACTGAGGGTGCTGGTGCTGCCCCATGGAGGGCCTGCACTGTCTGCTGCCATCTGTTACGGCAGAGTCTTGTGGTGGCCCTGCAAGGTAGGTGCAGTTAATCTTCACTGTTCAAGGATTTCGTGATTGATCTACTTGAAGAAATTTCCCTCATATAAGTGAAAGGACAAGACTAGAATGTGCTCCTAAAGGTCCTCAAAAGAGGACTATTAAAAAAAAAAATCTGTATATCCATACAAGCACACACTCCTGTTGAAGTCTAAATGCTAGTGTCCCTCCAAAATTCACCTTTTGAAGCCCTATTCCCAGAGGATGGTGTGTGGGGATAAGCCTCAGGACAGTCATCAGTGTCAAAGCGGTCATGAGATAAGTGTCCTCACAGAGGCGGTGGCCAGAGCCGACTTCCCTCCACAAGGCCAATGGGAAGGCCAACAGGAGCAGATATGCCAGCACGTTGATCTCAAGCTTGCAGCCTCCAGAACTATGGAGAGTGCCACTTAACCTCCGGTTTATCCCACTTGCTATAGCAGAGGAAATGGACTGAGACACTCACACAACATCTGAACACAGAAGATGCGCCTGGAAGAAGAAGGACCCTCTTTCTGCACTGGTTAGGAACGATCGCCACTCGCTGCTGAGTGGGAAAGCCGTGGGTGACGTCTACACAACATGTGGGCTTCTGACAGGAGAGGGCACACATCTGCTGGAACTCATGGAAAACAGCAACGATATGTTAGCTATAGAAGCAGAGAGGCCAGGATGGTGGACAAGGCACATCTGAGGCACATCAGGGCCTCGTTCCACTGTACCATCCCTTGGAAAGATGCCAGTGGTGGTTGGCTGGGCCTAGGAGCTGGACCCAACCACCAACTGCTAGGTGATGGCATTCCTTCCTTCCCAAATACCATCAGCTGAGCGAGCTCCAGAAGAGCCCTCCCAGCACCGCAGAGGAGGATGCTGGGGGATCTCAACTCAGACTCCCTCATTCTTTTCATCTTCCAACCTGATTCTGAAATTCCTGAAACAGTCTTTGACTCCTTTCTTTCTCTTTTCTTCCTCCATCCCTTCTGGCAATGCCTATAGAATATGTCTAACCCTTTAAATGTTTTTAACATGAAAATTCCCCAAGGTTTGTTTGGGAAGGCCCTGACTTACAGCTGACCAAATCCGCCTGCAGTCAGCTCAGCTGCATGAACCCATGGAGACCCCCAGTGCTGGGTCTCTGCATCTCCTTCTCCACTCTCTGCTAACACTCTCAGGGGGAGGATCAAAACAAAGCCCAGCCCCTCAATATGCCCAATCAAATACATTTTGGCATATCCATCCAAAAACATCTACCACCACACAGTCTTGAAAATTCACCTCTTTTCAGCTGGCGATGCTAAAATGGAGTCCTCCATGAGACACGTACTGTGTTAAGGAGATGTTCTGAGGACAGAGAGGTGCCTGTGACGGGAAGGCAAATGTGTGTCCTTACATATGCATCTGTACAGCTGCATAAAGATTCCATGATACACAAAAACATTAACAATGCACCCCTTAGGACTGAGGGAAGAAGTTCCCTAACAACTAGTATCCAAGGGGTTTTGCCACATTTTTAGTGACCTACTTAAGATGAAACTCATTAAAACACATTCCTTCTTGTTGAATGACAACAATGAGTGATTCTCCTTATCAACCTGCTTATTTTAATCAAAATATTTGTGTGCTTATGACCAAACAGGTCAATGGCCTAAAGAGAATCACAGGGTAATTTACTCTTCACCGTGTTAAAACTACTTTAGTAAAGTGTCCCTTGATCCAAGTAGTAAGTTTGAGCACCTCATATTTGAACTTATTAGAACCCAACATTCAGCTATTTTTTTTTCTTTAATGCACACACACACAGATTATAGCTTTGTGGACCTGATTTTCAAGAAAGCTGACAGAACAGGCATGAATGTAAACTAATACCTTTCTAATATCAGTGTACTCTCAACCTGCATGTTGAAAGCACAAAAGGACTGAGAACATCTTTCTACTGAGACAACAAATTTAGCAGACTCGTTCAATACTACATGCAGGTTTTTTTGCTACTCTAAAACCTTTCATTGATGAAACAGGTGATCAATTGCAGTACTATCAATACTATTCACGTATTAGTTTCTGCTTCTCTCAAATTTAAATAAATTTGTAGGCAGCAGTTGTATGATAGACTTGTCATGAATTTTAAAATTTAATTCTAAGAGAAGTTAGCTTTGGATAAAGACTAATCCTCCTGAAGAATAAAAGTATGAAGGACCTGCCACAATTA
Source organism: Spermophilus citellus (assembly GCF_964194105.1). NCBI lineage: Eukaryota > Metazoa > Chordata > Mammalia > Rodentia > Sciuridae > Spermophilus > Spermophilus citellus. The sequence goes on along the minus strand of NC_138196.1, from coordinate 87,453,740 downwards.
ACAAATATTTTCTCTACTGTTCTTTTTTTTAATATGACAGCTTCCCACATGAATTTGCTTAGTATCTCAAATTGCATACCTAAAAAATAAATTTACAATTATTACACACATAGAGCACAATTTTTCATATCTCTGGTTGTATACACAGTATTTACATACCAATTCATGTCTTCATACCTGTACTTTGGATAGTACTGAATGTTTTTCCAACATACTGACCATCCTTAATAAAGTATCAAAAAAGCACAGTCTACACTCACTACTAGAAGACAACAGGAGAAAACCTAGAAGACTATGGTATGGCAACAAGTTTTTAGATGCAACACCAAGGTGCAATCCATGAAAGAATTGAAAAGTTGAACTTCATTTAAATTAAAAACTTCTGCTCTACAAAAGGCACTGTCAAGAGAATTAGAATAAAAGCCAGAGACTGGAAGAAAATACTTGCAGACACATCTGATAACAGATTGTTATACAAAACATACAAAGAACTCTTAAAACTCTAAAAATGAGGCAAAGACATTAAAAGACACCTCCCCAAAGAAGATATGCTGATGGAAGTAAGCATGTGAAAAGAGGCTGCATATTTTATTGCACAGGGGAAATGCAGATTAAAAAAACAATGAGACACCACTGCACACCAATAAAAATGGCCCAAATCCAAACACTGGCAACACCAAATGCTGGAGAGGATATGGAGCAGCAGGAACTCTCTCACTGCTGCTAGGAATGCCAAATGGTGAGCTGCTTTGGTAGGAGTAGAGCAGTCTCACAAAACTACCCACACTCATACCAAGAAAGCACATCCTTGGCATTTACCCAAACCAACTGAAAACTCATGTTCTAACACACACACACACACACACACACACACACAAAAACCCACACACGGATGTTTTTAGCACTCTTACTCATAATAGCCAAAAGTTGAAAGCAAGCAAGTAGGTACATGGATGAATAAACTGTGGTAGGCAGGCACAGTGACACATACCTGTAATCCCAGCTTCTCAGAGGGAAACTGAGGCAGGAAGACTGCAAGTTTCAGGCCAGCCTGGGCAACTGAGATCTTTTCTCACATAAAAAAAAATTTTAAAAGGACTGAGGATGTAGCTCAGAAGTAGCGTGCCCTTTGCTCAATTCCCAATGCCATAATAAAGAAAAATGATCAGAACTGGTACATCCACAAAATGGAGTATTATCCAGCACTAAAAAGAAATGAGCTATTGATCCATAAAAAGACGTGAAGGAATCTTGAATGCATATTATTGAGTGAAAGAAGTCAATGTAAAAGGCCACATACTCTCAAAAAGTAATTTCTCTAATACAAGTTCTGATACTGACCATATTCAAATGCAACAGTCAACTTCAACTCCTGTAAGTTGGGAATGACATAAACCTGCTAATGGCAGACATGCTGGAAAAGGGTGGTCAGGGGTCCCAGGGGATAGGGGGGCAGGAGGAAGCAGTAGGCAGAGCCCAGAGGGCTTGTGGGAGAGTGCACCTACTCTGTAGGATACTACAGAGGTGGTTCCATGTCATACGCAGACATCGGTCCAAACCCACAGGAAGGCACACCAAGCATGCACTTCAGCGCTGGGTTGACTTCAGGTACAGAGGACATGTGGCTGCTCTGGTGCCAGGAGCCAGGAGTCTGGAGGGGGGCAGGGGGACAGATGGGAAGTTTCTGTGCTTCCCACATGAATTTGCTTAGTATCTCAAATTGCATACCTAAAAAATAAAGTATATTAAAATAAAATTTTTTTGAAACCCACACAGAGAGGTAAGCCAAAGAGTACAGATGACAATTCTGTAAACTAAAGATCAGAAAGAGCTTTTAACAAATGTGTTACCTATGACTGAATCTCAGTAGAGGCTCCTATTTTTTCTACCTTTTCTGTATGTTAGAAACTGTTCAAAATGAAAGCACACGAGGAAAAACAATGGTCTTAGTATTCATCAAGAGATCTGGAAGCAGAACATACGAAGGCTCCACTGAAACGGTTCCGACTCCCTGTGGAAACAGCCCTGCTCATCTTGCAGCATCATTAGGTACTCACAGCTTCTTCATTAATTCTGTAACCACATATAAGTTCTCTTCATAGTATTTAAGAAAACAGATGCTGTTTAGACCAACTGAAAAATTTTGAGCCTTAAAAAATCTAAAGGTAAAGCTGGAAGTGTATCTCTCTCTGGGTAGAGCACTCGCCTAGCAATGCTACAGGCCCTCCCTGGGCTTACCTCCAGCACTGTAAAATGAAATAACAAAATAAGTAAAATATACATAAGCACTAATACTATCAAAAGGTGACTTTTCAAAGAGAAATTCTGATAGCAACCATATCTTAATGTTTAAGAGAATCAGATGGGGGCTGGGGATATGGCTCAAGCGGTAGCACGTTCGCCTGGCCTGCGCAGAGCGCTGGGTTCGATCCTCAGCACCACATAAAAATAAAATTAAGATGTTGTGTCCACTGAAAACTAAAAAGTATTTAAAAAATTCTCTCTGTCTCTCTCTCTCTTTAAAAAAAAAAAAAGAGAGAGAGAGAGAGAGAGAGAGAATCAGCTGTGCTCAGCAATGCCACCTATGATCCCAGTGACCCTGAAGGCTGAGGCAGTCTGGGCAACTCAGTGAAACCAGTCTCAAAAAAACTTATAAGGGCTGGAGGTGTTGGTCAGTGGAAACACACCACTGACCCACACCTCCAGCCCTTCATTCAATCCCCAGTACCAGAAAGAGAAAGAAATCAACTCCAATTTCTGTGAGCTGGGAATGGTAATGAACTCCTGTAAAAAAAAAAAATCATAAGATGAAACAATTTGTCTCAGAGTTCTTCTACTCCAATTGTGAAAGAAATGATCTGCAAATCATCATTGGCTTTCATAAAAGCTGCTCAAAATTTAACACAAAACGAAATTTTAGCTAGCAGGGCATGGTGGCTACTCCCTGAGGCCGATGCCCCAGAATCACAGGTTCCAGGCCGAGCCTGGACGATTTAGGGAAACCCTGGTGCAATATATAAAACAAAAAGATCTGGAGAGGGGCTAGAGCCACAGCTCCACGGCAGACTGCTCGCCTAGCACGTGTGACACTGGGTCTGCTCCTTAGCACCACATGAAAATATACAAGATAAAGGCATGCTGCACATCTGTAAGTACAAAAAAAAAAAAAAAAAAGCTGGAGATGTGGCTTAGTGGCAGTGGGCAGCCCTGGATACAATCCCTAGTACCACAGAGAGAGAATAAAAAGGGAGCGGAGGGAAGAAGGAAGGAAGAATTGTAAGGGAAAGAAGGAAGAAAAGGGAGGGAGGGAGGCAAACTGGGTTTCCGACCTAAATTTCATGGCACACGAAAAAAGGGTGGGGAGGATTATGAATGCATACAGGATGCACCTGTGATTCTTTTTAATCAAAAAATTCCAGACATTCCAAACATCTCTCTACATTTGTCAAGCAAACGCCTTTCAAACTTCAGAGAATCCAAGGTTCAAAGGAAACACGCGTTAGCCCACGACCCTCCAGCGCCACCACCAGAGGTCCCGGGCGCCGTGAGTCGGGGTTTCTCGGCTCTTCCACCGGGAACCGGCCGGAGACGTCCACCTTGGCAGGAATGTGAAGGGCAGCGCGACGGCCAGCCGGGACAGTGCCCTGCCGCCGCCGGCTCCGGGAGTTGACAGACACGTCGGGGGCTCTCGGGAGCCCCGGCCACCCGCGGGGCCCTGGCCACGCCGTCTACTGACCACACGCGGGGCCCACACGGCGAGAAGCACCCCGCGGCCCGGGACGAGCTTCGCGACATCCCCCGCCCGCACCTCACGGCGGACCCGGTCGCGCGCCCTCCTCACCTGGGGGCCCGCAGCTCCGCCCGCGCCCCCAGCCCACCCGCGCCTCACCTGCGCCGGGGCCGCGGCTGTCCCCGACCGCGGCACCGCCCCCAGGCAGTCCTCCTCTTCCGCGGGCTCGTCCAGGAGCACCCGGCTCCGGCTCAGCTTCCACATCGCGGGCGGCTCGACCTGCTCCGTCCGCGCCACCGCCCCGCCCTGAGCCCGGCTGACGCGCTCCCGGCGGCTCCCGCGGACGCCGGCCGGTGGCCGGGCGGGGCCGGGCGGGCGGCCCAGCCCTCCGGCCAGCCCCCCTCCCACCCCTCCCACCCCTCCGGCCACCCCTCCCGCCCCTCCGGCCAGCCCCCCTCCCGCCCCTCCGGCCAGCCCCCCTCCCGCCCCTCCGGCCAGCCCCCCTCCCGCCCCTCCGGCCACCCCTCCCGCCCCTCCGGCCACCCCCCCCCCCTCCGGCCAGCCCCCCCCCCGCCCTCCCGGCCCACCCCTCCCACCGCTCCGGCCAGCCCCCCTCCCACCCCTCCCACCCCTCCGGCCAGCCCCCCCCCCCGCCCTCCCGGCCCACCCCTCCCACCGCTCCGGCCAGCCCCCCTCCCACCCCTCCCACCCCTCCGGCCACCCCTCCCACCCCTCCGGCCAGCCCCCCCCCCGCCCTCCCGGCCCACCCCTCCCCCCCGCCCCACCTGGCCCCGGGCCGCCCCCCCCAGGTCCACCCAGGTGGAGCTCGGCCCGCTCTCCAGGGCCTTCCTCCTCCCCGGTGGCTCTCCCCTCACCGCCCCCACGGGCCAGGCCGACCCCAGCCCCCCGTCGTGCCCGACTCCCCCGCCCTAAGGTGCTCGGCCTCAAGCAGGACCATCCCACCGAGCCGCCGACCAACGCTGGCAACCCACAACCCGGACCCCCGCCAACCCAGAGAACCAACCCCGGGCCGGACCCTGACCCCAGCGACCCCAGGTCCCCAGCCCCTTAGCCCCCCAGCCAGGGCCTGGGGGCGTGGCCCGTCCCAGGTCACCCAGGCAACTTGGAGGTCGGGAGCCGCGCAGCGCGCATGCTCAGCCTGCGGCGCCTCGAGGGCTCCGGGCAGGGCAGAGGGGCGGGGCCGTGGCTGGGCTCGGGCGGAGGGGCCTGGGCTATTAGCACAGGGGTCTGTCTGTGCGCTGAAAGAGGAGTGGGACACTGCTAGGGGGCAGGCGCTTGCTGGGAAGGGGACGGAGGCCCCAGGGAAAAATAACTAGTCCCTGATGGGCAGCAGGCGCTTGCTTCTGCTCTGAGCCTGCAGTGGGCCCAGTGGTTGGACTCCAGACCAAGCAGGAGAAGTGAAGACCGAGCTTCCAGAGCAGGTTCCATGAACCAAGGGAGGACGGCCAAGGGTCCCGCGCAGGATCTGTGGTCCAGAGGAGCAGAGGCAGGGCCGACCCTGCCATGCCGTGGTGGCAGTAACCAGTCAGTTCAGTGTCACATCCTTGGTTTCCCAGCTGTGGACAAGGCAGTCAGCTGTACTGCACTGGGAAGACCAGGCAGAGTCATCTTGACTGCTGTGGCTGCCTTTGAGGGGGAGAAGGAGGGCTCCAGGTTGCCCTTAGGCATTTCCAGGATGGTCATGAGCAGGCCAGAGTCACCAACACTTAAGTCCCACACACTTCGAAGGACAAACTACTCTTACTTCCTTTTGCAGAAAAGCCAAGCAACAAGATGCAAAAAGATGACAATTCATCCTAAAGGAGCAATGCAAGTTAACATTCCTTCTATCGGGAGGGTGAATATTTACAGACGCTGGTGCAGCTTTGGGAGGCCTGCTGCACACCTTTACTCACTTTTGGCAGCCAAACAGTGCAAACTTTTGGAAGTCAGCTTGTTGATATCTGTTAAAGTTTTAATGTGCATACCCTCCTGCCCAGCAAATTTTTACCTTCTATGTTTCTGTTGCTTATATTTTCACACCAAATTTATCATTTAGGATCCAAAACTACAGAATTTTCTACAAGGCTTTTCTAAACCTTGTAACTTGATGGCTCTTAAAAAATAATCAAGTATACTTGTGGGTTTTCCAAAAGTGACTGGCCACAAAACTTTTAAAGTTGGAACTGGGTGGCAACTTGGTCCAGGACTCAGATAGGAAGATACCCAGGAACTCAGGCACAGGGTCATGACATAAACATACATGAACATCAGCTGCTACCTGGGCACCAATACAGTGGCAATAACACCACCTCTCCCAACCCAGTTCTCAGCTTCACATGCCTCTCCCCAAAGACCTCTGAACCCACCAGGCCAAAGAGCACAATATCTGAGAAGCACAGGCACCTGCTGAAGATCAAGCAGCCCATATAGGAAGATTTAGGAATTCCTTTCTGCACAAATATTTAAGAACATTGAGAATATATATAGCTTGTGTGCCTTTTCAAGCAAGATCGAATGGGCATGCCCTGGGCTGGTAAAACTTAAGGATTAGAGAAGCACACAATGAACATATTGCTTCAGGGTGCTGTCAGAAACACTGTAAGCACAAACACAGATTAAAATTAAAAAAAGAAAGAAACAAACAAACAAAAAAGAAATAAAGCAGGGTCCAAACATAGCTTACTCAAAGACACTTTCAGTCCAAGGTGGGAACTTGACTGAGGACATAGAGGAACAGAAGGGTCCCTCTGCCCAGGACAACATGGCCACAGGCACATCTGTTCTAGGTTGCTGTCAGGCCCATGTCACTGGAAGTTAAATTGTAACCCTGCAGATCCCCAGGCAGTATGGAAGAAAGGCAGTCTTACTAAGGAAGGGTAGAGAAAATCTTTAAAAATAAGTAGAAAGAAGACACAAAAGAACACCAAGGAAACAAGATTGGAATTCAAAGGTTCCATACATGTCTCCAGGCCTGTCGTCTCCTAAGGCAGCCTTTCTTCCAGGCCTGTTACAACCTCTGGTTAAGAGCCAGATGATCAATAATCCAAGAAAAGTTTTAATGGGAAAAAGACCAAATTATAGTTTTCCACCAGTGTACTTTTGATATGAAAGTTCATTTTTTAAAACCTTATAAATCCATTCAATCTTGCCAGCAGGACAACACTTTGTGTGTACAAACGCCTTTGGCTGCTTTCTATATCCATTCAGGTACCATCCAGTATTTTTCTTTTTTTTCATCCTGAAATGACCAGTCATTAGGACAAATGACACATACCTGTCATCCCAGCTAGAAGAGTAGGACAAAAATCACTCTTCTTCCTTTAACAAAGTATATGCCCTTCATATCTCACACCTTCCCACATCAAGAACGTACCTTGCTAGGCATAGCGACACACACCTGTCACCCCAGCTACACAGGAGGCTGAGGCAGGAGGATGCCAAGTTCAGAGATAGCCTGGGCAGCTTACCAACACCCTGTCTCAAAAAAAAAAAAAAAACAAAAAACAAAAAAAAAAAAAACGGGTTGGGAGTACAACTCAGGAGGAAGAGGGCCTCTGGATTCAATTTCTAGTACTATAAAAAAGAAATTTAAAAAAAATACCTTGCTTTTCTTGCAAACTGTTCATTCAGACCCCCTTCTCTTGCTGTTTTTAGTTGTTTTATTTACATACATTGATTATAATTTTCACCCATAAGGAATCTCTTTTTTTGCAGAGAAAAATGCAGAATTTTCTCATTTTCAGCTATTTAGATGGTTGAGGGCTGGCTGATATATGTCAGCATTCTGTAAGTAGACTAGCAAATTTTCTTTTTAATTTTTTTTTCAGTTGTAGATGGACACAATATCTTTATTTTTATTTGTCTATTTTCATGTGGTGCTGAGGATGTAACCCAGGGCCTCACATATGCAAGGCAAGCACTCTACCACTGAGCTATAACCCCAGCTAGGAAATTTTATTAAGGCCATCTCATACTCTTTTGAGATACATGATGTTTCATAGTACAAATTCTCAACATGGCTAAAAAGGCATGCTTATTAACAGACCCATACATAGTAAGGTTCTCTAGACGTATAAATGTTATAAGCCAGAAGTATATAAATTTGACAAGAAAGCCATTAGCTCAAGATATTTCTCTATCGGATATTTTAATCTTATTTGCAAAAAAAACCTCAAGCACTGTACTTAATTATAATAACTCAAAAGCCACACCTGTCTTTATTAAGCCGACAAAATTGAACTAATCTTACCAAAGAGTGACGAGTCATGTGAACTCAAAAAGTGCTTGGGTTGTTAGTATTTCTGGGGATTTGGAATTTTTAATTAACTTAAGTGCTCATTTATGTCTAAGTCAAATTTAATAAAACCTTAAGGAATTTCAGAAATTAATTTGGTAATACCACCAGAGGCAAGAAAATAGCACATATGTGTAATGTACATTATTAGACAAGTATGAATGTAAGACACACAGAAGTGGATCTCGGGTGTTCTCAAGTCTTGGCCGTGTCTCGGGCAGACAATGTTCTTTCTTGTGGTCGCTCCACTTCATGTTTTCATTTAGCTTGTTTTCTGACAGATGGAACAGGGGGCTGTTTCAACGCCAAGGGAGGAGTCTTTGGGGATTCTCTTTGCCCTGATATGTGACCTTACGAAGGACATCGGAGGAGAGGAGATGTCCATTGTTCACAGCCCCGTTTTTCTCTTCAGCCTCAGAAGGTTGCTTTTGGGGTCCCTGAGTCCTCTGAGACTCCCAGTGGGGGCAGGGCCTACGCCCACAGGACAGAAGGCTGGAAGGGGAGGGGAAGGACGGGACAGGCCAAGGAGGAAAGGAGCCAGGGTGGGAAGGTCTTAGTCCTCTAAGGAGGCTCTTTTTTTTTTTTTTTTTAATGTTTACTTTTTAGTTGGACACAATATTTTTTATTTATTTATTTTTATGTGGTGCTGAGGTTTGAACCCAGGGCCTTGCATGTGTTTGTTAGGCAAGTGCTCTACCACTGAGCCACAGCCCCAGCCCTCTAAGGAGGCTTTGACTTCAGCAAAACCACACGGACAGGAGGTGTCAGGGTCCAACAGAGATACAGAGAGCCAGGAGGAGACTTCCAGCCCTGGAGAATAATCCCACTCAGAGAAGAGCCAGGGAGGCCTATGCCCAGGAGGTACCCTTCAGAGGGACCCTATCCCAACCTCCAGAGTGTACCTAGAACCCAAATCTACCCCTTCCAGCTTCAAGGGACATTGGTCCAGAGCATCTGGCCCAGGAGTCAGACTCACCCACAGAACCCCTAGGACTGAACAAGGAGGTTCAAAGGTGCATGCTTAGGTCCTTGGTGAGGGGCTTGGGAGCCCAGGATGGCTACCCCACCTGGCACCACCACTGTGAAAAAATCTATTCAGTGACCGTCAGTAAAGACTATCAGGCAGACTGTTGGAGTGATAACATCTGAATAGGTACAGAGACCACTGCTTTGGGGTCTTACAATGGGGGAAAGAGTAGATTCAAGTCTAAATGCAGGGTGGGCAAGTGAGAATGTATGCCTGGAGCAGGTGGAGTTGGTGGATGGAAATTCACTCAGCAAAGAATCCAGGAGAGGGGGATTCAGGCAAACTGACCTATTGGGAGCTGAAGGCAGGCCTGGGTGACCAGATATTCCATGGCGGGGGTTGGGGGGTCTGTCGGGTGTGGAGGGGAGGGTCCTGGCTAACCTGGTGAAGCAGGGCTCTCACTGTAAGTGGGTGGAGACAACATGCCCATGGGCAAGGCCCAGTGGAAAGAGCCCAGGGGGGTCTGACAGGTTGTTGAGGAGAAAATCTGTGTCACCAGTCTTTATTTAAATAATCTTATTTACACGCTTTTAAGGTGTGTAAATGCAGACCCATAAACTGAGCATGTTTAAAGGCTGTGATCTGCAGCCACAGAGCAGCAGAGGTAGGACCTGGGTTCCAGTGCCAGCAGACAGGCTACAGGCTTCATCATCGGTAGCACTGAGACTTGGGGAAACTATATCATGTTTCTGTGCTTTGGTCTTCCCTATGTGAAGCAGTAACTTTTACCTCACAGAAAGCTGGGAGGATCTCCAAGTGGTCCTTATGCACAGTGGTGCTCAATGCACCTGAGCTGTGATTCTAACCAAAGGACTTGCAGTACCTGAGAGGCAACAACCACACCCACATGGGAAGACCAGTTCTGAGCCCCAGGGGGGAGGATAGAGCTGAGGTAGGTCCTGCAGGGCAGGTGTGACAGCCAGCCTGCGCAGAGTGGGGAGATAACTGGGTGCACTCAGAGCAGTGAGACACCTGGGTCTGCACAAAGCAGGTGAGATCGCTGGCATCCAAGCAGAGCAGGTGAGATGGCGGGGTCCTTATCATAGGTGCACCTCTTCTTCTCCACCCACTGGGACCCTCACCACCACTACTCACCAGGGCAGTTCTGCATTCCTTCATGCAAAAGGGGCCAGGCCAAAGAGGCTGAGTGAGGGCAGTCCCTTCCTTTCCAGCAAGGAGGCCCCCGGAGGCCCAGCTTGGCTAGCACAGAACCTGTGGCTTCTCCACTTGACTGTCAGTGCCCAGACAGGAAATCAGGCCAGAAGTCTGCAAAACAGGCCCTGCTGGGAGCTGTCCACGGACCTGGAAACCAAGGGCCGCCTGAGCTGAGAGAGTCCTACAGCCCCCTTCCTACTCACCTAGAGGGAGGGCATTCCTGGGTAGGTTGTCTATATAAGAACTCACCCGAAACAGGTGTGAATCATGCCCCAACCTGAACATCTGGTCACAGACAGTGTGCAAAGCCCTGAGCACCCAGGTCTTCTGTTCACTGGGTTTCACGCCATACATACCCCTCACTGTATACACACCCCAAGCCCAACACACACCACATACAACACACATCTCACACAGACCTACACACACACCTATAAACACCCCCATACACCCAGCCACACATACAACACGTGCCAGTAATAGAGCTCACTACCCCACTCTCCCTGTCAGTCATAGGTGCATGTGGGGAACACATAGACCTGACTTTCAGCACACGTGGGATTTGGAGAAGAATGAGATTTCTCTGACCCAGGAGAAATACATTTCAGCATGGAATTTCTTTTTTTTTTTTTTTTTTTAAGATGTCAAGAGTACATTTCTTTTTTTAAAGAACAACAGCAGGATACAGGATTACAGTCTTTGGTAGAGGAAGCCCCAACCTTCCTCTTTCTCTGCAGCAAAGCCAGCGACCAGGGAAGGAAGTCAGATGTGATCCAATTCTCCAGAAAAAAAAAAAACTGTTGGACAATTAGGGAAGTTCAGGTGTGGGTTGTAATGGTAGCAAACAGTCATTTATGGTTCTCCACACTTGTTTGCAGACAGCACTTTGAAGTTAAGTTTGTCTGTATTTTCCTTTTTAAAACCGATTACATAGTTACAGGATTTTTCCCTGACACATATTTCATGCACCATTTCATTCTATTTAATAGCAACATATGCAATATTGGTATTAAAATAGTCTTTGTGGTGGTGCACACCTGTAAGACCTGGGAGGCAGACACAGAAGGATCACAAGCTCACAGCCAGCCTCAGCAAAAGCGAGGCACTAAGCAACTCAGTGAGACCCTTTCTCTAAATAAAATATAAAATAAGGGTGGGGATGTGGCTCAGTGTTCAAGGGCCCCTGAGTTCAATCCCTGGTACCCTCCCCCCAAAATATTTTAAAATATATTTATTGTGCTTTTCTGTTTACAAAAGTGATGCAATGATAACAGGCAACTTTGTACCTAATGAAAAGCACAAAGTGATTACACGTTAACCAACTTAGAATAATTTAGTAATCCAGCTGGTAAACTTGATACTTCAACAAGAAAAGCAGATAAGGAAATGCTAAAAAGGTCCTCCCTCACACCCTCAGCAAATAGTTCATGGCTCCAACACAATCATGGGTGGGATTCATGGCCACAAAATTCATGCATAAGAAATCATCGTAGGTAGGAGCTCAGATACCCAGTTCAGACGTCATGCATCACGTCAGTATTCACTCAGTGCAGGGGCCATCATCACAGCCACCACCCTGTCCACACAGTGAAATAGCCACTGTTGCTCTGCACTCCGGAAGAAAAAGGGTACTTGCAAAGTGGACAACACCCCTTCACTTGTCCTGGTGAGTGAGTCTCTAGAGGCTGCAGGTGAGAGCAGAGGAGTCCCCTGGTGGGGCTCTAGGGTCTGAGGTCAGGGCTGAGTGCCCAGCCCTAGAAAGCCAGGGGAAGTACGTTGGTGTTAACAGTGCCGTGCTGTCCCCATGTGGCCAGGCAGCCACCCTAGGTAGGATCTGGATGCCAGGCCTCCCTCCTGAGCCTTATTAGAGAATCCAGGTGTGTATATCCACATGAGAAAACACAATTGAGTCATTTAAATTCTGTTTATGAGAAGAATTTTCCCAAAATTTAAAGGAAAACTAACATTTTACACATATTTAAAAAGTTACATGTGCTCATTTTTTTAAAAATCTGGGGGGAAAAACACTGAAATAAAGTGAAATTAGTATTATCTCCCGCCTCTCAGCAGGTGGAAAACAACAGCCTCCCTGCAGTGACCCCGCCCTGATCCCAGGACTGTGAACAGGAAGGGACACAGCACAGGAGGCTAACCCCACCAAGGGAGACCTGAAGGTGAGCGGGCACGTGGCTGAAGCTTGGTGCTTGTCTCTGAGGCCCATCCAATAATGAGAACATGGTTTGAGAAAAAGGAAAAAGAAGGTCTATTGCTTTGCTAGCAAAGGAGAAACAGAGAGGACTCCTGTACGAACTGGACTGTGATTCCGCTCGTCCACAGGAACAGGGGGCTTTTTTAGAGGTGATTCGGTGAAAATGAGTTAGGGAGAGGATCATGGAGAAGAGGGTTAGAAAAAAGAATGTAAGTTTCAAAGCCACGAGGGATATAGTCAAAGCATCGAGTGAACCCCTGTTGCCATCATCCTAGATTACTGGGGTAGGAGCATCACTGCAGTCAGTGGAAAGGGAGCTGGGTATGGTGTACACAACTCTTGATTCCTGCTTCTCAGGAGGCTGAGGCAGGAGGAGGCAAGTTCGTTCAAGGCCAGCCTTGGCAACTGAGTGAAACCCGTATCAAAATTTTAGAAATTTTTAAAAGGGCAGGGGCTGTAGTGCATTCCTATATTCAATCCTTAGTACAGAAGGAAAAAAAAAAGAGAGAGAGTTGAAAGTTTGGGGGCTGAAGAGAGAACCAGAGACATGCAGGCCCCAGAGCTAGAAAGGATGGAATTCTCCCTGGAGCTTCCAGAAGGAGCTGACTGGCCACACCCTGGCTCCGAGACCTGTGAGACCTGTGACCCAGGGACTCCGGTAACCAGGAGGGACATCAGCACAGACATCCCACAGAGTTTTCATGTCAGTGCATGAGAACTTGCTGTCGACTCTGTCTTACCCCTAAAGAAAATTATGCTCTCGATTCAAGCCTTTTATCCAGCCTTTCTTCACGTAAGTCCACATAATAAAGGTTTCCCCATGACAGTAAAAGTTCTCAGTAAGTCTGTGTGTCTTTGTAAGAATGTTCCCGATCACTCTCTGGACTCCGTAACAGTCTCTAGAGAGGGACCCTCTTCCCCAGCACCCCGTGGTCTGAATCTTGCCCAGCTGGCTGGAAGTTCCTTGAGCAGAGCTCCACCTGTTTTATGCCTGTGCTTACACTCTTGCTCCACACCTGTCATGGGAGAGGCGGTCATGAATCAATTCAGATAGAGCATTCCCAAAGTGACTCATCTTACCATGCCCCTAGGTCTCTTGAAGGGTCCCTGACTACTGAAAATGAGATTCTCTTGGGAAGTTCAGGGCCTGGAGCTGACATATATATAAGTGGCCTGTGCCTGGGCTGGATGCCTATGTGTTCCTGACCACAAGAATGTGGCAGTGATGGCCATGCATTGCTGCTACTGATAGGAAGCTCCTTAGGTAAGACCGGTCTTCTGAAATCATATCTCCATGGAATGAACTTGGCCCCTGGGTGAACAGGAACCAGTCAAGTGATAAGGGACACAGAGATCAGAGTGGTGGGAAATGGGCCCGTTGTGCTGACCCTCACATGCTCTCTTCCAAGAAGAAATTCACCTGCTGCCCCACCTGGCTTAAGTGGGGCAGACCACCTGTTACCTGCAGGAGAAGTGCAGGCCCCAAATAATGTCCATAAGGGGAACCCAAGGGGACTTTCCAGAGAGCAGTTTCCAAAACCCAGGGAAATAAGAATGAGTCCTCCTAACCATAAAATCTGTAATAATTTTTGCTTAAGAATCCAATTAGAGCTGGGTGCCGTGGTGCACACTTGTAATCCCAGTGGCTCAGGAGGCTGAGGCAGGAGGATGGCGAGTTCAAAGCAGCCTCAGCAAAAGCAAGGCGCTAAGCACCTCAGTGAGACCCTGTCTCTAAATAAAATACAAAATAGGGCTGGGGATGTGGCTCAGTGGTCAGTGCACCTGAGTTCAATCCTTGGTACTCCCCCCCCCCACATACACACACACACACACACACACACACACACACAGTTAGACTGGTCAGCATGGGCCAAAGTGACCTAGAGTTGTCATGGCAGTGGGGACTTGACAGTCTGATGTCATCCTGTTGTCAGTCAAAAGGGAGACCTGAGTAGGACTCACTGGACACTTTCCACTTTCTCCCTTGAGAGTGTCCCCTTTCCCTTTAACTATGTTGACGTGTTTGAAATCTTTGACTTGATCACAAGAATCAGGGTTTGAAGGGGTCCTTCGTGCTGCCTCAGTGTCTTGGAAGTTCCCAGCCCTGTAACATTAGGAGCAGAGGAAAATGTGTCACGCCCAAGAGAAGATATATCAAACAAAGGTAAGGCAGGTTCAGCGACAGGACTGCCTCTCAGCTGGCAGGAGCTGTTCAAAATAAGGAGGATTTTGCTGGTTGGCGGTGTTCTGCTGAGCCAGTGTGGTACTTTTTCTCAGAGCTGCATGGAGTGCTTAGGAAAGTAGACACCAGTCACATCAATCTATCCCTAGAAATTGTGGTTTAGAGACGCCAAGAATATGTATTTTGGAAGAATAACTCACGGTGCATCAGCACCAAGTGCCTAAGGACATCCAGCACGCAGACAGCAGCAGAGTGGGGATTTGCTTCCTGCTGCAAAGCCCAAGTGGGAAGGTACAGAGGCCATCATTCAAGGGAGCTACTGTTGGGTCAGTCTGACGCGGCTGAAGGAACGAAGCACCAGGCAGCCCGCAGGCACGAAAGAAGAACCCCTCAGGCTCCGACAGACAAGCAGTGACGGTGCCTCTTAGCCTCCTGTCAATCAGCGGGGTCTCCTGACAGTCGCGGAAGGACAGGGGTCTCAGCAAGATGCTCCCACAACCAACCCCAGGAGGACAAGGGACTCTAAAAACCTCCCTTTCCTGTCCCAAGCCCTCCCTGCCTCCCCTAAACCCAATAAAATTCCAATCTGGCTGAGCCTGGGGGTGGCTCCCCCTCCCACCCACTCTGATGGACTGGAGGGTCCCACCTGGAGCGAAGCTCAATAAAGCCTGTTCAGCTGCTCTTACTCCGCCTCCTTGTGATCCCTGGTGCCTGACCTGACAACTGCTACCGGGCTGTGCTGGAGAGACTCACCCAGGCAAGGGCCAGGGCTTTGCAGTGACTACGACAGTTGGTCCTGGTGCATGATGTGGCCTGGGGGTCATGGGGTCACTGCTGTTCAGCCCTGCTCAGGATTGGATGCAGGCCAGTTATTCCTCCCAGTAAGAATGTGGTCTGGGACTCACCAGACCTCCCCAGGTTGAACCTAGTGGGAGGGGCAGGAATGGTCGGAAATGCCCCACACCTTCCCCACAGCTCAGCACCATCTTGAAGCTCACAGTGAGGGGACAGGAAGAGCCTTCACCCTGGAGAGCACCCTCCCCCAAGAACTGGTTGACAGGAATTCACACCTCCTGAGCCTCCTGAGGAAAGGCTGGACTCCAATCCTCCACTTGCCAAGTGAGGGGCCTCCTCAGGAAACTCACCCCTGGGACTCCCAGGCCGGGGCACACTCCTTGATGCTCAACAGCAGCCGGTTCTAACAGATCACAGCACCAGAGGAAAGGTGTGGAATCAAGTTTTTTTGCAGTTTATGCCATTGTTGTAAATATTTCCTTTGTGAGTACAAACATCTACCCACAGATTTCTAAAACCGCCCAATCCCGTCTGACTTCAAAAGGGCCTCCCTTCCCCAGCCTAAAGGGACACATTCCAGGGATTCTTAGCAGAGGGGTAGGGAGGGGCAGGTGAGGAAGGACCTTCCTCAGCTGGGAGACAGGTGGCTCTCCTTCCCTTCTGATGTCGCAGTTTGTGTCCTTGTCCTGGAGATACACCTTATTTACTTGTAACCTAATCCTCTTCTGAATGAAAATGAAAACAAACAAACAAAAATCACAGTAATATTTTCACACAGACAGCAACTTAGATTTTTTAATTCACAAAGTCAGCCCTTTTTATTCCCACCCTGAGGAACCTCCTGATGGCAGGGCTGTCTGTTTGGTCTTTGGAAAGTTAGAGAATCACTTTAAGTGGATCACTAAAAGTGAAACAGGTGTGCACACCAGGCAGGAGGGTCACAGCACCGGGCCGGACTGGGAAACAGGGTGGGGTATAGCTCAGAGGGATGGTGCTTGCCTAGCGTTGAGAGACACCCTGCTCGATCCCTAGTACTGGGTGGGGAGGAAACCAAAGGGAAACATGAATCCGTAAAAGTCTACACAGGAAAACAAGTTCTGTCCTAGAAGACAGCAGGAGGCAGGCATCCAAGGAGGTGCTCTGCATGGGCTCTCTCTTGTGCAGTGAGGAGGTCCACGGAACAGGTAGAGGAGAGTGTGGCTGCAGAGTCACATACCAAGACCTCGGGAGACCACGCTGGAAGCAGGTGGGATTTTATTGCATAGTTACCATGTATATATACTCGGTAGAAGCTAAGCAGATTATAGGCAGCCACCAATACCATTGTTGGCCAACTGTCCTTGCGGCCACCAATCGAGGAGCAGGCCATGGAGCAAGTGCTGGGACCCCAACTGTGGCCTCATGCTCAGGGCGCTGTGCCTACAGGGTAAGCAATCCTGCCGCTCACATGCCTAGCACAAGGGGAGTGGCCTGCCACTCAGATGCCCTTCATGTATGCCTATATGTATGAAGATTTGAATTTGGTGTCAACATACCTTATATACAGAGATATGAAAAATCGTGGTATATAGGTGTATTAAGAATTGTAATGCAATTAGATTGGATAGAGGGAAAGGATGGGAGAGGAGGGGAGGAGTAGGGGGATAGGAAGGGCAGCAGAATAGAATAGACAATATGATTGATGTATGTACATTCCATGTATGTATTACATGTCAAAATACATTCTGCTGTCATGTATGACTAAAAAAAATATAAAAATAAATCATATGGTAAAGAAAAAAAAGAATTGTAATGCAAAAAAAAAGAGTATGTGTATAATGACATAATTTGGCGTGAACATCCTTTATATACAGAGTTATGAACACTTGTGCTGTAAATGGGTAATAATGAATGAAATGCATTCCACTATTGTCATGTATGTAAAAATAAATAAATAAATAAAATGCAAGTTACACAGAAAAAAAAATTCCTTCTATTTCACATATACCTTTTGATTATGATTCCTGGCAGGACACAAATTAATTGGATCAAAGATGAATGTGTATAGATAGAAACATTAAAATAAAATCATTAGGAATATGCTAAAATAAAAAAAAAAAGAAGAGACTTGGCACAGTGAGCATGCGATGCCTGTACTCCACTGCCCACCTGGGCCTGCACCATCCACTGCCCACCTGGGCCCTGCATGAGCCACTGCCCACCTGGGCCTGCACCATCCACTGCCCACCTGGGCCTGCACCATCCACTGCCCACCTGGGCCTGCACCATCCACTGCCCACCTGGGCCCTGCGTGATCCACTGCCCACCTGGGCCTGCACCATCCACTGCCCACCTGGGCCCTGCATGAGCCACTGCCCACCTGGGCCTGCACCATCCACTGCCCACCTGGGCCTGCACCATCCACTGCCCACCTGGGCCTGCACCATCCACTGTCCACCTGGGCCCTGCGTGATCCACTGCCTTCATTCTCAGTTTGGAAACTTTTATCTCAGTGGGGAGACTTTGCCTCTAAAACATCAGTCCTGATCTACGTCACTCCTAAGGTGAGATGGGAAGATCTCCTCCCTGATGCGTCTGTGTTACGAAGCACCACTTCACTCTACGGTCATCTCATCCTCCTCTGGCCATACCTGGCACAAAGTGTGATTGATATGTTTGCTCTCCTTTTCACCCTGGGCAAGTCCCCTTGCTGCAGAGGGGAACACCTGCCTCTTGAGGTCCTTGGGTGTCAGTTTGAAGTAAGGGTTAGTGGCTAAGCTCATCTTTTCCATCAGGTGGCCAGGCGGGAGCCCCAGCAGGGCTGTGCGGCTGTCCTGCAGTCGGCTGCTGCCCTTTCAGCATTTGCCTTCCCGCCAGTGAACAGGAGTCTAAATGGCCCTTGGAACCATTTAGACGATGAGGAACGGAGGGAGCAGCTGGTTTCTCGGAAGTGGTTTACAACTATGGATGCGTAATACCAACTAGCCAAGTGGGCGCTATGTTCTGTGCTGTTTTCCTGCAGCCAGTGTTAAGGTTTTTTAAAATTCTATTTTATTTTTGTGGTACTGGTGGAACCTGGGGATCTCGCAGCAAGTGCTCTACCACTGAGCTACAGCCTGGCCCTTTTTTATTTTGAGGCAGGGTCTCACTAAGTTGCCTAGACTGGTCACAAACTTGCGATCCTCTTAACTCAGCCTCACAAGTTGCTGGGCTTACAGGCATGAGCCACTGTACGGGGCGGGCAGTATTCCTAAACCCATTGACTCGTTTTCTTCCAGGACACTCATGAGATTCTCTAATGCTGTTTATATCTAGGGAACATGGGCCACCTGTTAAAATTCTTTGCAGAATGGAACCCTCCTGCGGCCAGCTGACATCTCTGTAAGAGGAAGAGACGATTTCATATCCCCATTTTAACCTATTACTAAAAAGTGCTGGCTACAGATACACCTCAGAATCCGGCTGCATTATTTTGGAAAAAACCTTCTCCAAGTTAGACCCCATGCACAAGGGATTGGAAGTGGCCCATCCTGAAAGAAGGTGCATCAGGAGGCTGCGGCCTTGTCACATAGAGCCATGCCGTACAGTGGAGTTCTTGATGCATCCATCAACAACTATCATTTAGAGTGTCCCGGGCCCCAGGTGGCCGAGGTTTCTGCACTTAGTTGTGGATTCCTAAGGGTGGAATGAGCAAGACCCACACAGATGGGAAGGTCCAGAGGCTGTCATTCAAGAGAACCGCCACCTGGATGAACTGAGAGACCCACGGAGGCCCAGTCGGGGCTTCACAGTGGGAAAGGCAGATGGCTCTGGTGGAGGTTGTGGCCGGAGGCTGTGAAGTCGCTGGAGGAACCTCGGTGTGACTTGGAAGAGTGTGTTTGGCTTTCTTTGGTTGGTTCTAAGTTGGAAGCAGGGACAGAGGTTAGGGGGCTTGATCCTAGCTCAGGTTCTCATGGGACTCCTGCTTGCGGCTGCAGAGCCCCCGATTCCTGCAGGTAACAGAGGATCCAGTCCAGGACGCTGGCTGGTTGGGCTTCCAGGGAACAGGTCTCTCACCTCCTCCTGCCTCAACTCTTAGACACAGGGCACAGAGAAGGACAAGGACCCAGAGCCTTGTCCATCCCCAGCCCCTGACAAGAGATCCACCCCACTCTGCACGGTTCTCCAGTTTTCCACAAACCTGAGCATAAAACACACAGGTGTGGTCGTGCCACCAGTTCCTTGCTTCCTGATGAAGTCTCTCTGTCACGTAAAGATCATGAAGCTGTCTGCTTCTCTTGTTGGTCTGTCTTTTGCTACAAAGGTGGGCAAGGAAAGCCTTCTTCTCTGTACCATTCCATCTTCCTCTGTGCTACTTCCACTACATTAATTAATTCTTAACATCCTTAGGGGTGATAAAATGGGCTGAATAATCAGAAACCGTCATCATTCAAGTACAATTGTCTAAACATCCAGAAGAGACTGAAACTACTTTTTCGGCTTAAAAATAATATCCTGTGGCTTCCACATCTCCTGTCTGTGTGTTAAAGGCACATTTCCCCCATAGTCTCTCCTTGCTTTATTGATGATTATTCTTCCCGTATTTCCACACCCAATACCCCACAGATGTCCCCAGAGCAAGGTTCAGGGCCAAGGAGCTGCAGGGAGGTAGCATGGTGACAGGTCAGCCTCGGGGACAGTGACCTGTGATTGTGTCAGCTGTCTTGGACCCAAGGCACTCCCCAGGCTTGGATGACCAGCACTTGGCAGCAGCGTGTGCCTCTGTGTGGGTGCTGCTGGGACTCAGAACAGAACACCCTGAAACATGACTAAAGGCAACAGAACACACACCTCAGAGTGTTCCTTTCTGGTGCACTGATGATCCCAGGGAAGGGTCAGTGTAAGAGGGCTCTGGAAAGTTGCCCTTGTGGGAGGGCCATTTCCATCTGCAAAGCAATCTCCATCTGTAAGGCCTCTCGCTGTCCTTGGATCTTCCCTCCCCTGGGCTCCCCTCCTCTTCTGTGCTTCAGCCAAAGATGATTTTGAAGATGTGAGATGTTCTCTGGGTTTTCTTCCTTGTGAGCATATTGATCTACTTCTGTTGTTTTCAGGGAGTCCCAGTTAAGAACTACAAAAGGGCCAGGCATGGTGACACATGGCTGTAATCTCAAAGACTTGGGAGGCTGAGGCAGGAGAACTGCAAGTTTGAGGCCAGCTTAGAAAGGCCCTGAGCAACTCAGTAAGACCTTGTCTCTAAATAAAATATAAAAGAGGGCTGGGAATGTGTTTCAGTGGTTAAGCACCCCTTCATTCAATCCCCAGTACCCCCCCCCCAAGAAAAAGCAAGCAAGCAAGAAACCAACGAAAGAAGAGAAAATCAGTCCTCCCATGGTTCATGTGTGTTTCTGTACCTACCTCCCACACATCAGTGTGTGTCAGTGTGTCAGCAAGTACACGTCTGTCAGAGTGCTGTGTTGCTGTGATCAGTACGTGAGTGTCAGTGTGCACCCATGTACACGTGTGACTGTGTGTGCACATATGTGTGTGCACCGCTGTGGCATGCTGCAGCCACCACGTGGAGGCAGGATGTGGTCCCAGCTGTCCCCACTGTGGCTGAGCGGCCTTGCCGTGATGCGTGTGGAAGCTCATGTTGGAGCACCACGGTGGGTGGACAGGGGCTCTGTGCAACAGAGAGTCCAGACAGCCTTGCACACGCCCTAGTTTACTATAAATTTTATTATTTACATTTCCAAACACGGGATGCCTGACCTGAAGAGGTTCTCCTCTGGTAAACAGCTCAGTGTGGAGAGCCAGCCTGACCGGAGCAGGACAGGACCACCAGAAGTCCTTTCCCGGGGACCAGGCCAAGCTCTGTGTCCAGCCGAGGCTCCCAGGGACCTCCAGCACAGCCCATCTCACCTGTAAATATCAATTAAGATGTAAATAAAACACAAAAATAAAGATCAGGAACAAAGATCTGAAACTAATGCGGAGTGATCAAGAATTCAGAATGGTTCTGTAAGAGTGTCTGTGGGGATAGTGCATCTCAGTAGTTTTTATTTTTTTTTATTGTTGGTTGTTCAAAACATTACATAGTTCTTTTTTTTTAAAGAGAGAGTGAGAGAGGAGAGAGAGAGAGAGAGAGAGAGAGAGAGAGAGAGAGAGAGAGAATTTTTAAAATATTTATTTATTTATTTTTTAGTTCTCGGCGGACACAACATCTTTGTTGGTATGTGGTGCTGAGGATCGAACCCGGGCCGCACGCATGCGAGGCGAGCGAGCTACCGCTTGAGCCACATTCCCAGCCCCCATTACATAGTTCTTGATATATCATATTTCACACTTTGATTCAAGTGGTTTATGAACTCCCATTTTTACCCCGTATACAGATTGCAGAATCACATCAGTTACACTTCCATTGATTTACATATTGCCATACTCATGTCTGTTGTATTCTGCTGCCTTTCCTATCCTCTACTATCCCCCCTCCCCTCCCCACCCCTCTTCTCTCTCTACCCCCTCTACTGTAATTCATTTCTCCCCCTTGTATTATTTTTCCCTTTCCCCTCACTTCCTCTTGTGTGTAATTTTGTATAACCCTGAGGGTCTCCTTCCATTTCCATGCAATTTCCCTTCTCTCTCCCTTTCCCTCCCACCTCTCATCCCTGTTTAATGTTAATCTTCTTCTCATGCTCTTCGTCCCTACTCTGTTCTTAGTTACTCTCCTTATATCAAAGAAGATATTTGACATTTGTTTTTTAGGGATTGGCTGGCTTCACTTAGCATAATCTACTCTAATGCCATCCATTTCCCTCCAAATTCTATGATTTTGTCATTTTTTAATGCAGAGTAATACTCCATTGTGTATAGATGCCACATTTTTTTTATCCATTCATCTATTGAAGGGCATCTAGGTTGGTTACACAGTCTTGCTATTGTGAATTGTGCTGCTATGAACATCGATGTAGCAGTGTCCCTGTAGCATGCTCTTGTTAGGTCTTTAGGGAATAGACCGAGAAGGGGAATAGCTGGGTCAAATGGTGGTTCCATTCCCAGCTTTCCAAGAAATCTCCATACTGCTTTCCAAATTGGCTGCACCAATTTGCAGTCCCACCAACAATGAACAAGTGTACCCTTTTCCCCACATCCTCACCAGCACTTGTTGTTGTTTGACTTCATAATGGCTGCCAATCTTACTGGAGTGAGATGGTATCTTAGGGTGGTTTTGATTTGCATTTCTCTGACTGCTAGCTATGGGGAGCATTTTTTCATGTACTTGTTGATTGATTGTATATCCTCCTCTGAGAAGTGTCTGTTCAGGTCCTTGGCCCATTTGTTGATTGGGTTATTTGTTATCTTACTGTCTAATTTTTTGAGTTCTTTGTATACTCTGGATATTAGGGCTCTATCTGAAGTGTGAGGAGTAAAGATTTGTTCCCAGGATGTAGGCTCCCTATTTACCTCTCTTATTGTTTCTTTTGCTGAGAAAAAACTTTTTAGTTTGAGTAAGTCCCATTTGTTGATTCTAGTTGTTAACTCTTGTGCTATGGGTGTCCTATTGAGGAATTTGGAGCCCGACCCCACAGTATGTAGATCGTAGCCAACTTTTTCTTCTATCAGACGCTGTGTCTCTGATTTGATATCAAGCTCCTTTATCCATTTTGAGTTAACTTTTGTGCATGGCGAGAGAAAGGGATTCAGTTTCATTTTGTTGCATATGGATTTCCAGTTTTCCCAGCACCATTTGTTGAAGATGCTATCCTTCCTCCATTGCATGCTTTTAGCCCCTTTATCAAATATAAGATAGTTGTAGTTTTGTGGATTGGTTTCTGTGTCCTCTATTCTGTACCATTGGTCCACCCACCTGTTTTGGTACCAGTACCATGCTGTTTTTGTTAACTATCTCTCTGTAGTATAGTTTGAAGTCTGGTATCGCTATACCGCCTGATTCACACTTCCTGCTTAGCATTGCTTTTGCTATTCTGGGTCTTTTGTTTTTCCATATGAATTTCATGATTGCTTTCTCTATTTCTACAAGAAATGCCATTGGGATTTTGATTGGCATTGCATTAAACCTATACAGAACTTTTGGTAATATCGCCATTTTGATGATGTTAGTTCTCCTATCCATGAACAGGGTATATTTTTCCATCTTCTAAGATCTTCTTCTTTTCTCTCTTTAGGGATCTGTAGTTTTCATTGTATAAGTCTTTCACCTCTTTTGTTAGGTTGATTCCCAAGTATTTTATTTTATTTTTTGAGGATATTGTGAATGGAGTGGTTGTCCTCATTTCCATTTCAGAGGATTTGTCGCTGATATACAGAAATGCCTTTGATTTATGCGTGTTGATTTTATATCCTGCCACTTTGCTGAATTCATTTATTATCTATAATAGTTTCTTTGTAGACCCTTTTGGGTCTGCTAGGTATAGAATCATGTCACCTGCAAATAGTGATAATTTAAGTTCTTCTTTTCCTATTTTTATGCCTTTAATTTCTTTCGTCTAATTGCTCTGGCCAGTGTTTCGAGAACTATGTTGAACAGAAGTGGTGAGAGAGGGCATCCCTGTCTTGTTCCAGATTTTAGAGGGAATGCCTTCAATTTTTCTCCATTCAGAATGTTGCTAGCCTGAGGCTTAGCATAGATAGCTTTTACAATGTTGAAGTATGTTCCTGTTATCCCTAGTTTTTCTAGAGTTTTGAACATAAAGGGATGCTATACTTTGTCGAAGGCTTTTTCCGCATCTATCGAGATGATCATATGGTTCTTATTTTTAAGTCTATTGATGTGGTGAATAACATTTATTGATTTCCGTATATTGAACCAGCCTTGCATCCCAGGGATGAATCCTACTTGATCATGGTGCACAATTTTTTTGATATGTTTTTGAATCCGATTCGCCAGAATTTTATTGAGGATTTTTGCATCTATGTTCATTAGAGATATTGGTCTGTAGTTTTCTTTCTTTGAAGTGTCTTTGTCTGGTTTAGGAATCAGGGTGATGTTGGCCTCGTAGAATGAATTTGGAAGTTCTCCCTCTTTTTCTATTTCCTGAAATAGCTTGAAAAGTATTGGTATTAGTTCCTCTTTAAAGGTTTTGTAAAACTCTGCTGTATACCCATCTGGTCCTGGGCTTTTCTTAGTTGGTAGTCTTTTGATGGTTTCTTCTATTTCCTCAATTGATATTGGTCTGTCTAGGTTGTCTATATCCTCCTGACTCAATTTGGGCAGATCATATGACTTAAGAAATTTATCGATGCCTTCACTATCTTCTATTTTATTGGAGTATAAGGATTCAAAATAATTTCTGATTATCTTCTGTATTTCTGAAGTGTCTGTTGTGATATTGCCTTTTTCATCCCGTATGCTAGTAATTTGAGTTCTCTCTCTTCTTCTCTTCATTAGCATGGCTAAGGGTCTGTCGATTTTATTTATTTTTTCAAAGAACCAACTTTTAGTTTTGTCAATTTTTTCAATTGTTTCTTTTGTTTCGATTTCATTAATTTCAGCGCTGATTTTAATTATTTCTTCCCTTCTACTTCTTTTGCTGTTGTTTTGCTCTTCTTTTTCTAGGATTTTGAGATGAAGTATGAGATCATTTATTTGTTGGTTTTTTCTTTTTTTAAGGAATGAACTCCAAGCAATGAATTTTCCTCTTAGAACTGCTTTCAATGTGTCCCATAGATTCCGATATGTTGTGTCTGTGTTTTCATTTATCTCTAAGAATTTTTTAATTTCCTCCTTGATGTCTTCTATAACCCATTGATCATTCAGTAACCTATTGTTCATTCTCCAAGTGATGCATGATTTTTCCTTCCTTCTTTTATCGTTGATTTTCAGTTTCATTCCATTATGATCAGATAAGATGCATGGTATTATCTCTACTCCTTTATATTGTCTAAGAGTTGCCCTGTGACATAATATATGATCTATTTTTGAGAAGGATCCATTTGCTGCTGAGAAAAAAGTGTAACTGCTTGATGTTGGGTGGTATATTCTATATATGTCCATTAAGTCTAGGTTGTTAATTGTGTTATTGAGTTCTACAGTTTCCTTATTCAACTTTTGTTTGGAAGATCTGTCCAGTGGTGAGAGAGGTGTGTTGAAGTCTCCCATGATTATTGTATGGTGGTCTCTTAGACTCTTGAACTTGAGAAGAGTTTGCTTGATGAACATAGCTGCACCATTGTTTGGGGCATATATATTTATGATTGTTATGTCTTGTTGGTGTATGGTTCCCTTGAGCAGTATGTAGTGTCCCTCTTTATCCCTTTTGATTAAATTTGGCTTGAAATCTATTTTATTTGATATGAGTATGGACACTCCTGCTTGTTTCCGAAGTCCATATGAGTGATATGATTTTTCCCAACCTTTCACCTTCAGTCTATGTATGTCTTTTCCTATCAAATGCGTCTCCTGTAGGCAGCATATTGATGGGTCTTGTTTTGTGATCCATTCTACTAGCCCGTGTCTCTTAATTGGTGAGTTTAAGCCATTAACATTTAGGTTTATTATTGAGATATGGGTTGTTCTTCCAGCCATATTTGTTTATTTATGTTACTAAACATGGTTTGTTTTCCTCCTTGATTATTTTCCCCCCTTTACTGTCCTACCTCCCACTGTTGGTTTTCATTGTTATTTTCCATTTCCTCTTCCTGTAATGTTTTGCCGAGTATGTTTTGAAGAGATGGTTTTCTAGCTGCAAATTCTTTTAACTTTTGTTTATCGTGGAAAGTTTTAATTTCATCTTCCATCCTGAAGCTTAATTTCGCTGGATTCACAATTCTTGGTTGGAACCCATTTTCTTTCAGAGTTTGAAATATGTTATTCCAGGATCTTCTAGCTTTCAGAGTCTGTGTTGAGAGATCAGCTGTTATCCTGATTGGTTTACCCCTAAATGTAATCTGCTTCCTTTCTCTTGTAGCTTTTAAAATTCTTTCCTTATTCTGTATGTTGGGCATCTTCATTATAATGTGTCTAGGTGTGGATCTCTTATGATTTTGCACATTCGGCATCCTGTAGGCTTCTAGGATTTGGGATTCTGTCTCATTCTTCAAGTGTGGGAAGTTTTCTCATATTATTTCATTGAATAGATTGCTCATTCCTTTGGTTTGGAGCTCTATGCCTTCCTGTATCCCAATGACTCTTAAGTTTGGTCTCTTTATGTTATCCCATATTTCTTGGATGTTCTGCTCATGGTTTCTTAACAGTCTTGCTGAGTTGTCTATGTTCTTTTCAAGTTAACATCTCAGTAGTTTTAAAAAAATCATGTCAGAGTTACTGTAAGTATATTTTTAAACCTTCTTTAAAATGAGATAGAAGAGTATTTTATTTCCACTATTTCTAGTATGAAGCACATTCTCATATTTGCTAGGTATTATACATGGCCAATACCAGCACAATTTATTGGATAATATCATACTAGCAATGGTGCATGTAGATTAAAGGAACAAAATAGGATATAAAAATTAGAGAAGGGGAGATTAAATTATCTACAAGTGCTAAAATTGTGTATCTAAACTTCTGAAGAAGTGCAGGACTATTCACTGTGGAAAGAAGAGTTTTTCAACAAATGCTTCTGGGACAACTAGAAATCCACCTTGAGATGAAGGAGCTTAGGCCATTCCCTCCTGTCATACATAAAAATCAACCCAAACAGAAGAGCAAAACCCACAAAACTCTCAGACAAAAACAGGAGTAGATTTTCACAGTCTTGTTTGTCGATGGTTTCTTAGATATGACACCAGAAACACAAGCAAAAACCAAAAAGAGGGGTTGGGGATGTTGCTCAAGGAGTAGCGCACTCGCCTGGCATGCACGTGGCTCTGGGTTCGATCCTCAGCAC
This sequence comes from Spermophilus citellus, assembly GCF_964194105.1. Taxonomy (NCBI): domain Eukaryota; kingdom Metazoa; phylum Chordata; class Mammalia; order Rodentia; family Sciuridae; genus Spermophilus; species Spermophilus citellus. Next base: position 87,426,541 of record NC_138196.1, on the reverse strand, counting down.
CACATACAAATAAATAAAGATGCTGTGTCCACCGAAAACTAAAAACAATAAATATTTTTTAAAAAAAAAGATGGGCAACTGATCTTCATCAAACTAATATATTGTGCATCAAAGGGTACAAAGAGGAAAGTGAAAGACAACCTCAGAATGGGAGAGAATATTCACATATTCCACATCTGATAAGGGTCTAGTACCTGGAAACCATAAAAACTCTTACAACAACAACAGCAACAACAACAACCCAGTTAAAAATGGGCAAAGTATCGAGATACATTTTCTCAAAGATCTACAAATGGCCTACGAGCACATGAAAAGAGGCTCAACATCATTAGATATCAGAAAATGCAAAACCACAATGGGAGACCCCTTTACACCCACCAGGAGAGTTATGTGCCCCCCCATGTGCTTTTTTAAAAGGGGGACAGCAAGTGTTGGCTCGCTGTGGAGAACTGGAGCCTGCCTACATTGCTGGTGGAGTGTGAACTGGGGGCCTGCTGTGGAAAACAGTAGGGGTCACTCTTAAGATTGACATTGAACCCTGTACGTCTACTTTGGAGCGCATGCCCCAGAAAACTGAAAACACAGGTCCCAAGGAAAACCACACGAATGTAGTGTTCTGGGCCTAGACCTGCCCAGAGCTGGGGCGGCCTTGGCATCCGTTCTCACCAGGCACCAGGCATGAGTTTATGAGATGGGTCGGTACAGGGGAAAGTGGGTGTGAGAGCAGGCAAGCCCTGATCTGAATACCCCGCATCACTCTTTGGTGTAGGAACAGCAGTTTTTAGGCTGGGCCTAACCAGAGTTACTCCATTTTGAGTCCAGGTACTGGGCAGATGGTGGTGGTCTACAGGTACAAACAAGGGATGGAGTCATTCTACCTTGGCACTGTACTCAGAATGGAGCAACCTACGGCGAACAACCGCTATGACAGAGTGATGCCGCTTGGGCCCAGCTTGAAGGCCGTGTCTAATAGATCAGAGAGTGACTCAGGCAGGGATGGCCTGCCCTCATGTCACCGTCAGGGGGAGAGTGGGTCCTCTCAGAGAGCAGACGGAAGGGCCCCTCCTGCCCTCTAGTTTTCTAGGAGGGTCCCAGGGAAGTTTCCAGGTAGTCCCACTCAGGTCACCTCTTGACTTTTGACTGACAGGAGGTTGACGTCAGACTTCCAAGTCACCACTGCCATGAAAACTCTGGGTCACTGTAGCCCATGCTGACTTGTTCCAGTTGGAACCGATTCTTACAGATGTCACAGTTACAGGGAACTATCCTTATCTCTTTGAGTTCTGGCATCTGGTCTGTTTAAAGGTCACAAAAGTCCCCCACTGCCCTCACTGTCACCCACTGTGTTTTTTTTTTTTCCAAACATTTTGGCATTTCAGTCTTGCATGTCCTAAGCCAGACATAGCTGCGTATAAATTGCTTTTTTTCTCTTTCTTTCTTAAAAGAAAGAATCAGCACTTGTGAGAATCAGCACAGTGAGTGGGCCCAGTTTGTAAATTATTCCCTTAATCAACTGCTGACATCTGTCTGTTCCCTGTCAATAGAAGCATTATTTTCAGCACCAAATGTTGGAAACAACCTAATGTCCCCCAACTGACAAAAGAAGAAACAAAATATGGTCTATCCATAGAATCAAGGGACATTATCACTCAGACACAAAAAGGAGGAAATGATGTGGACACAGGACAACAGGGGCTGCCCTTGGACACTGGGTGAGAGAGGCCATGAACTGCGCAGCTCCACTTGTGCGGGACGCCTATGGGGCAGATCCACCGAGAGCTGGCTGACTGCTGCCAGGAGCTGGGGGAGGGCACAGGTGTGACTGGGGGTGGGGACAGGGCTGTCTTTGGGGAAATGGAATGTTCTGGAGTCACCACTGCCGTGAGACATTGTGAATGCACTAGATGCTATGGGAATTTCATACACACACGAAGGCACTGACAGAATCAGGGAGCTGATAAAAGGAGATCTGGTAGGATCTACAGAAAAGCAGCCTCCAACACCGGGAGAGTTTGGTGAGGCAGTGTGCTGCAAAATAAAGACAAGCGGGCATTTTCAGGTACGGAAACAAAGAGGCGGAGGGAAAAGTCATGTTTATAAAAGCAAGAGTCTCTGGATGAGCTGTAGCTCTCCTCCTTGTCTCACCTCCCTGCTCCTGTCCCCCCTGCGGCCACCCAGTGGGAGGCGGCTGCAGGTTCTGTGGGGTCTGCCCAGAGGTTCTGGAAACAGCTTCTACAATAAGTAGAGTTTCCTTTCCTTATTTCTGTAGTTCATGGAGGGAACCTAGGGTCCTGTCCACGCTAGGCCAGCCCCAGCCCTAAGCAGCATTGGAGGATGGCCCCATGACATTTGCCCAGTACTGCCCTTGTGATACGTTATATGGCAAGTGGGCTTCATCGGATGGTTAGATGAAGCAGAGAGCTTTTTGGGTGTGGTGAAAGGGAAATCAGAGTCAAAGATTGCAAAGGACTTAGCTCTTGCTGCTGCTTTAGAGACGGGGGCCGTGGAGAGTGACAAGGGAGAGAAGCCCCATGGGACAGTTGGTGAGGAACAAGGACGTTAGTTCTGCTGCCAAGACTGAACTCGACCAACAACCACAGGTGCCAGTCACCCACAGAAAACCCTGCACCTGCTGGAAGGACCCCTGACCACTTACCTGCCACATACCTTCCTCTCATCTGGCCAAAGTCCCCGTGAATGATGCTGGAAGAGTAAGCCTCCTCCAAACTTTCTGCCAGCCCATTCCCAAAGCATAATTTATGATGTTACCAAGTGGAGAGAAAATAAACCACGAGGTGGTGTTCAAAGTCTCTAGGACTCATTCTAAGAGAAACCACACTTCCCGTGCGATGCACGTCTGCTCTGAATACCAGACAAGGCCTGGCCTCTGCACATGCTCACTGTGAACTGTGCAGCCAAACACGTCTTACACGAGTCTGCTTCTCTGCTCTCTGTGTGGGACTGAATTGTGCACAGGCCCCTGGAACTCACGGTTATGTGAGTTGATGTGTTCTAGGGAGAGTGAGAGCCTGTGTCTCTGCAGTGAGCCAGACATGTGGAGGTCATAGGTTTCAGGGAGAAGGTGGAATGAGCAGAAGCAATTGGAGTCAGACACTGAGATGAAATCTGAAAGCCCTAGGGGGTCTACAATTTACCAGAGAAGAAAGCACAGAGCAGAAACAGACAGGCACAGAGAGGGGCCAATAGGGTCACAACACCAGAGGCACCCTTCCTGAAGTGTCTCAGAACCTCAGAGGATGGGGCTGGGGTTGTAGCTCAGTGGTTGAGAGCTTGACTAGTCTGTGTGAGGCATGGGTTTGACCCTCAGTACTTAATTTATTTAAAAATAAGTAAATAAAATAAAGGTATTGTGTCCATCTACAACTAAAATAATAACAACAAGAAAATCTCAGAGGAGCTGGGCCAGATGGCACACTCCTATAATCCAGTGGCTTGGGAAGCTGAGGCAGGAGGATTGCAAGTTGGAGGCCAGTCCCAGCAAAAGTGAGGCACTAAGCAACTCAGTGAGAACCTGTCTCTAAATAAAATACAAAATAAGGCTGAGGAAGGCTCCGTTAAGGGATCAACAATATAAAACAATGCTCCATAAGGAAAGTAACAACAAAAGTGTGGGCGGAATCCCAGAAAACCAAAGGCCAAATGTTCTCTCTAATATGTGGATGCTACTCACAATGGGGCGGGGCACTAGGAAAGAATAGGTTACCTTAGATCAGGTAGAGGGCAGCGAAGGAGGGGCGGGGGGTGTGGGGACAGGAAAGACAGTAGAAGGAGCAGACATCATCATGTATGTAGACATGTGACTTCATGACAATGTGATTCTGCAACATGTGCACTCAGAAGAATGAGAAATTATACCCCACCTCTGAAGGGTGTATCCAAGTGCAGAAATGCACTCTACTGTCAAGAGAACTAATTAAAATAACTTAAGAAATTAAAATAACAGGAGAGCAGCGCCCTGTGTGGCACGGCCTCCAGGGGCGAGGTCCGCACAGACAGACAACCGCTGGGACAATGCCGCGAGCCTCCAGTGTCCCCTGGACACACCCAGTCAGACCTCCTCACACACAAGGCCCGGTCAGGGAAGTCAGGGTCACCAGGAGCAGGGCCCCCAGCCCTCGGCCCGCCAGCTGCCAGCCACAGCCCGAGGAAAGACGCCAGCTCCGGCTGAGCCCCCGGGATCCTCACGCGGCCTTGAGGTGGCTGCAGTCTGATTCCTCTGCCAACGATGGGGGCGGTGTCCAGGGTCACCCGTGGAAAGGCGGTCCTTCCTCCTGGACTGAACGGCCTCCTGTCCGAAGTTGGTCGGACACGTTCACGGGGTTTCTTTCTGGCTCTATTCTGATCCTCCACAAAAGCCACGTCCTGACTCTGCAGGGTACAGGATGAGTCTGCAGAGTGGACGGAACGGTTCCTTCCACCTGGCGGTTTTCAAAATTGTCTTTAGCTTTTCCAGTTCCTTTACTTTCCATATAAATTTTAGAATAATTTGGTCTATATCTCAAAAAACGGCTGGGATTTTGATAGGGATTTTGCTTGACTGTGTCTCCGTTTGAGACCCTCGCACCTCGGTGAGTCTTGCACAGCATCACTCAGGCCTCTTCCTCCATGGGACCTTCCATCAGGGCAGCGATCTCAGCACCCTGGGACATTGGGTGGCACGTTACTCTCAAACTCACTTTTTTAGTGATCATAAATGGTATTCTACTTTTAGTTTTAATGTCTATGTTCACATCTGGTGTATAGAAATGCAGTGAATTTTTGTGTTTATGATGGTTATTGAAGTGTAATTGCTTTTTATTACTGACTTCTATTTGCTAATATTCTGTTAAGAATCTTTGCATCTATTTTCATGAGGGATATAAGCCCAGAGTTTTCTTTTTGTATACTGTCTCTTTGTATCAGGGTAATACTAACTTTATAAAATGAATTATGAGGGACTGGGGTTGTGGCTCAGTGGTAGAGCACTCACCTCACACGTCCAAAACCCTGGGTTCGATCCTTAGCACCACATAAAAATAAAATTAAATTAAAAAAAAATGAATTATGAAGTATTCTCTTTCCTATTTTCTGAAAGAGATTGCATGGAATTGGTGTTAATTCTACAAAAACTCAGGGCTGGGGTTGTGGCTCAGCAGTAGAGCGGTTGCCTAGCATGTGCGAGATGCTGGGTTCGATCCTCAGTGCCACATAAGAACATAAAATAAAGGTATTATGTCCAACTACAACTAAAAAAAATTCTACAAAAACTTGGTCGAATTCTCTAGTGAGACCCTCTGAGCCTGGAGATTTCACGTTATGATTTCAGTGTGCCTAACTGAGATGGGGCTGTTGGAATCGCTCATTTCAGATGTGGAGAGTTGTGCAAGTCTGTGCGTTCAGAGCGCCGATCCACTTCATCGAAGGTGGATTTCTGTGTGAAGTCGCTGGAGAGCACTTGTCTTTCTGGGGTCTGCAGGGTCGGATGATGTCCTCAGCCTCACCTCTGGTGCTGTGACCTGTCTTCCCTCTGTCCCCTCGTGGTCCATTCACCTCCTGCAGACGGTGAGAGCGTTCCCATGGCTGCAGCTGGTGCCTGCAGGTGGTGGCTGCGGTTTCCCCGAGAGGTTTGGCTGGAGTAGGGCAGCGGTTGTCTGTAAGTCACCTCTTTCTAGGCTGCCCTCTGGGGTCACCGGCTGAAAGGGGCAGGCTTTAGGGGCTGTCACTGGCCACACCTCTGTGTGCAGCCCTGGCTTCTTCAGTTCCAAGGGCCATAGGTGGCTGAGAGCCTCACCGTCCCTCCTTCTTCTCTACGCATCACCCTTCTTCTGTCTCCTTCACATACGATGAGTAGGGTTTTAATTGAGTTTAGTATGAGGAATTTGGAAAGTATCTGGTTATCGTCCCATGAGTGGAAGTCCTAGGAAATCTCTTTTGGGGACAGAATCAGAGCTGGTTCTGTGATGCCAGATTCGTGGGACCCCAATAGACCTCCGGGAGCCGAATCCGATGCAATCACACAGAGTCTTTATTCAAGCTGGAGCCTGGACGCAGCGGTCCCAGGAGTGAGTCCCGGTCCTTTGTTCAGTGAGATTTTATAGGTTTTGGGGGATACTCCATGTGTCACAACATCACACAGCAAATCATTCCATACCGCGGGAAAGTCACACAACAACTCTTAACATTGATTAGCACATTCACTGGCGGGAGCAAGTTGGGGAGGGGTGATTGGTTAGTACAAAAGGGGGATTTGTTTGAACTGACTGGTTTAGGCCATGAGGGGTGCACGTGCTAAACTATATGGTTTCCCAACGCGTTATCAACCACCATAAACTACTGGAGGGTCATCTGGCATTCCAGGTATTTCCCTGTCTCATGCTGATTGGAGGTTGCTAGGGGGTTGCTATGGGTCCTCACCTAGCCTGACAGTCAGGGACACCTGGCACCACAGACCTCTCCTGTTATTTGCAGACAAACAACTCAGCAGGGTGGGTATGTGCCTAGGAGTGCTGGGTCGGTTGGTTTTTCCAAGGACAAGGGTCACGCCCCCTTCCTTAGGACAGGCCTTGAGGTAGAAGCTGCTGTTATTTATTTATTTTTAAAAATGGGGTCACATTAGTTTCTCAGTACTTCTTCAGTAAAGGGGCCTTAAAATAAAGAAATAATGCTGAGAATGACAAAGATTGTTCAGGAACTACAAACATTTCATTTTTGTTTATTTGTGTATTGTAATCTTTTTCTCAGATTGAATCTGCCCTAGGAAAAAACTTAATGAATATTTCTGTCTTTTCTTCAGTGTTCTCTAACTTTTCAGTGTAAACTCATGAGATGAAGAATTTGCTGGCATAAACATCCTGATTGGCAAATAAGAATGGTCCTGACACAAGGCAATACCATGGAGGTCAAGTCAGACCCAAAGTCACAAATAATCCCTGAAGTCCACTGCACGTCCAGCACATGTCTCCTTTTATTGGACACTAGATATTGTTGGCCAATTCAAATCTATTTCACTTAAGCCTCTCCTCACTTCTATCAGTTTATCAAGTTAGATCATTGTTATTTCATCCTATTCATGGGTGATGTCTAGCAAGCTGGCTGAAGTCTGGGTCCAACGTCCAAACCCTGAGGCTGGGTTAAGACTAACCCCTTTTGTTTTGACATGAAGGAGTTCAGAATTTGTTATCTCAAATCTTCTCACTTTGGCATAGTAATTACTTTGAGCTGAAATGAATGGAGACTCAATCAACATAAAACAAACTCTTTACCTGCTTTCAACTACCTGAAATAAAGTGTGTGATTCCTCACCCCACCCCCTCTTTTTCTAGTGCTGGAGGAGGGAACCTAGGGCTCATGCCAGCTAGACAAGCGACGACGTTCCCCTGAGGTACCCCACGCTACCCCAAGTTTTCCCTTTGGTAAACAACATTTACATGTCAAAAGGACATTTCATTGGGAAGAGAGTGGGTCCCAGACCACCTTCATCAATTGGAAGACCACCTGCACAATGAGGCCACCTCCCTTCTCTGACTATGCCTCCCCAGAATCACCCTAGAACCCCCAGCTCTCCTCCTGTCTGGCTCGCGATGGAATGGAAGCCCTCTCATCTGGCTTCTCTGAATGGGCTCCCTCCTGTTAATCTGTCCTCTGTTAATTGAATCAATGGGCCAGCCAAGAACCTAGGACGGCCAAGGAAGCAGCTTTCTCTCCCCTAAAGACCCCACATTTCCACGCGACCCTATTCTAGCTGCTCCGTGTGGCTAAGGCTGTGTGGCTGTCAGACTCCTTCCGTAGGACCACAGCTGAAGGGGGATTCAGGCGGTTTGCGCAGACTGCTTGCCAGGCTGCAGGGCCCCAGGACTCCAGGGATCACCCCACCTAGAGTAGCAGCAACCTTTGACCTCTCCTCTCGGTTGGTTCTCTATACAATTAAGTTCCACTTAAACACAAGTTTAAGTGGCTAGCTTAAAAAAGGTTCTGTGCTTTCACTTCAACATAAGTTTTCAGACCCTCTGAAAACCACAGAACCAGTCAACCTCCTCATTACTTGAGGCTCCCAAAAAGGAAGCCCCGGAGCAAGTGGTTTGGTGGAGCCAGGCCCCTTCCTGGATGGGCCGCAGTTGTTTCCAGCCCCCAGGATCCAGGCAGGCCGCGTGGATGGTGCACAGGCGCCTCCTCCGGCTGCGACCCCACTCCACCCAGCAGTCTGCGTCAGCCTGAGGCTGTTCTGGAATGGGACTGATTGAGACCAACTCCACCTACACTGCCAGGCCACCAGCCCTCTTCCTGTCTGGAGCCCCCTCAGCAGGGTCACCCAGCTTCCAAGGCACCAACCCGACAGAGCGTCTGGAGGGCTGAGAGGCATCCGCTCTGCCTGCCTGTCATGCCTCCTGGAGAAGATGGAGTCGCTGAGGGAAACCAAAAGAGTAACCAACCCCAAACCCAAACCCCCAAGACAAGGCTTGACTAACACCCTCCCATCCCACCCCCAAATTAGAAACAACAAACCATTTACCCACAGAGTTCTGACTGCTCGAGAATGCATGGAATGCTGCTTCTGCAGGGGACCCACAAGCAGGCAGAATGATGTGGGCAGGTCTCGACCCCACGGCCGTGTTCCTGGAAGGTAGGGGCCAAAGGGGATCCTCACTGCACATTTCACCTTGGGTCTGAGTCTGTGCCAGAGCCTAGCAACCACAGCGCACTTTCCATTATCCTGGGAAGGTAACTTCTGCGTTTAACCAGCCAGAGACTCTGTTCTTGTCTCAGCGTCATCTCTCAGGGAGTGTGTCCTGGGGTTCCTGTCGTAACAGAAGACGTGGCCCTTGGACATTCTACGACTGTGGCAACTTTGAGATTCTCTTCTAGTGTCCTTGGAGAATAATTACACTTGAGAGACTGTATCTTATTAAATAAAACGAAACAAATCACTTTTATTTTTTTTTAATGATTAAAGAGTAATAATTTAATTTCAGAAAAATAAGAAAATTCAGTAAAATATAAAGGAGAAAATCAGAATAATCCATTACCAAAAGTAACCATTATTAACGTATATTTTCCAATATTTATACACATAAGTGAGATGAGACTCTGTATGCAATGGTTTTGAATATTTCACTAAACATAATAGACTCTATTGTTTAGAGCGGTTTAGGTTTATAGAATAAGTGAGCAGAGGTCAGAGTTGCCCCATGCCTCCCCCCACTCTTGGTTTCCTGTTTTTTTTTTTTTTTTTAAAGAGAGAGTGAGAGAGAATTTTTTTAATATTTATTTTTTAGTTCTCGGCGGACACAACGTCTTTGTTGGTATGTGGTGCTGAGGATCGAACCCGGGCCGCACGCATGCCAGGCGAGCGCGCTACCGCTTGAGCCACACCTCCAGCCCCTGGTTTCCTGTTGTTAATGTCTCCTAGGTGTGGTCCTTTTGTTGCAATCTGTGAGCCGATATTGATACCTCCTTATGACTAAAGTCCTGGTTTAGTTGAGGGTCCCCTCTTGCTCGTGTGCGTTCTGTGGGTTTGGACAAAGGTAAAATAACATGAACCCACCAGAACCGTATCAGAGTAGTTCCACTGCCCTCTGGGCTCTGCCTACTCACCCCTCTCTACCTACAAACCCTGAAAACCACTGATCTCCTTACTGTCTCCTGAGTTTTGCCTTTGCCAACATGACGCAGTAGCCTCTTCAGATTGGCTTCTTCCACACAGTGACATGCACTTAAGTTTCCTCCGTGCATTTTCACGATCTTTAGTTCATTTCTTTTTAGCACCGTGTGGATGTATCAGTTTATCCATTCACTGACTGAAGGACATCTTGGTGGTTTTGGAGTTCTGGTGATTATGAGTAAAGCTTCTATAAATATACACATACAGATGTTGCACGAACGTAGTTTTTAATTCATCTGGACAGTTTGGTAAGGTGTGGTTAGCTTTCTATAAAACACCGGGTTGTCTTCAAGGTGGCTGTGCCATTTCATTCACCAGCACTGAGTGTTCCTGCTGCTCGACATCCTCGTCCGCATTTGGTGCTGTAAGGGTTCTGGATTGGGGCCATTTTGGTGTCGGGGTGCTTTATTTCTGTTTCAATCTGCAATTCCCTGATGGCATGATGTAAAGCATCTTTCACATGCTTATTTACCTCCTGTAGGTTTTCTTTGGTCAGGTGTTTGTCCATTCCTATTGTTGACTTCTAAGAGAGTTCTTTGTATATTTTGCCTACAAATCTATTAACAGACAGACCTTTTTCAAAGGTTTTCTCCCAGCCTGTGGCTTGCCTTTCACTCTCTTAACAGTGTCTTTCACAGAGAAGAAGTTTTTTATTTTAACGAGGCCCTGCTTAGCAATTGTTCTTTTGGTGGACAGTGACTTGCATCTAGAAAACCTGATCATCATGCCCCAGGTCACCTACACATTCTCCATGCAACTTCCTAGGAGCTTCATAGTTTTGTATTTCATGCCTAAGTCTATCACCATTTTTAGCTAATTTGTGAAGGGTGTAAAGTCTATGCTTGTCTCTCTCTCTCTCTCTCTCTCTCTCTCTCTCTCTCTCTCCTTGCATGTGGAAGTCAAGTTGTTTCTGCACTATTTGTTAAAAATGCTACCATTCTCTCCTGACTTGTCCCAGGATCAGGTGACTATATTTGTCCCTTCACAAATACCACCCTGGCTCGGTTGCTGTAGCTTCATGGCAGGTCTTGAAGCCAAGGAGCGTCAGTCTTCTAACACTGTCTCTATCCAGGTTGGATTGAGTAATCTGAGTCTTTTTCTTCTTCATATAAACTCTGGAATCAATTCATTAATATCTACACAACGAGTTGCTGGAATGTGGCTGGACAGCATTCATCTCCAGATCAAGTCATGGGAATGGCCTCCTACCAGTATTGAGTCTTCTGCTTTTTATTTTATTCTTTAAAACATTGCCCTTTTTCTTAAACATAAATAATTTTCTTAAAACCATTTTTTTAAAAACAAACAAACAAAAAGAGTAGTGAGTTGCACTGCTTCACATTTTTACCAATCTCCTTTATGTCTGAATAGAAGACAATTGGATACTCAAGTCTGCTTGGTCATTTGATGCATTGCTTTGGTTGAAGTAAATAAAGAAAAAGTGGTTTCATATGAACTTGCAGATGGGGGGAGATCTGCCTGAACCCCCTGAAAGGGATTCAGAAACCGCCAGGAACCCTCAGACCACACAAAAACCACTGCAATAAAGTCCACTGCTTCTCACTTGAAGAGTCTATATAGCTATTTAATTAATATTACAAAAGGCAAATCCTTCCATAGCAAAGATATTTGAACAAATTGCAAAGGGGTGGGATGAAGGAAACCTGAACCCTGGTTAATTCAATCTAAAGAGATATCAGTTTTTCTTTTTTATAGTGCTTGGCCTCCTCCACATCACTGAGCTACACGCCTAGTCCCCATATGTTTTAAAGATAAGTTCTTGTTCTGTTGCCCAGGCTGGGCTTGAACACCTGGGCTCAGTCATCCTCCTGTCTCTGCTCCCCAAGAAGCTGGCATTACAGGTGCATGACACTGTGTCCGACTAAACAAACATTTTTAGCTGAAGATTGAACTTAGGGCCTTACTTATGCTAAGCAAGCGCCTTACCACTGAGCCTCAACCCAAGTCTGACAAGTTTTTGAGTTCAAAATTACTGTCATTAGGTTGGGTTGTGGCTCAGTGGTAGAGCACTCACCTAGCACATGCAAGGCACTGAGTTAGATCCTTAGCACCTTATAAAAATAGATAAAATAAAGGTACTGTGTCCAACTACAACTAAAAAAAAATAAAATCACTGTCAGTAAAGTTTATATATCACAATTTTAAAGCTTACTTTTCCAAGCTAAGAAAAAGCAATGTCATACACCATCAGCGGTAACATTTGTATAGGAGTTTTGCGTCAGGCAAGGCCTCTAACTAACTGTGCCCACATGATGTCATTTAGTCCTTAGAGGCCCACATTAGAGAAAGCTCAGAGCAGAATCCACTCGCCTGAGGTTGCCAGACCCAGGTGAGTTTGATGACTGCAGGTCCCATGCTCTTCCCTCATCCAGGGACCACTGTTGTCACACAGGAGGGACACAGAGTTGACCAGTCTTCGGGTGCCAGTGATCCACACTGCCCTTTGCTAGGCCAGATTCCTGTGATCAAGTGGTGACTCTGGGGTGTCTCTGCTCTAGCACTAATGAACAAATACTTCACGGTCAAAAGCTGTCCAGTTAGGGTCGAGGGGAACTTTCGCTTATGTCCGTTTTTTCACATACACAGAGACAGCATCCATTCTAGAATTCAACTGGACTTTATTAAACACACAATACAATATGGCTGCAGGAAGCAAACAGAAAAGACAAAGGAGAAAAAAACGCAGTTCTACCTATTTTATAATTAGGTAACAGGAGGGCAGGTCACTAAATGAACACAAAACAGTGAAGCTTGATGGAAGAATTCTCTGTTTCTAGTGTCTATAGTTTTGGATTCCCACTCTCTGATGTCCAATGGGCACACCTGCTTGTTTTGAGCCAGCGAGAGATGCAGTGGAAGGGAGAAGCTTGTGACAGACTCCCCACGGTACACAGTTCAGAAGTAGCAGATGCCTGGTTAGTGACACTCTGTGCAAAGATCCACAATGCGGTTCCTGCAGATGGCACAGTTGTCAACCACAACATCCCAGGCCCAGAGGGCTACTGCACGCCACTTTTTCACTTCAAAGTACCTCTTGCCCACACCACTCCAGGTATCTACATCCATCGCTGCAGCCTTTTTGAAAACATACCCCCTTGATTTCTTTCATCTCAGAAGTTTTCTTCATATGAATGTTGTACATATTTTGCTAGATTTAAACTTAATAGTTCCAATTTGAAGTACTGATGTAAGTAAATAGTTTGGTGTTTTTTTGGTGCTGGGGATCGAATCCATGGCTTTGTGCATGCAAAGCAAGCACTCTACCAACTGAGCCACATCCCCAGCCCTGGCTTTGTGTTTTTTAATTTCAAATTTCACTGTCTGTTGCTGGCACATAGGAAAGCAGTTGACATGTGTGCATTTACTTTGCTCCTGCAACTCGTCTATTTATTAGTTTCAGGAGTTTGGTGGTTTTTTTGTTTGTTTGTTGTTGTTTTTTTTTTTTTTTTTCTTTTTTTGTACTGTGGATCGAACTCGGGGCACTTAACCACTGAGCCACATCCCCAGCCCTATTTTGTATTTTATTTAGAGACAGGAGTGCAGACTCCAGGACTCGTAGTCCCAGAGACTCCCCTAACAATACAGAGAGAACCCACTGAGGCCCCGCTGTGGGGCATGGCTGCTCTCAGGTGAGCAGAAGTGCTTATTCGTCATGCACCTTTACTTTTTCTTTTCTAGTGTCTCAATATAAAATATATATATTGATTAAACACAAACCGTTGTCTTAGGAAAGTAAGATCGGGGTTGGAGAAGCACTTCTCTTGCGCCATTTGGTTATGGTGATGCACCTGGGTGAAGAAGAGGGTCCCCCTTGCAGGTCCCCGCAGGAGGTGGGGCCATTTCCCAGGCTGCGAAGCTCCTCCTTGGGACGCCCTGGGTACTGATCAGCAGCTGAGTAAGGAGTGGGTGTGGGGGACCTCACCTGGTTCCCCAGGACATGGCAGTGCCCTCTTTTGGGTGGGGGTACTGGCACAGTGTTTCATTCCTGCAGGTGAGCTGCCCACTGAGCGTCCCCAGGGGCCTCCCCTGGCCTTTAGCAGCAGTGGGGCTCCTTCAGAGCAGCTCTCTGGCCCTCCTTGGCCTGTAAGTTGTCCTCCCACGGTCCCCTCCTCCCCTTCTTTTTGGGTAAGCCTGGGTTAGTTTCTGTGGCTGGTTTGTTGAAACTGTGCCTGAAAGGCAAGTTCTTTTTAAAATCATGAACTATTAGGCTCAACTTGCCAAAGAAAAAAATGTTGGTGCAAACCTCAGGGTGGAGGTTGTCTGATGGGGGTGGGTGAAGGTAACTCTCCTTCTCCTTCCCTTAAAGATGTGGCAGTTAGTGCCTTAGGTCAACTGTCAGGGGAGAGGCCTGACTGACCCTCTGGCTCCTGGTTTGGTTTGACGGGGCCCTAAGCTAGCTGTGGCACCACGCCCACTGTCTCGCTTCTCAAGCCTTGCAGCCGAGTGCTGTCTGCTAGGTGGGATAACACTGTGTACCTCTGGGCTGTGAGGACTGCTGCAGGCCACCTCCCCAGCCATGCTGCCTCTGCCTGTCCCACCTGGGCCTAGTGCGAGTCCCTGAGGCCACTCATGAGAGGGTGGCTGGTGAGTGCCTGGGGGTGTAGGTGGACTCCCGCTAGAATTCATTTGTGCCTCTTCAGTTTAACTAATGATTTGTATCTGATTCAGTGCAGTAAATATTTAGTGCTGCATTTGTCTGAGGACAGTCAATGAGTAGGTCAGCCTGGTCCACAGAACAAAAGTTAGTCAATTCAAATTCCTGGGCAACCGTGTTCATGTAGAATGAGCACCTGTTTGACGAATGCTTTTAAAGTGATGCATAATATTTCTCCAAAATTACCCAATTGCCAAAATACCATAACCTGTCTTTTCTCCCAGTAGAACAAATGCTAAGCATAGTTTTTGCTCCCCCAACTGAAACGTTCCACAATTAAGTAAATGTTCAACTCCCATAATTAGATTTCCATGTTGACAGCCCAGAATCAAATAGATTGGAGTAGACTGACTGTTGGAAGATCAATTCTTCTTATTTTAGCTTCGAGTGAACTTTCATGCTAATTAACTTAACATGCTAATTAACGTTGAACAATAAGCATCGCTCTATTCCACAGTTTAGGCCCCATTACTTTTCTCACCTTTAGACTTTAGGCCCTGTTGCTTTTCTCACCTGTAGAGTACCTTACATTGGGAAGCCACTGGTATCATCTCCTCTGACTTGGAGATGCTTCTAAGTTTACTTTTTTATTTGTAATAACTTGCAAATTTCCCACAAAAATTCCAAAAGACATTTTGATTTGGTTCAGAAAGATTCAAGGAAAAAAAAATTTAAAGGAAAAGTGAATAAATTGGACTTTATCAAAAAAACTTCTTATCTTTGAAAGCAGATAACAGAAAGGACAAGCCACACACTAGGAGAAAGTATTTTCAAAATAAGCAACTTGTATTCAGAATATACAAAGAACTCTTACAACACAATAAAAAAAAAAAACACAAAAAAGCAAATCTTTAAAAGTGTCCAAAGATGTGGACACTTAATCAGAGAAAATGTACCACTGATAAATAAGGTGTAAAAGTTTGCTAAACATTGACAGGTGTTAAGTAAGCACAGGGAGATCACAGTGACTTCGGACAGGGATGGCTCAGCTGGGCTGTTCAAACCCTGCACATTCCAAAGGAAGGTCTTCAGGGTCGTCCCTTGGAACGGTTGCTCTGCTAACAGAGTCGTGTATGCCTGAAGCTTTGCACCACACTCTTCAGGTTTGATAAGGTAAGTTTTCCTAATAATGTGATCTATGATGAATGCCTGGTTTGGCTCAGGTGGGTGTGGGGTGGGGTGTGAAGACAGCATAGCTGTCAGTCATGAGCACTGTATGACTGCTCTCGCCGTCCCCAGTAGAACTCTGCGGGCCAGGGCTCAGGGAACTTCTGTGTGTAGACGCCGTCACACGTGTTGTGACACATGTTGTCATACATCATTTTCTGGAAGAATGAGGCAATCCCTTGAGACTCCACCAGGAAAGAGCCGCTGGAAGCTTGTACCAAGTTTTTTCTGAACTTCACCTTGCTCCTTTCTCCTTTGCTGATTACAGTCTGTCTTTTCTTTAATCTTTGTTTTTAGTTACACGTGATGGTAGAGTGTATTTTGGTAGAATACACATACATAGAGTATAACTCAGTCTGTTTAGCTTCCCACCCTTGTGGTCAGACATGATGTGGAGTTACCTGGTCATGTATACAGATACAAGGGTAGGAAAGATACGTCCAGTTAATTCCACTGTCCGTCTAATCCCCCCTTCCCTTTGTTCCCCTTTGTCTGATCCAATAGACTTCTAATCTCCTCCTCCCCACCCTCCCTTGTTGTGGGTTAGCATCATGAATCAGAGAGAACACTTGGCCTTTGGTTTTTTGGGATTGGCTTATTTGATTTAGCATGATATTCTCCAACTCCATCCATTTACCTGCAAATGCCATATTTTGTTCTCTTTTAATGCTGAGTAATATCCCACTGGTATGTTATCTTTATCCATTTATCCATTGAAGGACACCTAGTTGTTTCCACAGCTTGGATATTGTGAGTTGAGCAGCTATAAACATGTAAACATGGAGGTGGCTGTGTCCCTGTAGTATGCTCTTTTTGAGTCCTTTGGGTATAGACTGAGGAGAGGGATAGCTGGGTCAAATGGTGGTTCCATTCCCAGTTTTCTAAGGAATCTCCATACTGCTTTCCATGGTGGTTGCACCAATCTGCAGTCTCACCAATAATGTATAAAAGTACCTTTCTCTCCACATCCTCGCCAACATGTATTGTTACTTGTATTCTTTATAATTGCCATTCTGATTGCAGTGAGCTGGAATCTCAGTGTAGTGTTAATGTGCATTTTCTAATCGCTAGAGATGGGGATCGCTACCAAACTATGGGCATCGTAGTGTCATAGATGGCACATTATGCTTTGTATTTTGCTAGTGTGAATATATACATATGTGTGTGTGTGTGTGTGTGTGTTGCTGGGGATTGAACAGAGGGCCTTATGTATGTGAGGCAAGCACTCTACCAACTGAGCTATATCCTCAGTCCTTCATGTATTTTTTGATCATTTGTATTTTTCTTCTGTGAAGTGTTTGTTCAGTTAGGGGAGCCACTGAGTGCTTGCTGTGACTAAATCAGGACACATCTGTCCTTTGGTGCCTAACAGAAAAGCTATCAGGGGAAGGGCCAGGGTGTGGGACCTCCAGGGCCCCAAGGAGAAGGGAGAAGAGAGGAGACCACAGAAGTGCCCAGACTTAGGTTGTGAGGGTGCTCACTGTGCAGACAGCCCTGACTGGTCCGCCCTGCTCCTCCCTGATCTCTCCCCCTCCCGACTCTCAGGGGAAACAGGATCACCTCTCTTCCCCATCCTAGGAGAGTTACCTGTCCCTGAGCACACACCCGCCACAGGAACCAGGGAATCAGACTTTGGGGATGGCACCAGAAGACCTCAGAAACGACCATCTCCCAAGTCAACAGTGGATCACAGCTCAACGGAGCCCTCATGGAATGTCGGCTTTGAGTCACCTCTTGAAAGCCCCTGTTCCTGCTGATGGCAGAATCACGGCCTCTGGGCCTGGAGTCCCCTGTGTTTCTCCCTTGCTAGCGCAGCCATAAACCTTCTTTTTATTTTTTCTTAAAACTGTGTCCTCATTATTGGATCGGCATCGGGGACCAGGACAGAGCTTTGGGTAATAAGACTCTTATAGGGATCATACAGAAGCACCGTCCCAGGCCAGTGACTTATTCTGGCCCCACGGGGGCATTTGTCAAGGTGTGAGCACGCAGGCTGAGCACAGTGCACCAGGACTGGTGGGTTGGGGCTTTGCTCCAGACGCTGCTCCCCAGCTTCACATCAGCAACAGCGACTGAGGCTTAACCCCAGACAACTGCCACTTCTCCTGTGACACGGATTCCTCCTCCTGCAATCCTTGCTGTTGTCTCCAGGATCCCAGGAGGCAGGTGGTGCAGCTGCAGACCCATTGTCATTGCAGCTGCCCAGCGGCTTCACACACACACTTCATCTGTCCTGATGTGGTTCCTGCAGGGATAGTTGGACACGGCCCTGGGTGCTTAATAAGCCAGGGTCCCTGCCTTACAGTAAGTGTCCAGCTTCTCCAGGTCACGACTTGGAGGGTCAGCAATCACACAAGATATGCAGATGCCTAGGTACCTGTATGCTGCACTTGATAGTAGGTACTGGCACCTACCCCACATGTGTCCCCAGCTGGAACTGGGGTCAGAGGCAGGGGCCCTCTCTGGGGAACTTTTGTTACTGGACAGCCAGCTGTGACTGGGAAGAATGACTTGAGGCCAGGGAGAAGCCAAGAGCTAGCCTGGCAGCCAGGTTCACTTGACGCTTTGACTGTATCCCTCGCGGCTTTTTCCCAAACTTCTTCTCCCTGACCTTCCCCCCTCCCCCGCATCTTCTTTACCCTAAACTTCTCCTTCCTGATCTCTCCTCGCTGATCTCATCTTCTCTGAATCACCTCTATAAAAGCTCCTGTTCCTGTGAATGGGCAGAATCATGACCTTTGGGACAGGAGTTCCCTGTTTCTCCTCTGCTAGCAAAGCTACAAACTTTTTCTCTTGTTTTTCAAAACTGTGTCCTCGTTATTGGATTGGTATCCGGGACAAAGACCGAGGTTTGGGCCACGGCCTCCTGCCGATCGATGGAGGCCATGATACAGACTGAAGACCCAGGGGTCTCCCGGGACAGCGACAGATGCACACTGATGCAAGCCAGGGTAGAAGCTGGGAATGAATGGCAATCTCCACCCACCCTCATCTCCCCGCATGCAGGAAAAACAGCAAATAAACCCCGTCAGGCTCACCTTTCACCTTATGGTCAGCCACCTTCCAGAATTTGCACAGGACTCGGGATGGCTTTTAAAAACGACTTGCCAGATTAAGAAAGCTCATTAGCAGACTTTCTTTGATCCTGAGTTCAGTGCACAAGAAAGGGAAATTCACCTATCCAATCCTGACTTGAAGAGTTAAAAAACACAGGATATTATAATTGTAAAGCCTCTTGAAACAAGTATCACTGGACAGAATTTTGAAAACCCAGTATGTACAAACTCATTGCCCTGCTCACATCAATGAGAAGCACATGCAATTTCTAAAAGGACAATCTTCAAACTAACAAAGAATGTGCCCAAATAAATGTGGTGTTTCTACGAGAATGATTTCTGAAATATTAGCTAGGTTACTTTAGCCTTGAAACATTGGCTCTTGGCCCAGGCTTAGCACTCTCCTCAGACGAAACTCTTGAGAGACTGCCAGTATTTCCAAAGTCAGAACAGTAAATCATGGTCTCTTAGACGCTACGGCTGGAGGAAGACTAGAGACACCACTGAATAGGCACCTTCAGTTCACCTGGAGGCAACACTCTTCCCCAGGCCACCATCCAGGGGTCATGGTTTTGACTCAGCTGCCCTGAGTTCTGAGACTAAAAGGAGGGGATGCAGGCCCTGCCTGCGAGGGATGTGGCGCAACCTGTGAAAGGAGAAGTGCGGCAGGGCGTGAGCGAGCACCTGACAGCCCTGGGCTCTGCCTTCTTCACAGCGAGTCTCTGAACATCCAGTCCCCAGCCCCAGGCTCAAACTTAGAGTCTTTTCTTACTCTTAGGTGTTGAATTGTGTTCCACCCTCAAGAGACTTGTTACAGTCCTGACCCAGTACTCCAGAGTGTGGCTTTACGTGGAGATGGGGTCATCAAGGTAAAGCAAGGCCACAGGGTGACATCTGATCCAACAAGGCCAGTGTCCTTCCAAGCAGATGAAGAGACATCAGGAAAAGGCCATGTGGGGACACAGGGAGAAGATGGCATCCACAAGCCCAGGAGGGCAACCTCAGAGAGACCATCCGCACCATCACCGCTGTCTGCACCTTTCAGCCTCCAGACCTGTGAGAAACAGATTCCTGTTTGCCATAGTTGTTACTGCCCTGCGTGGGGGCTGCCCTGATAAAGTGACACACGTACTGAACACGGGCATGCCGAGCTCTCTGAGCACCAAGGAGTGGTGTCAGTAGCCGCCGCGCACACGTGTGCCTCGAGTGTAGCAGGCACCTTTCCCGCACTTGAGCTGCTCCACTCAGCAGCTCTGACCACACAGGTGCTGTCCTTGGGCTACTCCAATTCCCCCTGCAGCTTTCTCCGGTGACAGTCTGAGGCTGGCACTCTGGTCAGAGCATCCCCTCACCACCCTCAAGTCCAGGCATCACCTGCGTCCCACATGGAAGGCCAGAGCCTGCAGGAGCACCGAGGGGCATCCACAGCATCCTCTATGCAGAAGGCACCACCCAGGGAACACAGACAGACCTGCTCTCCAGCCTCCACAGATCCCCCCCCCACGGCCCCAGGTCCGCCTGTCGCCTCCTCCAGGACCTGGGTCACATGACTATTAGGGTTACAAAGGAGGTTGGAAAACAGAGTTCATCTGGGTGTCACAGGAAGCTGGGAACCCTGATGTGGGGAACGGTGAGCACTCTCCTGGTCACTGAACACCTCATCTATGTTTCTCCATAGAAGAAACAAACAAAAAAAAGCCCTCTCCAAGAAAGAGACTGGAGTTCCTTCATGTTACTGCACTTAGTTCAAAATTCAGGACATCGGCATAATACTTTCTGGGCCGCGTCAAGCCGAGAGATATTTTTTTCTTGGACTAAGACCCATGACTAAACAAATGCTGATTACATTCCCTCAGCGCCCATCCCACCAAAGGTAAATCATGGGGCAGCAACAGGATTTTCCCAGCCCAAATCGAGGGGCACAGCCTGAAGTGGCAACAGTCTCCTGACAGTAACAGGAAGCACTGGGTCATTTCCGAGTACTGCAGGTCTGTCCCAAAGGGGATGTGTCCAGCACCTCCCTGACGTCTGGACTGAGCACCAGGAAACACCCCCCTCGGGGTCTGTAGCCATCACAGCCCACTTTCTAGTTTAGGGTCCAATTCAGACTCCAAAAGCATCCTGGGCTTTGGAGATCCCTTCCAGGGGGCTGCTGCTGCCGGAGACCACACCAGAGTCCCTTTTCCTGCCTTTGTGGATGGCTTCCTTCTCTGCTCTCTGTTATCCTTCCTGACTTCCTTCTGTCAGATGAAGACCTGGACTTGGGTGAGACACTGGGCTTGATGGGAAGGCCACATCCTTAACCTGATCTTCACCCCGGAGCACGAATCCCTTGCACTCTGACAGGTCTCAAAGCCGGTGTCAGTCAAATCTTTCAGTCTTTTTATTTGTCTGTTTGTTTGTTTTTAGTTGTAGCTGGACACAACACCTTTATTTCACTTGTTTATTTTAGTATGTGGTGCTGAGGATCGAACCCAGGGTCTCACGCGTGTGTGGCAAGTGCTCTACCGCAGAGCCACGATCCCAGCCGGAATCTCTCGGTCTTAATCCTACCACGAAGAGTACGAAGCGGCTGGCTTCCCTGCCCTGCAGAGCTCCTCTGTTGAAGAGCAACCATTCCTTGCTGAGCTCCCCATTTCATGGAATAACTTGGAAAGTGCTGACGGCAGCAGCCTCCCACACTCGGCCTTTCTCGGCTTCTTCTGTGGAGCCACAGATTGGTGGGCCTCATCTGCCTGCTAAAGGACCACAGGAGACAGCTTTATCGAATGTCCTGTGCCTCCTGAAGTAGGGGATCTTCCCAGCTGGCCACCCCTCCCTGCTAACATTGTGTGATGCTGCCAACAGGTGTTTCAAGTTTTGTTGAAGCAGCTCACCACTTCTTTGTACCGAGTTCCTGGGTCCTCAGCTCAACCCACCATTCTGGTAGGCAGATCACCACGTGACGTTATTATCTGAAAAAATAATGAGAATGATCTCTCCTCATAGAGCAGCTGAAGGAAGGTGTTCTGCTCTGATGGTCGGCAGCGAGTGAGCCGACCTAGGGGTTCAGGGGTCCACTCTTTCTGTCTGTGGTTCTGCTCTCTACCATCTGCAGACAGCTGCATCCACGGCAGTGTGCAGAGAAGCTGTGAGCGGGTCCTGGCTCATTGGCTAGGACAGCCTGGGAGGCTGGAGCCCCTGGCTGTGTGAGGAGGAAGAGTGAGGTGTGGTGAGTGGCCAGCAGTATCCCTGGAAACATGCTGGAGGCCACTCAGCAGTGGAGGAGTGCAATTTGAACCCAGTCCTCAGGCATGAGGTTGTATGGAAGGCTGGGCATGTGGGGCAGTGTCTTCAATATGTAGACTCGACTGCTGGTGTCCTGTGCCATGCAAGGCACATCTTACTGCCGAAGCTGTGATTCAGCAGATGTGTGGAGACCTACATTTTTTAAAAGCCCCAACCTGCTGGTAACAGGGTTTCTGGAATAGTAGGATTTGGTGAGGGAGCTGGCACACCAAAGGAAGATCACAAATCAACCCAGCAGCCTTTTCTGAGAAGCCTTGAAGTGAGCTGTTGTGTGACTGTGACAGTGGTCAGGCTGTGGGAACACCACTCAGGAGGCAGTGGGCACAGGTAGTCCCCAGCCCTGGGGGTAGACAGTCCTTACTTGGTACTTCTGGGGCTTAACCTGCATCATCATTTCAGAACTCTTAGGATCCTAAAACCTTGTTTAAACACAATGAAACTGTCTAGGATGGAAATTTCCAAGGACATCAATCGCAATTCCTTAAGGAGCACGTTAGCATGCTCACCTAACTGGCCACACCCGCAGCAACCTCATCCTTCTTTTTTTTTTTTTTTAAAGAGAGAGTGAGAGAGGGGAGGGGGAGAGAGAGAGAGAGAGAGAGAGAGAGAGAGAGAGAGAGAGAGAGAGAGAGAGAATTTTTTTTTAATATTTATTTTTTAGTTCTCGGCAGACACAACATCTTTGTTGGTATGTGGTGCTGAGGATCGAACCCGGATCGCACGCATGCCAGGCGACCGCGCTACCGCTTGAGCCACATCCCCAGCCCCCTCATCCTTCTTGATGTCAGCCACCAGCCGGAGAAGCCCTGCTGCTGTGTAAGCTTGTTCCCACCACAGAAGCCAGCCACAGCAGCCAAGTCTGCTCTCTTCTGCTCCTCTCACCGTCATGGCGACACCCTGTCGGAGGTCAGCTGGCCTCACTGACCTGCAGCCTGCTCCTGGAAGGGCGATTTTGACCAACGGAGTCCTATTTTCCTATCTGCATTTCAGTGATCGCCATCATTCCAGGCTCTATTTGTACCCCCTGCCAGACTCAGAGATGGCGGTGCCTCGCCATTCTAATTGAAGAGCACACACCCATCTGCCCTCTGAGACTGTGGACATGCTCCAGCACGAACCACCTCATGGTACTGGGTTTGTCCATCTGAGACCAGTATGTAGAGAATGTCTCCAAAGTCCTGGCTCCGGGTCTGTTTGCTTGTTCTACCCAGACAACCTTGGTCACCATGGTTACAGGAGCACTCCCACACAGCCCAAAGCTGGGCCTG
This sequence comes from Spermophilus citellus, assembly GCF_964194105.1. Classification (NCBI taxonomy): domain Eukaryota; kingdom Metazoa; phylum Chordata; class Mammalia; order Rodentia; family Sciuridae; genus Spermophilus; species Spermophilus citellus. The sequence goes on along the minus strand of NC_138196.1, from coordinate 87,403,429 downwards.
CCCTGCTCACTCCCATGATGTGGTGCCTCTGTGACCTTGAATAGGGTGATCACTCCTTTCAGCCTGCAAAATCCCATCTGTAAGAGATTAAATATGTTCCTCGACAGACTGATAGAGAAATAAATGAGTGATAACTTGAAAAGCATTTTGCTCTGAGAACTTGGTTCAGAGCCTCTGGCTGCACCACAGGTTACCAAATGGCCAGTCTGTCATTAGGAATGGCACTACAGACCAGTGAGATGTCCAGCAATGGTGATCAAGAGCACTGAGGCTAGAAATAACCCCACCTTTGCATCCCACTCTGCTGGTTTCTAGCTGTCTGACCCTAGTTGAATTCCTGAATTATTGAGCTGATGTTTCTCCTTAGGGCTCTCACGAATTATAGAAAAAGCACCACTGAGGTTGGCCAAGCACCAGTCCTACGCTGATGAGAGGCATCACCTTTGAGACAGAGTCTGTCATTTCCATCCCGCAGAGGAAGTAGATATCAAATAACCTGCCGGAGACATTCACAGTACCTGGCAGAACTGTGGGCTAAACAAGAGAATCTTGGGCAGTGCACTACTTCAAGAACCAAAGATATGATTGTTCATATTTTGTCTACAACTTTCTCTTCCTGACTCCTCTGGAGCCAGTGACAGGCAAGCTCGGGGGGCTAGCTGCAGACTCCTCAGCCCAGTTGAACAGCCATTAACTTCCCCACAGTCTGCTTTCATAAAAGCACCCAGGAAAGCATAAAAGGCTGGGGCACCAGATGCCTTCCCCTCCCTCCAGTCCACCTCCTGCAGAGCGACACACAAAGGTGTCCTAGATGTCCAAGTGGTGTCTCTTTCTATTCACGTTTTCTAGCTTGCTGTCTGGAAAAACTACCAAAGCCAAGGAAAATGCTTGAGTGAGATCTTGCTATAAAGGGGCATTTACCCTCATTTCATATGTGTGAGACAGTGCAACCCATTCTCAGCTGCACTGAGCTGCTGATTTCCAGTCTTCCCTCAGTGCCGGTACATATTATTCTCATCCACTTGCATCTTGTTATAGTGAAGGTGCAGCATGATGAAGGCTGCAGAAGGGTGACCACGCTGAACGCAGGGGCTGGCTCCACCAGTAGAGAGGTGATCAGCAGCTCAATGAGACCCTGCCTCTAATAAAATACAAAATAGGACTGGGGATGTGGTTCAGAGGTTAAGTGCCCCTGAGTTCAATCCCCGGTCCCCTCCTCCCAATAGATAGATAGATAAATAAATAAATGATAAAAGCAATGGACTTTTTGATTTGGCAGAAGAAGTGTATAGACAGCATGGCCTTCAGGTGGTGGCCCTGATATTGCTGTCCAGGTCCTGGGCATGTGTGCGAGAAGCCTCTGGCCAGTGCTGCTGACCGAGCTCACTGACAGAGGGCGCTCTCCAGCACCATCTCACAAGCATTGGTTTCTGCTGTAGAATTGGTTGTTTTTCCCCACTTTTGGTGCAGTGGGATTGAAACTGTTCCAGTTTGATTTTGACAGATGCCAATAAAAGCTTGAAACCGTCCATATTTTAAAATACCAGAAAATGTTATTTTTCTTTAAAAAAAAATTCCAGTTTTGTTTCGACCGAGACTTCATAACAAGTGCTTCCAGGGTCAATGAGTTTGAAAGGAGATGAAGAATGTGACAGATCACTCCAGAACAGCTCAGTTCACTTTTTCAGCTCGCATGGGGTTTGCCTGGGTTCTGCCTTGAAGAGGACAAACCCAAATCATCATTTCCAGTACTCTGAGACCTATTTCTGAATATGCCAGCACATCCTCTCATTTCCTGACAAGTTGGAGCAGAAGACTGAGCATTTATTGTACTCCATGATTCCACATTCAGGTAGACACATTGGTGGAAAACGGGGGGTGATTTCTTGGAATCTGACCATAGGTTCCTTTTTGACATTTCCTTTAATTAATTCTTATGAAGGAAAAATCTTCAGCTTGGCATGGACCTGCCTCTAATCACTGCTCTGAGGAACAACGTTCCCACCCTAAAGGAAAGCCAGCTGTCTGGGATGCCCCTGAGTGGCTAACTATGAACAACAGAGCATCTTTATCAAAATCAAAAATGAAAATGAAGAAATCTGCCAGTCCCTGAAGGAGCGATCTTGAGAAAACTGATGTGAAGAAGTTACATGGCACACAATTACAACTCTGATGGCTTTTGTTAGCTTGGTGAAGGTCAATAGCTTGTACCCTGAAGTTTTTCTTTAAAGATCCCTCTTGCTCCACATCTACAAGACCGTTTTCCAAAGATCAGTCAACTGGTGCTCAATGATGTTAAATCAGTGCTACAAGAAGGAAGGTGTCACCTCTGACTGGTTTCAATCCTGTCCAGGGAGTGTGGCTTCGGTCCTCTTTGCTTTGGTCTGAATGCCCTGCTCTTGCAGATTTCCTGCCTCCCATCACACTACCTTTGACGCTGCTCCTTTTTCCCAGGCTCATCCCAGACACCTGCACCTTGCTGTGGCCTTCTCAAGCCCCATCAGAGTGAGCGCCTCTTTGCTCTGTGCCCCTAGTCTCAGGTGTGGCCTCCTTACCCCAGAGACGGGGAACTCTCACTCCTCCATTCTCCACTGGTCTAGCTCAGGAGCTTTACTCGAGAGACATTGCTAAAATGTTTGAAGAACAGACACATCCACAGGCTACCCAGAGCAAGAGGAAAGCCATGCGTGAAAGTGGCCTGCCGGGCACTGAGTCTGTCCTTGCCGACTCCTAAGTGAAGGAGGACTGAGAAAACCCACAGAGATGGCCTTACTTTTGGTGAGTGTGTATAAGGTTGGATGTCTGTGTGGGCTTTAAAACACCGGCTCTTGAAGATGTGTGACATCAAATGCTCTCATGCTGCTGGTCCCCATCGCGGGAGGTCATGGAGGGTCCCTGGCGTGGGCACATGATGCTTCATGATCCAGTCCATTCGTTTGTTCTAACTAGTCTCAGTGGATGAGCACTTCCTAAAAAGGACATCATGGTCTAGAATTGAGTCTCCTCAGTTACAGATACAGAGCCACAGTGAGTCTATCATAGTAACCATACATTTGCTCAGCTGTGATGAGGTCCTGCTCTGACTTTCTCACAAAAGTATTCTACATTAATCTTTAAGAAGCACCAGCTCCCGCCATTACCAAGTTCTAACCTTCTCAGAGGGTCTGCTCTCTGACATCTCTTGCACACCTAGAATGTGTCCAGGATCCAGGTGTCTAAAGGGTGGGTTAGGCTCCAGGCAGCTCAGCGTGATGGAGGACATTGGTACACATGCCGCTGCCAGACACAGATGCACTTGCTGGGTCATGGCTTCAAGTGAACGACGCAGTTTTGCTGAGCCATACTTGCTGTTAGTGGGCAAAGTCCTTTAGGATGCTTAAATAATCACTGACCCAAGATCCCAGGAACCCTAGACCCTTAAAGACCTAGAGAGAAGGGCCCCTGCCGCTCAGTTGGGAAGCCTGTGTGTTTCTTGCAGGCACAGCAGTGTCTGTTTTGATGCTCGGCTTCATCCTATCACTGGGCACTCTGGATATCATTCCTGAGCATGATCCTGTGTGAAGAACCATGGGTGGTATAATAGGAAGCTCCTCCACAGGTAGTAAGTTGGAGATTGGCACAGGGTGTCCTCACTGGCTATTTCTAGTGTTCAGCCAGGGGGTGGGATGTTATCAGATGTGGGAAATTTGGACACTGGGGTGTAGTACTTCATGGTGATTGGCAGTGATAGGTGCAGTAAGGTAACCCTGGTCACAGCCTCTGTCATCCCCTTGCCCTGTGGTCCCACTCTTAGGAATTCCATCCCCTACCCAGATCTTTGGAAGCAGCTTCCCTATTACCCTCCACAACCTGTCTAGTCTGACAAATCAGGATCGACTGGTAGAATGTCGTCGGAACTTTAACAAGAGTGTTGGTCATTTCAGAAAATCTCGAGCCGTTCCCCTTGGGCTGCTGCTACTGTGGTCAGTCAGGTGCGGATGGGTGCCTATCAGTGCAACCTCTATCATGATGGTGACTCAGATGTGCACAGAAAAGATGTGCCATCTACACACATACTTCCCTCTATTCTTCATACTTATTTATTTTGCAGTATCAGAGATGGAGCCTGCCTTCCATGCCTCCCCTTCTGGTACCATCTGAGAGTGGGCACGATATGGTTATGTTTTGGGAAGGGATTTCTAGAAGGAATTTCAAAGAACTGCATCTATCAGGTAATTGGACTAGACTTGACTGCTGGTCACGAATACTGGTGCTCTCTGGATGTCCCCGTGGTGTGATGACAGCAGGGAATATCTTGTGGGTCTGGGCTTCCATTCTTCTGGGCTCCTGGTCCTGGGAGCTCAGCTTGGGGGGCAAGGTGGGAGGGGGAAGCCCACCTGTGCGGACACAACGTGAGCACTGTCTCCATGAGAGACTGCTCTCCAGCACCCGATTCCTACATCTGAGGCTGGCAGCGCGTGGCTGGCTTTCCTTGAGGCAGGAGTGAAGCAGTTGCTGGAACCTGGACTTAGTCTTTTGCTGGCCAGTCTCCCCCTCAGTCTCTCCTCTGTGTTATCTGAGAAACAGGTCTTTGCCAAAGGCCTCAGGCAGCAGCAAGGGCCATACCCACCAAAGCAGAAGAGCCCAAGTTTCACTCACCGTCACCCTCAGAGGACAGAGGCAGGTCTGGCTCCCAGACAGGAAGTCTATCCGGTGCTGGGACAAGAACAGGGTGGCACCCTGGTCTCAGGACACCCCAGACAAGAGCTCCAATTCCTGTCTCTGGTTTCTGCTAGAACTTGAGACCTGTGTCTTCCTGTGGGGGTCACAGAAGGCTTCCCACCACCCTCAAGGCAAATTTTTCTCTGACACTTTGTCTTCAGGTCCTGATTCTAGGGACTACCTTGGGGCAGGGAAGCCATGAACAAGGCAGAGCCTGAGAGTTGGTGGACCTAAATATTTAGAATGGTCAGATCACAGTGGTTTTATATAATTATGGCACTATTTATATCAAGCTTGGCTTGCACTGTTTTTTTTCCTGTGAAATGTAACTTTGTGCCTATTTGAATCACCACATGCCCCAGTTGGCTCCCACTCCTACAAGGTGAGTTCACGTGGGTGAGATACATGGACCCAAACTTCTTGGCACCAGGCCACCCCCACTTTACATCTCCCCACTGTCCAGCACACAGTCACTCCAGTATGAAGTTTAACGGGAAAATGTCTATAGTTTAATTAAACCAGAAACTATGAGAATTATTCCTCCAAGTGTTTGGCAATTAGCTGTTCCAAAATGATAGCCATTGTAAAAAAATACCATGACTCATTTACTTTTAGCAGATGCTTAACTAAGACTTTCATTAATTATTATGAAACTTAACCAGGAGACGTCTGTGTTCACAGGAGTGTTTTACCATATTACAAGCTAGAATGACTTTGAACAAAATTGATATAGCATTTAGATGTTTTAACAAAAGGAGAAAAAATTAGAATATTTTCCCCTAATGCAGCAACCTTATGTATTCAGGGCAATTCTCCAACTTTTTACTAAGAATAAAAAGGAAAGCCTTGAAAAAATCTTCATGTCTCACAAAGATTAAAATTGAAAAATTTGCCTAAATTGATGTTTAATGAAATACAGAAGAGAAATTGGTTGTGGATAGTGCTTTTCATTCCAAGGTATGAAAAATGGCATGGGAAGAGTCTGATGTACATTCCTAGACAGACACACCTCTTAGAGGTACAACCTGTTCAGCTGTCCTGTGCTCGGCCAGCTCTGAGGCTGGGTCTGATGCAGATCCAGAGGTTCAGGCCAGAGCAGGCAGGTTGCAATTCCAGTCTTCACCAAGGACTAACTCTGTCAGGAAAAGTCAGGGTCCCTAAGCTTTTCCTTTTCATCTATGCCTGTTTATAAAGGGAACAGTGAGAAGGGAAGTATGTGGTGCCTGCGGTTAGCAGTAAGTATACATAGGTGATACATTACTTCCTGAGCATGTCACCTCCTTAGTCCTTGCTGTCAGCATCAATTGCCCAGAGTCCTTCAGAGGTCACAGAAAGCAGTCACCGAGTTCTAGACACTCTGCCTTGCTGGGAAACCAGGCATCGCTATGTCAAAGTTCTCCCAGACTCAGCTTCATCTAACATGAGCCTCAGAAGTTCATGCAAGGTCCTCATGGAGTCCTCAGCAGAGTCCTGTCAGGGCTGTGACTAGCCCATTTTCAGGATGGGCACTGAGGCTCACCATGCTCTGGCAGCCTGCCTCTGCGTGCCCGTCCGGCTGTGTGTCTGGGCAGTGGTTACACGTGCTGCTCCCACAGAGTGTGGGATTAGTACAGCCATCCCACGTTGGCAAGTGGATTGTTTAGGGACATTATCATGTTGGACCTGCAACTGTCTCACAGACACTAGCCATGTCCATGGCACTGAAAACAAAGACACACGATTACAAGCGATGCTGAATTCTTTGTTCTTACTTAATTTCACAAGAAGGCATAAAGAAGACGGTCTACTCAGAAGTTCCCGCCATCGTGACCCTGAACTTCCTTTAGCTGGACACCTGTGCACAGGATACTTAAAAAGGACTCCACATGTCTGTCAAACCAGTGTTGCTGGAAGACTAAGTGGAAATATGTTCCTATGGACACACAAACTGCTACTGTCTCAGAATGCACTATTTTTTCCAGTCAGCAGAAAACACCATGATTGCTAGCACCAGGCTGGAATTTTCTCAGAAATAAATTTTCCCATTGTTGAAAAATTTTTTAATCCAATGTTCTGCCTGGCATAACATGACACAAGCAGGAATTATGCCAATAATATCATACATCTTATTTTATTTTGACTAACATGTGTTAATCATATACATTAATGCAGTGTGATATAATATGATTTTTCAACATATGCATTATGCCTTTCCCTTCCTAGCCTCTAGTAATCACTATTCTACCTCCAGGTCCCATGTAGGTTCCACATATGAGAAACAAAAATGTGATATCTGTCTTTCTGTGTCTGGCTGATTTCTCTTCACATAGTGCCCTCCTGTTTCAACCATGTTGCTGAACATGACAGGCTTTCATTCTTTGTGGCCAAATTATATTTCACTATGTACATGTGCTGCATTTTCTCTATCATTCATCCTCTGAGGAAACTAAATGGATTTCATATTTTAGCTATTGAGAATATTGCTGCCATACACATGGGTATATAGGTGTCACTTCAGTATGTTGACTTAACTTCCTGTGGATATATTCTCAGGAGTGGGATTGCTGGATTATATGGTAGAATGATACTCAGTTCAAGGGACCTCCATCTGCTCTCCTTAAAGCTAATTTACATTCTCATCAGCAGTGCACAGGGTTCCTTTTTATTCACATCCTCACCAACATTTGTTATTTTTCTGTTTTTATATAAAAAAAACAATAGCCATTCTATTATAGTTTGGATGTGAGGTGTCCCCCAAAAGCTCATGTGTGAGATAAAGCAAGAAAGTTTAGAGGATAAAGGATTGGGTTATGAGAGCCTGAACTCAATAAGTGGATTAATCCCCTGATAGGGAGTAAGTGAGTGGTAACTGAAGGTGGGTGGGGTGTGGCTGGAGGAGGTGAGTCACTGGGGGCACTGCTTTGGGGTATGTATTTTGTATTTGGATAGTGTAGTTCTTTCTCTGCTTTCTGATCACTAGATGAGCTACTATCCTTTGCCACACTCTTCTGCCACAATGCTCTGTGTCAACTGGAGCTCCCAGGAATGGAGCCAGCCTTCTATGGACTGAGACCTCTGAAATGGAGAGCCCCTAAATAAACTTTTCCTTCCCTACAACTGCACTGGTCAAGTCTTTCAGTCAAAGCGGAGAAAAAGCTAAGACATAAATTGGTACCCAGTGCAGGGTCATTACTCTGACTAACCTGACCATGTGGTTCAGAAGACTTTGGAGATTCTTGGAATTTGTTGGAGGAATTTTAAGTTTTGTAGCAATGCAAGCTGGAAATTCTTTAGACTGTTGTAAGTATTAGGTCCTCAGGCCAAAATAATTCCATTTTGAAAATTAACACCTGCCCACCCAGGCATGACCTTCCTGTTAGGCCCACCCTCAAGGAGTCCCTAACTAAAAAACCACAACAAAGACATCAAGTAACAATCACAGGACCAGAAGGGTTATTTTCCACTACTCCATTGTACATGAGTATATAGTTAAGAAGAAGTTTTCCCAGCAGGTGTGTCGTGCCTTGCAGAAGGGCAGCCGGGCAGATATTTTCTGTCAATAAACCTCTGCTTGACTCAGAGATGTGTCTTTCATGGATGTCTGAGCCAGCTACCTAACAGTAAGCTGAACTTATGGCCAATTATGGTGGGAGCTCAGAAGACCAGAATGCCAATGGGTCTGCAAATAGTGAAGACAGGTCTCGAGAGGTTTCAGAGGAAAAGGAGGACTGCAGTAATTGGACTAGAGGCCATCTGTGTTATGTGCTGGCTGAGAAGTTGCCTGTATTTTCCCTGTGTCCTGAGACTTTCTATGAGGCTGATTTTAAAAGCAATGGACTGTAGGGTATGATGAATCACACCTGTAATTCAGCAGCTCCAGAGGCTGAGGCAGGAGGATCATGAGTTCAAAGTCAGCCTCAGCAAAAGTGAGGTGTTAAGCCACTCAATGAGACCCTGTCTTTAAATAAAATACAAAATAGGGCCGGGGGTGTGATTCAGTGGTCAAGTGCCCCGGAGTTCAATCCCCAGCACCCTCCTCCCAAATAAATAAATAAATAATAAAAGCAATGGACTTTTTAATCTGGCAGAAGAAATTTATAGACAGCATAGCATTCAGGTGGTGGCATGGATATTGCTGGCAGCTTTTAGCAAAATTTATTGTGATAATCAGGAGCAGAAAACAGAGCAGAAAGATTTGAAAAACTTGGACTTGAAAAGTAAGAGTAAAACTGGGACTAAGGAAGTTGCAATGGTTAAAGACATTACTGCCACTAAAGAAAAGCCAAAGACTTTGCCCAGAGACAATAAGAAAGATGATTTGAGGGTATCTCAGGAATTGGCAAGACCACACTCATCTCAGACTCTGGGAAGTAAAAGCAAAAATTCCCTTAAGAGACCAGGGGGCACCCTTCTTGCACAAGGGGGGCCAGGAAGTTTGTTCAACATGCTCAGGCACCCAGGAAGCTAACTCTGGTGAGGTAGTCTTGTTGGGTTTTAATTTGAATTTCCCTGATGGCTAATGATAGTGAATATTTTTTAATATTTATTTTTTAGTTATAACTGGACACAATATCTTCATTTTATTTATTTTTATGTGGTGCTGAGGATTGAACCCAGAGCCCCACACATGCTAGGTGAGTACTCTACCACTGATCCACAATCCCAGCCCCAGAGTGTTTTAAATTTATTTGTCGACTGTTTGTATATATTTTGATAAGTTTGTATTCAGATCATTTGCCCCCATTTTTAAATTGGATGGATTACCGGTTTTTGTTAAGATTTTTGAGTTCCTTATTTATTCTGGATATTAATTCCTTGTTGGATGAATAATTGGTATATCCCATTTGTCTCTTCAATTTGTTGATTGTTTCCTGTGATGTGCAGAAGTGTCTTAATTAGATATAACCATATTTGCTTGTATCTTGAACCCCTGAAGGTTTCCACCAAAGAGCCCCAGTGCCACGGTTCCTTCCTTTTCCCCTCCCCCTCCCCCAATCACCTTCCCCTGCCCTACCCATCTCCTGTTTTCATGGGATCCCCCGCCTCTTTTTTTTCTTATTTTGGGCTAACTTCCACATATGAGGAAAAACAGCCAACTCTTGACTTTCTGAGTCTGGCTTCTTGGACTTAGCATGATGTTCTCCAGGTTCATCTATTTTTTTTTTTTTTTGAGAGAGAGAGAGAGACACAGAGAGAGAGAGAATATTTTAATATTTATTTTTTAGTTCTCGGCGGACACAACATCTTTGTTGGTACATGGTGCTGAGGATCGAACCCGGGTCTCACGCATGCCAGGCGAGCGCACTACCGTTTGAGCCACATCCCCAGCCCTCCAGGTTCATCTATTTGCTGGTAAATAAAATTCCATTTTGTTCTTATTGGTAGCTGAGTGAAATTCCACTGTGTACCTGTGATTCCACCTTTATGTACACCATATATCACTAACTTAATAAACTGTACCTGGAGGGAGAGCCAGAGTAGAAGAAGGGGGATGGCAGCAAGGAAGAGAGAAGGGAATGGAAAGTGCTGGAAACTGAAGTGGAGCAATTCACATTTCATGCTCACATGATCATGGCAAAATGAGCCCCGGTACGATGAACGACCATAATGAACTCATACAAACATATTAAAAATCCACAAGTTATCCTAAAATATTTTATTAGGATTTCAAAAAATGTCTACTGGCCTCTATGAAATGCTCTGATTTTAAATATCGATTTACACTGCCAATCTCTGATGAGTCCTCTGTCTCTACACATTTTGTGATATGGGAGAAGCATTTCCTACCTTCCTCTTCAAGGGTAAATGCCTTTTTTCTCCTGGGTTTCGTGGCCAGCCCTGCAGTGAATGCGCAGGCTCCCTCTCCTAGTAAGCTCAGGTACTCACCTTGGCATTGCTGAGCCAGCGCCAGCTGACGCCAGAGCCCAGGGGAGCAGAGGCAGCTGTGGAAGACAGGGCAGGCAGAGCCTCCTTCAGTCTTTGCTCAGTTCTTGCAGTTAGACACCCTGTGGGACTGCAGAGCTGAACACGTCTCACACGCAGCACGGCCGCTTCCACAGCCATCATCCACATCCACCCCAGGAGCAGGCAGAGTGTGGTTTTCATCTCATGGTGGGAGACCAGGAGCTGAGAGTTGAGCTTTCCACAGTCCCCAGCTCACAGTCACCCGAGACTTAGATTCAGAACCCCATTCCTCGTGTAGACGTCCTTTAGGTGAGAGTACATAGGCAGGTCACATAAGTTTCTAAAAACCTGCTTCCTTCTGGCAACAGGTATGAAAGGCAGTTAAGGGAGCGTCTTGGCTTCACTTCACCTGACAGACAAACTGGTTCTCTGTTGTCCCCCACTCACCCCAAAACAACTACAACTAGAGCGACCATTCTGGCCATTCCCTCAAGGGAATGCTAACTGTCGACAAAGTGAACCACGGCTACCGTGTGAGCAAACCTAGGCAACAGATCAACATTTCAGAATGGAATTAATCCACATCACCTACCCTAGAGTTCTCCAGTAAGAGAGACCCTTGAAGAGGTACTGTGCCTGTCCATCTCCCTCTCCCTCTCCCTCTCTTCTCTGCCCCCGCCCCTCCCTACCTCCTTCCTCCCTCTCTTTTCCTTTCGGCCTCCCACTCTCCTCTCCCTTACCTGACAATATCATGCATCTTTGCAGAATGAAAGCTTAGCTCTCCACCATTTCTTGGAAATGCAGCACGATGGTGAATTTATGTGTCAATCTGACTGGGCCACACGGTGCCCTTATATTTGGTCAGACATTATTCTGGATGGTTCTGTAAGTCGTGTTTTTGGACGAGATTAACTTCTAAATCAGTAGATTCTGAATGAAGCAGATTGACTTCCATGATTGGGTTCCAACCAATACTGTCCTCAAAAGAACAAAACCTGACTTCCCTAAGCAAGAGAGACTTCCTTTCCCAGTAGACGCCTTTGGACTTGGCTGCACATCAGCTCCCCTGGTCCCTACCTGCTGTCAGCCTCCAGCCTCCATGATCACATGAGCCAGTCCCCCGTAAACCTGCTTCTCTGAATGGACACAGACTCCTGTTCTTTGGAGAACCCTGACCAATGCAAGAGTTAGGTTGAGTGCTCTATAATCTTGTATGTGGGACAACAACTCAATTCCAGTTACTTTTTAAAATCTGAATTCCCTCCATGGCTTTTCTTTGAGTCAGTGGTCTCAAAGAAGAAGAAAACAACTGTCCACCGGCAGGACTGCAGGCACCAGCAGCACGGCCTGCTCCGTCAACACTGCGCCTTCACAGTTCTGAGCAGTGGTTCTTCCTGCCAGGAGTCCAGGAGGCCACGACAGT